>NC_139951.1:50799798-50809798 GCF_963454915.1 Gymnoscopelus microlampas
GGAGGGGAGGGGAGGGAGGGGAGGGGAGGGGAGAGGAGAGGAGAGGAGGGAGGGGAGGGGAGGGGAGGGGAGGGGAGGGGAGGGGAGAGGAGAGGAGAGGAGAGGAGGGGAGGGGAGGGGAGGGGGGAGGGGAGGGGAGGGGAGGGGAGGGGAGGGGAGAGGAGAGGAGGGGAGGGAGGGGAAGGGGGGGGAGGGGAGGGGAGGGGAGGGGAGGGGAGAGAGGAGAGGAGAGGAGAGGAGAGGAGAGGAGAGGAGAGGAGAGGAGGACATCACTTCCTTAACTTTGAGTCTTTTAGAAAACTGCTCTACGTGACAAAATTAATTATTTCATGCGAGTGTGTTTGTATTTTGTGTGTGTGTGTGTGTGTGTGTGTGTGTGGTGTGTGTGTGTGTGTGTGTGTGTGTGTGTGTGTGAAACATACCTGGAAGGGAAATAGTGACAGATGATTCTCCTGTCTTTTGTCTCATCAGCATATTATATCTTTTTTAACTCTCAACTCGTAAATGTTTTTAACATCTTTTATGACGACCAGGGAATTATTCCACGTTCTACACACACACACACACACACACACACACACACACACACACACACACACACACACACACACACACACACACACACACACACACACACACACACACACACAGTGACAGGTGTGTGATATGTTAAATATTTTATGCACACGCACACAACAATCAAGAATCAAAGTATTCTGTAACGTTTGTAAAGTTGGATGTTTAAATGCTGAGCTTCATGAAATGTTCAAATGTTTCATCGTGATATGAAACCAGACAGAGTTATGATCTACACAGATCAACTATGAAAGCAGACAGAGTTATGATCTAGATCAACTATGAAACCAGACAGAGTTATGATCTACACAGATCAACGCTTTCATAATAATATCCCATTCAGACCATCAGTCACTTTTATTTATTGTCAATGTTTGTCAACAATAGAGCACTGAAGTCTGACGTCACTGCCACTAGAGGGCGCTGTTTCACGGATTCGTGGCTTTATTTTTTGTGTTGAAATCCCTATTTGTGAATGTTAGATCAGGTCATATAAGAACTGTGTTCCAAACATAAACACACCACCCTGGTGTTTCTGTCAGGGCGGTGGCTCTGCATCTTTTATGATATTCTTTCATATTTGATACAGCCTGTTTCTGGACGAAAATGGAATTAATTCTGCCTTAAAAGTCTTAAGAACTACTACTTCCGGGTCTGAAATCACTGTCCCCCACAGCAGCCGCGTTCATGGGAAATGTCTTTGGGTTGTTTGACTGGTTTCTAGTGTTTATATCGTGTTACTCTTTGGGTAAATGTGTACATTTACACCTTCAGTCGATGCTTCATATCCATATGAATAAAAACACCAGGGTGGTGTGTTTATGTTTGGAACACAGTTCTTATATGATGTGATCTAAGATTATACAACAGGTAGTTCCGACCAAGCAATCTGATTGGTTGAAATAGCTATCCAGCTATCCTAGCTATCCTATTCAAACCAGCTTGATAGCACGGGCCTAATCACATTAATAAATCACTCCGCACTGCAGTCCGCACCTGATTAGACCATATATGGCACAGCTGCACTGTGACGTCACGCTGTCCCACGGTAGGAAAACAAACAGACAGTAGCCTGACCCACCGCCGCCACCGGTGAACCAATCTGGGAACCCAGAGCCAAATGAGAAGGAAAAACAGCGCCCGAACAAACAGCTATGCAAAATGGACTATGTATGCGAAAATAGCCGATCTACAAGTTCACACCGCGTCGCGATGGCGAAGTGTTGGGAACTTGTGTCAGCTTGTCAGCTTGTAGATCAGCTATTTTGGCCGCGTGACACGGTCGTACGACGGAGCATATAGCCTACTAGAATCAGCTGTGTTGATGAGACGGTGCCTCAGAGCGCTGCTACAGGGACTATTTAATGTCAAATAAACTCTTCTCTTTACAGGGAAACATAATAGCGAAACATTTTTATTATGAATTGCCCCACAATATGAATACATTTGGATGTGTTTTGTTGGTAACTGTTGTATAATCGCAATATTACACTCGAGGGTGTGCTTTACCTACATTATTGGCACTTCAGTGATGCTCGCGGAACTCGGCTCCGCCTCGTTCCTGACCGCATCACTGGCGTGCCAATAGTGACGGTAAAGCACACCCTCTCGTGTAATATATTGCTTAATTCCCCAATGAGGATATCAATACAAAAAGTAAAGCCATGAACCTGCGGAAAGCGCCCTCTACTGGCAGTGACGTCAGGACTTGGGCGCTCTATAAAAACTAGACTGAAATGTCCGGTAGGAACTATGTGAATGAATTAACCCTTAAACACTCCAGTCTGTGAGTCTCACTGAAACATCTTTTCTCTGTTGACACCAAATCTCTTCTCCAAAAACAGCAGATCTACAAGCTCACAATGTGTTGCCCCGTGACACATTGTGAGCTTATAGACCTGCTGTTTATGGCAAATGCCCCCCAAACCACCACCCCCACACATGATTAGTAGTCAATTACACTGAGGCCAAACACACGCACGCACGCACACACACACACACACACACACACACACACACACACACACACACACACACACACACACACACACACACACACACACACACACACGCGCACGTGCACTCACACACACACATCTGTTGGTTCACGCCCGCCCCATTAAATCGGTTCCCTAGGCAACCAGGTCACATCAAATATTTAGTGTAACGGCCTTGTGATTGACTGACAGCTGTCTGTCTGCAGGTGTGTGTGTGTGTGTGTGTGTGTGTGTGTGTGTGTGTGTGTGTGTGTGTGTGTGTGTGTGTGTGTGTGTGTGTGTGTGTGTGTGTGTGTGTGTGTGTGTGTGTGTGTGTGTGTGTGTGTGTGTGCGTGCGTGCGTGCGTGTGTGGGGGTGTGTGTGTGTGGGGGGGGGGGTGTGTGTGTGTGTGTGTGTGTGTGTGTGTGTGTGTGTGTGTGTGTGTGTGTGTGTGTGTGTGTGTGTGTGTGTGTGTGTGTGTGTGTGTGTGTGTGTGTGTGCGTGCGTGCGTGCGTGTGTGGGGGTGTGTGTGTGTGGGGGGGGGGGGGTGTGTGTGTGTGTGTGCGTGCGCGTGCGTGTGTGGGGGGGGGGTGTGTGTGTGTGCGTGTGTGTGTGTGTGTGTGTGCGTGTGTGGGTGTGCGTGTGTGGGGGTGTGTGTGTGTGGGGGGTGTTGTATTAAACAAGTCATCTTAATGTAACTGGGATGATCGCCTTGGGTTAACACACGCACACATTTTAGTCCTTTTACTTTTGGTACTTTAAGTACATTTTGATGCCAATACTTTTGTGCTTTTACTCAAATAAATGTTTAATTCTGGACTTTTACTTGTAACAGAGTATTTCTATATTGCAGTATTGGTACTTTTACTTAAGTAAAGAATTTGAGTACTTTTTCCACCACTGCCGTTAACAATGCACAACCCAGACTCTGACAGAGATCGTTGTGTTGACCTGTGTATCAAAACGTGTTCTTGGGTAGTTGTGACCAGATATGGGCTACCGGGCTATGGTTGATGCCTACACCCCTGCCCGACCACTTCGGTCTGCCACCTCGGGGCGACTGATTGCCTCGTCACTCAAGGGTCCTTCTGGTCGATCGACACGGTCACAACTTTTTTTCTGTTCTGGCCCCACAGTGGTGGAATGAACTTCCCACTGATGTCAGGACAGCAGAGACACTGATGTCAGGACAGCAGAGTCACTGATGTCAGGACAGCAGAGACACTGATGTCAGGACAGCAGAGACACTGATGTCAGGACAGCAGAGACACTGATGTCAGGACAGCAGAGTCACTGCCCGTCTTTCGCCGCAGGCTGAAAACCCACCTCTTCAGGAAACACTACCCTTCCTCTTTGTCTGGCCTACTTGTTGTTAACTAGTTGTACAAACTCTTGTTTTATTGTTGTACTGTTTTATTGGATCGTGATTAGTCGATTTGTTTTAGCTCTTGCTCACTTGATTTTGCTATTATGTCTCATCTGTTTAAGACAGTAGGAAGCTACTTACTTACTTAGTCCTCTTGCACTTCTTATAGATGAGGCAGCGGGGCTGTCATCTAAGGCGCGTAGAGCCAATCGTAGCAACCAGGTTTCTCCATCTGGGTCTGTCGTGGGCAAGGTGTTGAGCTTGTGCCAGAGTCACATCGCAAGCTTTTAGGTCCTGTGCTATTATATCCAGCCAGCGGGTGCGGGGGGCGCCTCTGGGGCGTCTCCAACCGGCTTGCTGGGGATTGAAGGCCAGGATGGCGCTTGTTGGGTGTTCCACGGGCAGGCGGATGATGTGGCCATACCAGCGCACTCGTCGCATTGCTGCGAGGCGGGATGCTGGGAGCTGTTGGGTTTTCTCTCTTAGAGCCTGGTTTGTGACATGCTGGCTCCACGTGATGCCTTCGATCCTCCTGAGGGCTCTGGAGTCGAAGCCATCGAGCCTGGCCGCCAGAGTGTTATTCAGCGGCCATGTTTCCGAGCCGTACAGGAGGACAGAAATGACAGAGGCATTGTAGACTCTGAGCTTTGTCTCCCTGGATATGTGGCGGTGTCGCCACAGCGGTCTCCACAGGGACTGCATGATGGACGCTGCAAGGGCACGGCGTCGGTCAACCTCTATTTTGAGGTTGCCGGTGTTGGACACTGTCGAGCCCAGAAACTTGAATGTTGGGACAAAGTGGACAGGGGTGCCATCAAACAGAAGGGGTGGTGGGTCAGGTCCGTCGCCTACGTGCATAAGTTCGGTCTTGTGCCAGCTTATCTTCAGGCCGAGCTTTTTGGTCTCCTCGTCAAACACGCTGAGGGCTTCAGAGAGCTGATCGGCAGTCTCACTGAACAGAGTGGTGTCATCAGCGTATTCGAGGTCCTTCAGAGTGTAGCTTCCGAGTGACACCCCGGGGACCCGCTCACAGACTCTTGACATCAGGTGGTCAATGACACAGTTAAAGAGTTCTGGGGCAGCGACGCAGCCCTGCCTTACTCCGCTGTTTATGGGGAACCACTCGGAGTCCCGACCATTCACACGCACACAGCTTTCCGCACCATGGTACAGCTGCTTGAAGAGTGTGGTGATTTTTGTTGGGGCGCCGAGGGACTTCAGGATGTTCCAGAGGGACCCGTGGTCCACAGTGTCGAAGGCCGCCTTAAGGTCAATGAAGGCAATAAACAGGTGCCGGTCCTTTCTGAACTCCCGGGCCTTTTCTATTAGGAGAGCAGAGATGTGGTCGGTGGTGGAGCGGTTGGGCATGAACCCAGCTTGTTGTTGGCGCCGTCTGCTTCTGGTTGCAGGTAGAGCTCGGGTGAGTAGGATACGGGTGAAGAGTTTACCGGGGATGGAGAGGAGCGTGATGCCTCTATGGTTGCTGCAGGTCAGCTGATCTCCCTTTCGCTTCCAGAAGGGAAGTATAATGCCCCGTCTCCAGTCATCAGGCAGCAACTCAGAGACCCACACGAGGTTGATAATCTCTGTGAGCCAGAGGATGATGTTGTCTCCCCCGGCCTTCAGCATCTCTGCTGTGATGGTACATATGCCAGGGGCTTTGCCGTTCCTGAGCTTTGTCAGGGCTGCTTTGACTTCGGCTGGGGAGACGGGGGTGATGGAGCAGTCCGGGTTTGTGGTGGAGTGTCTGGTGAGAGTGGGGTCTTCCGGGGCAGGGAGATGGTTTAGGAGCTCGCTGAAATGCTCCTTCCAACGGCTGATGCAGTCAGCTTCAGTAGAGAGGACGTTGCCGGCCCCGTCCTTCACTAAGAAGGAGCGCTGGCGGGGGCCTGCTTTCCCTTGACGGAGGAGGTTGAATAGCTGCCGCAGGTTGTTATTTTGGGAAGCCGTCTCCATGGCTGTCGCTTGATTGCTCCAGATACAACACAGATACAAAACAACACAGATACAAAACAACACAGATACAAAGATACGGTGTATTTTTGTATCTTTGTATCTTTTAATCTGCCCATGTGAACACACCATTAGAGACAGTGTGTGTGTGTGTGTGTGTGTGTGTGTGTGTGTGTGTGTGTGTGTGTGTGTGTGTGTGTGTGTGTGTGTGTGTGTGTGTGTGTGTGTGTGTGTGTGTGTGTGTGTGTGTGTGTGTGTGTGTGTGTGTGTGTGTGTGTGTGTGTTATCAGCAGGCCCATACTGTAGCACTGGGACTTCGCTGGAACGCATATGAGTCTCACGCACGCACGCACGCACGCAGACACAGACACACACACATACACACACACACACACACACACACACACACACACACACACACACACACACACACACACACACACACACACGCCTCATCTTTGTATTAGGTTTTTTTCCACAGTTGTGCAGAGATACATCACATACATATATAAATATAAATATAAATATGTGTCATATGGTTTATACAGTAAATCCACTGATTGTCTCAGTGAATAGTTTAACTCTTTCAACGCCTTGTTAGAATCCTCTAACTGACCTACTGATGGATGGAGGGATGGGAGAGAGAGAGAGAGAGAGAGAGAGGAATGAAGGGATGAGGAAAAAGGAGGGAAGGAGAGATGGATGGATGGATGGAATGAAGGAATTAAGCCAAACACATTGCTGCACAATCCTCTCTGGGAATTCACACACACGCACACGCACACACACACACACACACACACACACACACACACACACACACACACACACACACACACACACACACACACACACACACACACACACACACACACACATCTCTTTCTCATCCCTCGTTCTCTGGCTCCTCTCATCTCAACCTCTCTTGTTCTCTGTCCAATACATGTGTGTGTGTGTGTGTGTGTGTGTGTGTGTGTGTGTGTGTGTGTGTGTGTGTGTGTGTGTGTGTGTGTGTGTGTGTGTGTGTGTGTGTGTTCAGTGGTGTAACTAGGTTAAGCTCCATATCTCGGTGGTGTTGTAAGACAGAGAGCAGATCTACAAGCTCTCTGTCATAAACAGAGATAAGTTATGGTTACAGCAGATCTACAAGCTCTCTCTGTCATAAACAGAGAACAGAGATAAGTTATTGTTACAGTAGATCTACAAGCTCTCTGTCATAAACAGAGAACAGAGATAAGTTATGGTTACAGTAGATCTACAAGCTCTCTGTCATAAACAGAGATAAGTTATGGTTACAGTAGATCTACAAGCTCTCTGTCATAAACAGAGATAAGTTATGGTTACAGTAGATCTACAAGCTCTCTGTCATAAACAGAACAATGGGGGAAACATTCTATGAACAAACTTTGTGTTCTATGGACAGCGTTCCACGGCTGCTCATTAGCATTACATTAGCATCTCATTAGCATATTGTGAAAGCGCCAGAGTGTTGTTCTTATTAAAACTTGACCTTTGACCTATTGATGCTTCTTTATTGAACCGTCTCTGTGTGAACTGAGGAGCCCCTATCGGGAGGAAACCTCTTAAGTCCAACTTTACAGGAAACACACACACACACACACACACACACACACACACACACACACACACACACACACACACACACACACACACACACACACACACACACACACACACACACACACTCAACCATTCTCACTTGCACTTTCAAAAAATACAAAATTGCGCAAATACCGATCTACAAGCTCACAACATGTCGCATCGTGTTGTAGATCAGTGGTTCTCAACATTTGGGTCGGGACCCCCAGGGGGGGGGTCCAAGATGACAGTGAAGTGACATCTAGATATGATTATTTTGGGGGGTCACCAGTTCAAATATGATTATTTTGGGGGGTCACCAGTTCAAATATGATTATTTTGGGGGGGTCACCAGTTCAAATATGATTATTTTGGGGGGGGTCCCCAGTTCAAATATGATTATTTTGGGGGGTCACCAGTTCAAATATGATTATTTTGGGGGGTCACCAGTTCAAATATGATTATTTTGGGGGGTCACCAGTTCAAATATGATTATTTTGGGGGGTCACCAGTTCAAATATGATTATTTTGGGGGGGGTCCCCAGTTCAAATATGATTATTTTGGGGGGGGGTCCCCAGTTCAAATATGATTATTTTGGGGGGTCACCAGTTCAAATATGATTATTTTGGGGGGGGTCCCCAGTTCAAATATGATTATTTTGGGGGGTCACCAGTTCAAATATGATTATTTTGGGGGGTCACCAGTTCAAATATGATTATTTTGGGGGGTCACCAGTTCAAATATGATTATTTTGGGGGGGGTCCCCAGTTCAAATATGATTATTTTGGGGGGGTCACCAGTTCAAATATGATTATTTTGGGGGGTCACCAGTTCAAATATGATTATTTTGGGGGGCCACGGTAGCTGAAAAGGTTGAGAAGCAGCTGCTGCAGATCAACTGTTTTCACTATTTTCTTGTAGGTGAAAGTAGGGCATTAATTTAGGGGGGGGGGGGGGTATGTATATATAAAGCATAAATGTGGAGATACAAGGTGTTCTAATGGAGGGTTTGATAAATGCAGTGTCTCAGTGTCTCAGTGACGCAGACCCTCCTTTTAACACATTCAATCCGGCAACGCGCTGTGAGCTTGTAGATCTGCTATTTTTGAAAAATCATGAACATTTGTATTTAAATATTTGACAAATATTCACTTTAGAAAATATATATTCCAAGATTTTCAAAAATGTTCACAATAAAAAAAAAAATGCAGATCTACAAGCTCACAGCGCGGCACACTGTGCCGCGCTGTGAGCTTGTAGATCTGCTATTTTTTTAATGGCCAAAAAAATCTTACAATGACCCAAATGATGCTTTCCCGGTCTTAAAGAGTTAATTTATTTATTATGCATTTATTGATGTTTTTTCTGCACTCATATCTTCTGCTCCGTAGAATGTAAATTTGTGATAAATTTGTCGACCTCACACTGACCCCAGACCAGCTAATAAATAACCAGCTGGGGCCAACATGGCCGCTATCGTCAGGCAGAGAAAAAAAAATCCTATCTCCATATTTAAACTTTTAGTTTCTGTGTTTTCCTTTTCCTATTTTAAGGCCATTAACTTCATCTTACAAGAGGCTCGCACAAAAGTATAGAAAATAGCAGATCTACAAGCTCACAACGCGCCGCTTCGCGGCGCGTTGTGAGCTTGTAGATCTGCTATTTTCACTGTTTTAATTTATTTTTTAAATGATAATGAAAAAAGCGTTTTGTGAGGTTTCCCCACAGACATGAACTCCTGTGTGTGTGTGTGTGTGTGTGTGTGTGTGTGTGTGTGTGTGTGTGTGTGTGTGTGTGTGTGTGTGTGTGTGTGTGTGTGTGTGTGTGTGTGTGTGTGTGTGTGTGTGTGTGTGTGTGTGCGTGCGTGCGCTTGCTCGCTCGCTCGTTTTGTGGATTTCTGCAGATTTAGATTTATTCTGATGTTTGTGATGTTGCGTCCATGTTTAATTAGCTACATGTTATGGAGATCAATACACACACACACACACACACACACACACACACACACACACACACACACACACACACACACACACACACACACACACAGTTAATGTGTTGTTGTTGGAATTGACTTGATAAAAGAGCAATTTAAGCTTCTATTCACATAAAAGTAATTGTGTGTGTGTGTGTGTGTGTGTGTGTGTGTGTGTGTGTGTGTGTGTGTGTGTGTGTGTGTGTGTGTGTGTGTGTGTGTGTGTGTGTGTGTCAAACAAGTACATTTTTCACCACAGTCTGAGACACCCCCTAGCACTCACCTGTTCAGACTCTATCTCACCCCCTAGCACTCACCTCTTCAAGGGACCCCAGGGGCCCTTAGGGTTGTACCAGGGGGTACAGCCCTAATATAGCATCACAATCATTTTAACCTTTTATACTTTGGCTATTCAAAAATAGCAGATCTACAAGCTCATGCGAATAGCCAAAGAAATCAAAAATGACACACAGATACATTCTACTATAGGCTGAGTTTAGACTTAGAGTGAGGCTGGACCTGCCTCTCTTCTTTCATCATGTATGCAGGGACGT
>NC_139951.1:50812298-50944798 GCF_963454915.1 Gymnoscopelus microlampas
AGGGTCCATGTCTCAGCTCCATACAGCAGTACTGACTCCACTGTGAGGGTCCATGTCTCAGCTCCATACAGCAGTACTGACTCCACTGTGAGGGTCCATGTCTCAGCTCCATACAGCAGTACTGACTCCACTGTGAGGGTCCATGTCTCAGCCTCATACAGCAGTACTGACTCCACTGTGAGGGTCCATGTCTCAGCTCCATACAGCAGTACTGACTCCACTGTGAGGGTCCATGTCTCAGCCTCATACAGCAGTACTGACTCCACTGTGAGGGTCCATGTCTCAGCTCCATACAGCAGTACTGACTCCACTGTGAGGGTCCATGTCTCAGCTAAGTACTGACTATGAACAGCCGCCTCTTGAGGTCTTCTCCAGTGGTGGAAAAAGTACTAAATTGTTTTACTTAAGTAAAAGTATCAATACATCATGAAGGTTCCATTTCACAAGTTTTCAAATGTCTAAAATGTATATATTATTTTTTTAAATAGCCGATCTACACCGCCCTCTACACCCTCTACACCACTGAAGAAGACCTGAACCCTCTACACCGCTGAAGAAGACCTGAACCCTCTACACCCTCTACACCCTCTGAAGAAGACCTGAGCTGACTCTCCAATCGTCTCCTTCTCTGAATGAGCCGATCTACAAGCTCACAGCAGCTTGTAGATCTATTTCTGGCTCATGTTTCTCCAAAGAATAGGGGGCGCTAGAGTTCCACTGGTCCAGTCTATTCCTTCAGCATATGATGCTCTCTCTCTCTCTCTCCTCTCTCTCTCTCTCTCTCTCTCTCTCTCTCTCTCTCTCTCTCTCTCTCTCTCTCTCTCTCTCTCTCTCTCTCTCTCTCTCTCTCTCTCTCTCTCTCTCTCTCTCTCTCTCTCTCTCTGTGTGTGTGTGTGAGTCAGTACATTAGCAGTGCCCTAACAAGGACATTAACAGGAGACATAAAAAGAGGAATTAAATAAGTTGCTATTAATGTGTGTGCGCGCGTAGGTGTGTGTGTGTGTGTGTGTGTGTGTGTGTGTGTGTGTGTGTGCGCGTGCGTAGGTGTGTGTGAGTAGGTGTGTGTGAGTGTGTGTGTGTGTGTGTGTGTGTGTGTGTGTGTGCGTGTGCGTGCGTGCGTAGGTGAGTGTGTGTGTGTGTGTGTGTGTGTGTGTGTGTGTGTGCGTGCGTGCGTGCGTAGGTGTGTCTGTGTGTGTGCGCGTGCGTGCGCGCGTGCGTGCGTAGGTGTGTGTGTGTGTGTGTGTGTGTGTGTGTGTTGGGGTGTGTCCGGGGGCCGGTCAGTATGGAGAGGTGTCGTTAAGGACTCCTCCCCTCCTTAACGAGTTGGACTAACGAGAGCTCGTTAAGGAGAGCTCGTTAAGAAGCAGCAGCTCCACCAATAAAAGCCAACGAGAGGCGGGAAGGGCAGCTGTCAATCATATTTCATTTTTATCTCCATCATATTTCAGCGTAATGATATGATAGAGACATCAACTTTATAAACTTTACCTTTCATTATCAGACTGATATCTATCTGTCTGTCTGTCTGTGTGTCTGTCTGTCTGTGTGTCTGTCTGTCTGTCTGTCTGTGTGTCTGTCTGTCTGTCTGTCTGTCTGTCTGTCTGTCTGTCTGTCTGTCTGTCTGTCTGTGTGTGTGTCTGTCTGTGTGTCTGTCTGTCTGTCTGTCTGTCTGTCTGTCTGTCTGTGTGTCTGTCTGTCTGTCTGTCTGTCTGTCTGTCTGTCTGTCTGTCTGTATCTTATTTATGTGGGGTCCATGACCCACCTCTCTCCCACTCATTTTGCCAGCCTAGGCTGGCTCAGGGTAGAAGACAGAGTTAAACAACTAAACATGGATTGGTCTTCAAATTGTAAATGCAAATTTGCCCGAAATGCCCCCCATACCCGCCCCCCCATACCCCATACCCGCATATCTGACTAAATACCTCCAAAAAGTTAGCCACACCCACAAAACGAGAGGGAGCAGCTAATAACAATCTGGTACCGCCCACCCATAAAACAGACTCTGGAGAGATGTAAAATATGGGTTAAGCCTGTATCTCAGAGGCAAACATTGTACTTTTACTCCATTACAATTATTTGAAAACGTTAGTTACTTGTCACTGTGCAGATATAAATGATTACATTATAAAACATGCATTAACCACTTCAGCCCTATTTTATACCTATAGGCTATTTGAACACAGCCAATCTACAAGCTCGTGAGCTTGTAGATCGGCCGTTTTCAAACATTTTAGCGCTTGAACTTGTGGTTCTTAAAGTACATTTTCATACAAATACTTTGATACTTTTACTTAAGTACAACATTCGAGTACTTTTTCCACCACTGCGTTGCAGGTTGTAAAGAATAATGTCAGCCTGTGTTTGTGACGTCATTGTAAGTTATAAGTACTTTATTGTCTCTCTACACCAGGTGTCCTGTAGGTCAGTGGTTCTCAAACTTTTTCATGTGAAGGACCCCCAAAATGATATGTATTTGGCCGCGGACCCCCATCTAAAAAAATGTTGTTCCAGGGACCCCCCCAGAAGCAAAGATTTGAGTTACAAATGTTCGCTTTAAAAAACATAATATATTCAAAGATTTGCACAAATTTTCAAGATTGTTCAAAAATAGCAGATCTACAAGCTCATAGGTATATTATGTGGACTACGCCTGTTCTTGTGTCATTGCCGATCTACAAGCCTGTGAGCTTGTATGTTCACCTATTTCGGCATCCCCAGAATAGGGACGCTAGGGTTCATATGCTCCTCTAACTATGTGTTTTTGTCCCTAAGGCGGAGCTGCACACAGCGGCCCTGCCCACTATCCAGGCTGTAGCATTGAGAGGGGAGAAGCTACACAGAGTGTTCCACAGTACACTGAGCCACCTGATCCACATCATGAATGGCTACTGCCTGCCCGAACCGTTCTTCTGCATCACGGTCCGAGTTCACGCGTGCACAAGAAACAAACACCTACCTAGCTAATAGCAACACAGTACAGTGGTTGATAAACATGCTGTTCTTTCTATCTCCCCAGCTTAGGGAGCGGGTGGAGAGGCTGATGAAGACCATGCGAGATCCCTCCTTGCCAGTGTTGGAGCTGCAGGACATCATGACCAGTGTGTCTGGTCACATTCTCCCTGCTGTTGAGAAGGCTGTCAAGAAAGACATGACACAGTATGTCAGCAACATAACCTCAGTGCTGTGCCAGTTCCCAAGCCACCCAGCAGGTAATGCACGAGCGCTCGTTTCTAAATGAGGCTTTATATTTATTCACATGATTCAGACAGGTTCTTTCTTACTTCAAATCAAGACAAATGGTTTAATTATGAACATGGAATGTTATCCCTCATTTCCAGATCGCCAACATCCTCGACAGCCATGCTGCTACTCTGAACAGGAAGTCAGAGAGAGAGAGAGAGAGGTCTTCTTCATGAACACTCAGAGCATTGTGCAGTTCAGAAGTGAGTATATCCTAGGATATACTAGCGCTCTTTCTGCCCGTCATCCTCCACCCTTCACATATCATCATTTTGAAGCTTAGGCTACTTAGGCGACTAACCAAGGGGCAATGTGAAGACCTGTTGAGTGTTGTTCAAGTGTTCAAGTGTGTATTTGCACTTTGTGAAGAAAAAAAAGTTGACATGGCCAACGTGCTCAACTACATATTCTCCCACGCCCAAGTTCCCAAAAATAATCTCCTGGTCACAAGTTGGTGTACAAATTGAATGAACACTGGGGATTTGACTGTGTACGTTGTCCTCTTGCGTGTCTAGGACCAGCTGTGTGGGCGAGATCCCACCCTCGTCGATGACCATCCTGACCCAGCTCACCCAACTCAGCAAGACGACCAACGCCATTCAGCTGAATGAAAATGGTATGTGGCTACAGCACACATACAAAGATGCCCCGTGTGAAACCGTTAAGTCACCACTTAATCATTAAGGGGTGACATAGCAGGATGCATTTAAGGTTTAATGCATCCTGCAGCAGCTATATTAATTCATGACCAACTGAAAATAATTGATGCCCAAATTATTTGACACTCCCCCAGGTGCTGATAGCCTCCCACCTGCCCTCCTATGAGCTCAGGCACAACCAGGTGGCCTACACTTGACGGACAGCACTTCAAACTCAGGGTGGAGCGACAGCAGCTGACAGTCCATGTCATAGGTATGGTATGAGCTCAATACCCCCCCCCCCCACACACACACACACACACACACACACACACACACACACACACACACACACACACACACACACACACACACACACACACACACACACACACACGCAATGCATGCATGCTCCATCAGCTGTGTAGACTTCATCTTATGTCTTACCTTGTCTTTTGTATGTTTTTACAGGACTGTTCAAGTCTCTGAAGTGGTCAATGAAAGGCTTCAAACCTTAATGGTTGTTACAGTGCGCTTTTTCGAGGCAGAAGCTCTACTGCCCATTATGCCCAAGAAGGTGAAGTTTGCCACAGGACGCAATGAGGACTATGTCAAACAGGCAGTGGCACCAGAGGAGGGCCAGAAAAAGGTGTTGGATGACAAAACAGATTGTAAAATGTAGGCATTTAGCGGATGCTCTTTTTCAGACTGAGAGCAAATATGACAGTTTAGCCGGTGAATTTGAAAGACCACAGTTTGATATTCACTTGCTTATTTCATATTTCGTATTTTAACATAACTGGCTGCACTTTTGAGTAAGTATGCACTATAATCCTGCTTCACTGCTTCACCTGTTTTTCACTCCCGAAAGCTTGTTCTCAAAGTTTAAACTTGATCTGCTAATGATTTGTGAAATGTTTCAGTTCCAGAACTGCAGGCACTGAGGCAGCATGTGGGCGATCTCAATCACTCTGCTGGGACAGATTTGACAAATTTAAGTAAAGGCCTCACCCAAGTAATGCCATCTTTTTAACTTTAACCTGGTTACTAAAAGTTTTATGAGATTACAATTTCATTTGCGATAAACAAATGGTATGTTGTAATGCAAATGAGCTGAAAGTAGTGGCAGTATAACTATGATCTATGGTCTCTTCACTTGACTCTACAGATGTACAGATATTTCCAGACATTCTGACATTCTGCATTTGGGCAAGGCCCGTTCTCCCGCTCTGCAATACAGACACGACACCCGACCAGGCGTTTAGAGCAGGAGGACAGCATGGGCTGTGTCATTGTTTCTGTTTAGAAAAAGAAAGAAAAAATACACGCAAGAAAAACACACATTTTATCATTTATCATTGATATTATACACACATTTTTCAGTGTCCACACCAGCCATAACTGGTGTGGACTAGTCTAGGTGGACAAATGTCCGTCTTGTGACATGATGTCATCAATAGATACAATTTTGGTTTGATAAAAAGTTGGGTTTGAAAATCAGACATTTATCTATGCTAGTATAGATAGCTGACTCCATTCATATTTGTTGAATGATTTTTGATTCTCTTTGTTTTATTTCCTGAAAAGCAAAGTCTTAACATTTTATTTACTTGTCTCTCAATCCATATTTTTTTCTTTTACGTCAAAATTTTATATACAGTCAATATATTTTAACCGTTCAAGCCAGTTGTCACAACACTAATTCCAATACTATATTGGATTATTACTGTGTTACCGATGCAAAATGGAAACAATACCTCTGCAGAGTAGGCAGGCAAATGCCTGTTTGGCAACCGGTGCCTGTGGTTCCACCAGCTCCTGGGTAGCAGACACTACACCTTGAATTTTCTGTGTGACCTATTGCAGGCCTTGAGCTCCATCTAGAAGGTCGCCCACATGCTGCCTCAGGGACTGCAGTTCGGACGGCTCAGTTTCTGGAACTGAGACATTTCACAAATCATTAGCAGATCAAGTTTAAGCTTTGAGAACAAACATTCTGGAGTGAAAAACAGGTGAAGCAGGATTATAGTGCATACTTAAGCACTTGACAGACTTAATGCTGCTGTGAAAAAAATGACAATACAATCTTAGGCCTACTGCATGCCTTATGGTTTAAGTTGCATTGCACAGCCATCAGTTTGTAATAAGAAATATCCCTGATATTAGACATAGAGGAACAATTTCTCTTATTGATGGAGTGATTCAAATTCAACAGCTAAAAACTCACTCAACAGTAGCTCTATTTTGTTTTACAATACCCGACTCTGTCTTTCGCACCACTACCTGAAGGCCGTTTCATCCACAGCCAGCACCTTCCTGGCATTTTTGCTTCCAGTAGCTGGACCCTACATTGAGAATAATGCAGAGTCAAGATAGCACATTTAAGAAGGTGCTCATTTACTAATGACACTAATTTCAGATCATTTTAATTACAACATTCAGTAATGCATATATGAGCACAAATGACATGAGGATTGACCTGTAAAACAAACAATAGTTAAGTAAGCCAAGCTAAGACAACATGTAGTCTACACTGCAGTGAATCATGTTGTCTAGCGACAGACCAAAGTGAGACTTATGCACTTGACAGACTTTATGCTGCTGTGAGAAACGTGGGATTAAACTAACGCATTAAAGTAACTGTTTTCCTGTTCTCTGTTATACATTATAGTTCCTAAGTACAGTAACCAGGTTAAAGTTACTAAAGTTAAAAAAATGGCATTACTTGGGTGAGGCCTTCACTGAAATCTGTCATGCACGTCCCAGCAGAGTGATTCAAATTCAACAGCTAAGAAGTATCACAGTAGCTCTCACTCTCGATAAAGCATATGTTAATTCCAAATATTAACACCTCAGTCTACAGTCTTTCTATGCTTATGTGTTCACTAATGATTATTTGTCCTAGTGTCTATGCTGACCTGGTCTTGGCTAGACACCTCACTGCAAGAAAAGAGGCATTAATGGGCATTTTTGGGCATTTACAGTTGCTCAGTAAACCTGCAGTTTGCTGGTGTTTTTGTACGTAATTGGAAATTTACAGTTGAAAATGTTTACTGTGAAATACGTCTATATACTTTGGAAATCAGTGATTTACCGTTCCTCTGCCAGACAAAGACCCAGCAGGAGACTGGCCATTTCCTTTGACATCCAAATTCACTCTTTGTTTAAAGAGGGGGTCTCTCTCTCCCTCTCCCCATTACCAAAGCAAAAATGGAACAAAACAAAACTATACTTTTCAATGTTTTTGTTAAGGGCTTAAAAAAGGGCTTCATTTGTTAATCTTTTTTTTATATATAATCTAAGTGAATAAGAATATTTCCCATATCTGTTCACCGAATAGGTGACTGACTTAATGGTGTGTGTGTGTGTGTGTGTGTGTGTGTGTGTGTGTGTGTGTGTGTGTGTGTGTGTGTGTGTGTGTGTGTGTGTGTGTGTGTGTGTGTGTGTGTGTGTGTGTGTGTGTGTGTGTGTGTGCGCGCGCGCGTGCGTGCGTCCACCTTTGCCTGTGTGTCACGCTTGGGCCCTGGGCCAGACTTTGGACATGTCTGCTTTATGTGCTGCTGCGGGTATCTTACCTACTGTACACTGTTACGACCTGGCTCGTAGGCCATAACAAAAAGGAGGAAGACACACGGCTGGTTTAAAAGTGTATACAATAATATCATATATTTAACTTAAATATAACAAAGAATGGCATGGAGTGTGTTAGTCTGTAGAATCAGTAAGTGAGTGGATGTGTGCAAACCAAAGACTAAACTGAAGAAGACCAAATTAGTTGCTGCTATATCGCTGTTGTCGAAAAGAAACCTCTTATCTCCATATTCAAACTTATGTTTTTTATTAGATAAACGCCCTACTTCTTCATACTACAGCGTCACACAAAAGCATCAAATGCTTTTTTAAATGGAATCCTGAAAAGTAACTGTTTTGGACACAAGTTTTTCAGAAAACCCAATGCCCAGCCTACAGGACCTGTGGGAAGACACTCAAAGACAGACAGGGGAGTAGCCTAAGCAGTGCTTGAGGTGTGAAGGGGGATGGTGTGTGTGTGTGTGTGTGTGTGTGTGTGTGTGTGTGTGTGTGTGTGTGTGTGTGTGTGTGTGTGTGTGTGTGTGTGTGTGTGTGTGTGTGTGTGTGTGTGTGTGTGTGTGAGACAGAGAGAGAGAGAGAGAGAGAGAGAGAGAGAGAGAGAGAGAGAGAGAGAGAGAGAGAGAGAGACGGGTGTTCATTTACAGCAGCACAGGTTATGTTGATAAAGGCTGGTGATGTTTGCTTTTATGCATTATTGCACATTTACCTTAAGACAGGCAAGCCCATTGTATTTAGTATTCAGTTAGTATTTTATTGTTATTTATTTATTGTTTATTTGGTCAGGCATTTCTCAGGACAGCTAAAGGTCCTTATTTGGGCCCTTCCAGGACCCCATTGAGTCCCTTTGTTCACCAAATTCAAATCAGAAAAGGAGCCAAGCAGAGAGGAGTGAAAACTAAGAAAGTAAGTGGATTTACATGCTGTACAGATCTCTTTAAGTTATAGATTATTGTGTATTCCTTTGTTTGATTTTGATTGAATACTTTATTAGCAGTTTGCTAAAAAAAAAGAGCAAGTAACCTACAGTTCAATACAAGGTCTGCTAAGAGGATTTTAAACCCCAAAAAGCCTATGGCTTGTTTACATCAAGCTAAACACAAGCTAAACTTTATTTTCATGCTGTTTTATGCTGCTCAGTTTGGGTATTCTTCCTGCTTGTCTTGGTTGAATTATTATAGTATGCTAGCTAAGCTATTAGCTGAAACTTTTACATGTGCTACAACATATTTATTGATTTGTTTTATTTTATCTAAGTAGGTAATTGTGTTAGCCTTTCACATACAGTTCAAAAGCTTAAATGCTAGGTTTTGATGGAGGCTTTGAACAGGTCGGGGGTGGGGTGGAGGTGTCTACAGGCTGCAGTCTGCACTCTGAAACTGGCTTCTCTGGAATCAAGTCAACTAACATATACTGCTTTTTAGACTTTTACTGGGGCCAGTTAAACATTGCAGTCACATGTAGGTTCTCTTTTAGAGCAGTGTAGATGTGGAATTGTGTTGTTTGTGTAGATAAACAACTAAATAGATCCTAATTGTGTTTTCCTTGTATTTCAGCGGCTTGCAGGACTCTCTTTGAGTCTCTGAGAAGAAGCCATCGCCTGGACCAACCAGAGAATGCTGACCAGAAGAAAAAGATGAATGCCTCAATGAAGAGCCGACAGAGAAGATTGAGGGTAAGTTATATGGAACTGTTTGTAAGATGTTTTTTTGTTTTACATTCTGTGTTCCTGTAATAATGGTAATGTAATACATAATTTAATTGCTATTCTATGTTTTACAGTTGATGACCACCAGGACTGCATGTCTGGAGTCTGATGGAGAAAGGGCCGTGTGGGCGCACGCAGGCCCAGATGAAGAGGACGGCATCGTAGATGGACGGGCGGTGTGGATTGTTTCATCTCCACCCGAGAGAGATGAGGAGCTTTCTGCTTTATGCCAGGTGCTTCAGGAGAGGAAAGACAACCGAAGAGACCCGCGTTCCCTTCATCACCACCGCGTGCGGCGAGACACACTGGCACAGAACAGCTCATTTTTAGCTCTCTTACACAGTAACTAAGTTGTCCAGTTTGGTGGAGGGACTCCAAAGACAAGAGAGGCCGTTCAGCGAGACACTGCCTGAGAGACAGAACTACAGTTTCTTTTTGTTATTATTGTCCCCTTTGTGGGAGTTTTGTACAACTTCTGGGGGTCCCTGGAAAAAAACATTTGGAGATGGGGATTTTTTTTTTTACTGTTTTAGAAGATATTTGTAGAATCCCCAGAAACAAAGATTTGAGTAACAAATGTTCGCTTTAAGAAAATATATATATTCAAAGATTTGCACAAATTTTCCACGATTTTGGAGCAGATTTGGTTCCATTTGTACACTCTCAGAGTTACAGACCCGTAAGGGTCCATTTGGTTCCATTTGTACACTCTCAGAGTTACAGACCCATAAGGGTCCATTTGGTTCCTATCCATCATTTAGCTGGGGACCCCCTGGAACCCCCTCAAGGACCCCTGGGGATTTTTTGTTTTTACTGTTTTAGAAGATATTTGTAGAATCCCCAGAAACAAAGATTTGAGTAACAAATGTTCGCTTTAAGAAAATATATATATTCAAAGATTTGCACACATTTTCCACGATTTTGGAGCAGATTTGGTTCCATTTGTACACTCTCAGAGTTACAGACCCATAAGGGTCCATTTGGTTCCTATCCATCATTTAGCTGGGGACCCCCTGGAACCCCCTCAAAGACCCCGGGGGATTTTTTTTTTTACTGTTTTAGAAGATATTTGTAGAATCCCCAGAAACAAAGATTTGAGTAACAAATGTTCGCTTTAAGAAAATATATATATATTCATATGTTTTTTTTTTTATCAATAAACACAATTTACCTGACTGAGATTGTTGCCTATTTGTTTTGTAGTGAAATGTATTAATCTGTGGGGCTATTTGCCCTTGTTTAAGGAGAATTAAAGAGTCCAGGCATTCCTTCTCCTCAGTTGATTTTATTAAGGAGAGATGATCATTACTTACATGGTTACACAGGACAGGACATGGCAGTTTTCAGCAGGAAAAGAAGGCAGGAAAAGAGGCAGATTTGACTCAAGAGTGGATATTTATAGTCAGTGTCTATGCACGTGCATGCTGTTTCTACAGGTTTGTGCATGTGGTGTGTGTGCTCTGATCCAGATGTCTAACTGTGTGTATCCTATGTGTGTGTGCTAGATTAAGGAGTTGGGTGTGTGTATCTATAGTCTATTGTGTGAGTTGGTTAGGTCAATATAGTGGTCATCTAGGGTCAGATGACCCCAGGATACTGAGCATCTGGACCTGGGCTTTTCTCCCCCATGAAAGGGTGTAGGGTGTCCATAGCTAATCAGGAATGTCTTCCACCAGTAGTGTCAGCTTTAAGTTTGACCATAGTAATCAATGGACTATGTTTATTAGGCCTTTGTGGTATTTAGTAGTATGCATAGTTATATTATAATGTGAGTGCATCACAATACAAGTACTGGTATATTGGTGTATAATGATATGTGATATTATGCATGGATGCATGTATATAGGTACAAAACCATGTGTTGCCCTAGATCACTGTTAGTCATTGACCATAGGAGCATCCAGTATGTGGCATCCTGCGGGGGATGTGTGTCTCTAGATCTGCTCTTTGTGTGTTCATCTTAGGTATTTTTAGAACTATGCTATTTCAAGATACTACAGTTTTCAGAATCATGTGTGTGTGTGTGTGTGTGTGTGTGTGTGTGTGTGTGTGTGTGTGTGTGTGTGTGTGTGTGTGTGTGTGTGTGTGTGTGTGTATATAACTAAATAAATGCATACATAACATATAAATAAATATATATATATATAAATATAAATAAATAAAATAAGGGGGGGGGGCACCCCCCCAAGATCCCTAGGAGGGGGGGTCACCTTGTGAGCCCCCCCCCCCCCCCCCCCCCACACACAATGTGACCCCCAAAATGAGGGCGGGATGCCCACCTACGTCACAGCCAATCATACGTGGCTTATTGCACATGCTCAGTAGCATTACTCGAGATAGGGAGGGGGGATCTCCCCCCTACCAAATTGTGGAAATCTAGGTCAGGGCTGAAGGTGTGATTTTCTGGCAGCAACCCCAGCAGGGGGTCACGCATACTTAATTTGGTACCATACAGGAGTTTACCGACCTACAAAACTTTGAGTTTTCCGAGTGGAAAACTCTTGTAAATTCTTGTAAATTCTCTGAGTTTACATCTCATATTCATCGGTTTTCATAGCCGGAAACCTTGTTTTTTTTGCAGTGCCTGTCACTCCCCTTCTCAGCTCATGTGTGATTAGAGCCTGACACTATAAAGAGGAGCTGTAGCCAGCTCTCGGCTATTCCCCCCAGCACCCCAGCAGAGCACAAGCGTTTATTGGTTCCCTTGACTATTTGTACTTTCTTTATTTCAGTTACGATGGGCTGATTGTAATTGTTTTTAATGTTTGGTATGATTTTCGTTATTGGTTACTTTGTACTTTGTGTTTTGGTAGTTCATGGGAGTCTGGTGAAAGGACACAATTGTAACTTTAATTAGAAATATAAATAAAGATTCTTTATGTAACTGCTGTCCCTTCAGACTCAGTGATAAGATTTGGTTTTAAATATACTTATTTTCAGGTTTGTGTTTGCTAACAATGTGTGTTAACATAATTTATACACTAGTCTTGACTTTCTGTTCTGATTCAGATTACACAAACTTTGATGAATGTAACCGATATAGGGTGATGAGTTGAACAAAGGGGCTTTGAGGAATGTTCAGGATGATCTATACAAGACCATAGATGTAATATAGTTGGATGTTTACATGATATGATTAGACGGTGGACAAGTTTCAAATAACTTGATCATTGAGAGACAAATCCTTTAAGGTGTGCATCTTTTTTTTGTATATTCATTTCATATATTCATTCTGTAGATTTATTATTCACTGTAACACCTAATACAAGGGCACAGAAATGTGTCAGTCATAGGGGTCTTAAACGTTTTCAGGCCAGGGACCCCCGTTGGGGGGTGGTACAGCATATATTGTATAATGCAGGGGTCTTCAACGTTTTCAGGCCAAGGACCCCCTAGCTGAGAGAGAGAGAGATGAAGCAGGGACCCCCTCTATATTGTATAGAATGGTGTTTCAGATATACTTTTGCTGCTCTTTTCTCCCTCTACACCTATAACTCTTTGCCAAAAATAGCCGATCTACATTCCGATCTACTATTCTCCTCAGAAAATGGATGCTAGGGTTCAAGTGGTTAATATAAAAAAAGAAAAATCATATCACACAAAGATTTGGCGGACCCCCTGTAGTAACTCTGAGGACCCCCTAGGGGTCCCGGACCCCCTGTTGAAGATCCCTGGTATAATGTATAACATTGTGTTTCATATGTATAGACATACGTACCATGTTGTGCATTCAAGCTATTCAAATAATAGATTAATATATTCATTCATATCCACTGCCATTAGTAAACATACTTTACTAACTGAGAAGAATGTAATACTATCAACAATCTACCACACTTTAAGTATATTTTGATACCGATATTTTTGTACTTTTACTCAAGTACATTTTCATTACCAGACTTGTACTTGTAACAGAGTGTTTCTACAATTGCAGTATTGATATAATTGATTCATTGATATTCATTGTTAAATAAATATTACAATGTATGTCTATTATTATTATTATTATTATTATTATTATTATTATTATTGCTGTTATATATTTCGCTAACTTCTTCTCTTTAACTTTTAAATTAGTGAAATGACGTTTGCATTGAAAACAAATGTATCTATTTTTGGTTTGTGCGCATGTGCGTGCTTGTAATAGTATGTGTGTGTGTGTGTGTGTGTGTGTGTGTGTGTGTGTGTGTGTGTGTGTGTGTGTGTGTGTGTGTGTGTGTGTGTGTGTGTGTGTGTGTGTGTGTGTGTGTGTGTGTGTGGGGAAGGGGGGCGGGGCTTGTGTCGTGTTCGTGTCCTGTTTGTGTGTGCACGTCATAGAGTTGTTTGGGTGCGTGCGCATGTGCGTGCGTGTAACATCGTGTGTGTGTGTGGGCGGGGGGGGGGGGCTGTGCTTGCGTACACGCGAGAGGGCATTCCCGGGGATGCCCTCTTGCATGTACGCATGTCTGCTTGTCAGACCAATCACAGCCCTTGCTGTGTTGTCCCTCTCCTTAACTACGCCGCTCTTGCAGAGCTCGGCTCAGTTCTCAAGGTTTACAGCGGATGCTAGGTCGCTCGATACTAGGTCTCTCCGGTCGATGATAGATTAGTATTGGAAACTGTTCTACTTGATTTCGGTTCATATATCACTGATCTACTTTCATTTCATCGTCTTTTGTCTGAGGTGAGTAATATTACTTTATATATACTTTTTTCCCACCTTTATTACTTTATTTTTAGTTTTTCCCGCCTTTTTTGGACTACATGAACGTTCAGATTTCAAACACAGTTTTTACCCCATGGCCACGGATGTTATCATTATGTACGGGCCCTCAGAAGTAGCCGTATCTTCCGTATTGTTCAATAAAAACGCATCTTAATCCGATCGGTGGCCATTTGCTCATAGCTGGCACACTCTATCAGAGTGCAGTACACCTACCAACCGATGGGTAATGCAGTTGAAAGCATGGCGGACATGCTGAGAAAATGGCCACCGATCGGATTAAAATGCTTTTTATTGAACAATACTGAAGATACGGTTACTTCTGAGGGCTCGAACAGAATTGTCACATCCGTGGCCGTGAGGTAAGAACTTTATATTTGAAATGTGAACGTTTATGTATATGTACGGGCCTTAAATGAATTAAGTGCAAACGCCAGGTTACGTTTGTTTCAGGCCCCAGGACTCTGTTGGTTTGTTTTCATAAACTTGTCACAATCGACCTGTCCATAACAATTCATACCTAAACCTCACCCTAACCCTAACCGCACGCGGAAGCCACTAGTCGGAGTGGCGAGATGTCGGCGTGGAAGACGGTTACCCAATTCATTATACAACGCAGAATGCAGCTTTTAATCAACATTGCATTTGTTATATCTTGTCTGTTAAAATTGAGCTTGTAGGTCTGCTAAAACTAACTTTAAGCAGCCTCTGAAACTGGGTTAAAACTAACGGCTATAAACGTATGCCTACAACTTCCGCATGGCAGTGACGTAAATGATTACATTATCAACAGTATTGCTATCATGTTTATGTATTTACCAGGGACACAGTGCACATTAATCAATGTTGGTTTTCACATCCGTGTAATGAACCAGAGTTAGCCAGAAGCTAGCTTTCATCTGTAGTCCCTGAGCAGGCTGTTAAAAGTGCTGATATAACTATCCATACATAAACGGTTGTATTAATAACATACAAGACCAGCAGACATAGTACAGGAGACAGAACAATGATATTTTATATGTTAGTGGACTTTACTGAGACAATGGCAAACAACGTGGCTTTGACTCAGTATAGAGTAACATGAGTTTAACTCTAGAAGGAGATGCTGTTGTAATTTGACTGTTTTACTAGCAGTAAATAGACATTCATTTGACGCACTGTTTGGTTCAACAAGTGTTTATCTGCACCGAGCAGCATTGTACTGGGTTGACTAATGTTAGAGGACGACGTGGCTTTGCGGTTGTTTTCATTAACCTGGTTGCTTGTTTCTCTGAACCTGGCAACTGCCATGTCCGCTTATTGTAAGCGGATGGTCGCGCTTCTTTTGGGGCTTGTTTTGGGGTTGAAAAGGACCGTAATGAGAGTAGACGGTACACGGTCGGGCGTACCGTGTCGGTCGCGCATGCGCGCCACTCTCAATTGTATATTAGGATCATCATATTTATGATTATGTGCCCACATTTGCCTCTAAATTGTGGAGAAACTGTCGATGCGGAACCAAACTGTCAAGCAATTGTTTCCGCCCAGACACGTTTCACTGTCGCACATGTCGAAAATAGCAGATCTACAAGCTCACAACGCGTCGCAGCGCGACGCGTTGTGAGCTTGTAGATCGGCTATTTTCAAATAGACTATGTATAAAATAAGGCTAAAGTGGTTAAGGTATGTTTTATAATGTAATAATTTATATCTTAAAAGTAACTAGTAACTAAAGTTTTCAAATAATTGTAGTGGAGTAAAAGTACAATATTTGCCTCTGAGATGGAAAGCTTTTTAAAAACTTTGATGACCTCCAGTTTGGTGTGCATTAGGCCAGTGGTGCTCAAACTTTTTAATTTCAATGACCCCTCATAACTCTGAGAGTGTACAAATGGAACCAAATGGACCCGTACGGGTACATTTGGTTCCATTTGTACACTCTCAAAAGTTCCAGACCTGTACGTGTCCATTTGGAACCACCTCAAGGAACCCTGAGGGTCCCTGGACCCCACCACTGCATTAGGGTCAATTTGCTTCCATTTGTACAAAAAAAGGTCAATCTATAAGTGTGGTTCTCACAACGCTTGTATACTCGGCTACTTTTGAAAATGTTTCACAATGACCCGACCACAACAAACATTTATTTCTTAAAACATCAAAGAGTCACGGCACACTCATGGCTGCTGATGCCAAACCAGTTTATTAAGGACAAGAGAACAGGGGACCCAGGGGTCCTTGAGGGAGTTCCAGGGGGTCCCCAGCTAAATGATAGATTAGGCACCAAATGGACCCTTATGGGTCTGTAACTCTGAGAGTTAAATTGACATAGATTTTACAATATAAATTGCGGTCCAAGTGATAGAAGTGCCATTAAATGGGGGTCCGTAGCCCTAATGCATGTCAAACTGGGGGTCCTTGAAGTTAAAATGGTTGAGAATCACTGCTAGAGCCGTAAAAAATCTTCTCTTATGGGGGTCCCTGGTATATCTTTTGAAATGGGGGTCCGCGGGCTAATAAGTGTCAATTTGGGGGTCCTTGACACGAAAAAAGTTTGAGAACCACTGATTTAGAAAAGGGTTTGGACAGCTGCTTTTTACAACAAACCCTCAAACGTGTTGCTCTGCTCCGTTCCCCAGGTGGTGAAGCTTCACACCAAGCTGGGGAAACCCATCCCTTCCACGGAGCCCAGCGTGGTCACCCAGACCTCCTCCTCCACCACGGCCGCCCCCAGTAAAGACCCCCTCCTCTGGCCTGGGCAGCTCCAGCACCACCTCTTCGTCCCTGTCCATGGGCAGGCACCTCCTCCTCCAATGCTTCTGCCTCCTCACCCACAACTCCTCCTACCTGAAGCCGGTCAACATAGTGAGCGGTGGCGGGGGGGCGCTCGGCAACAGTCTGTCGTCTGCCAACTCCACCGCCCCCGTCAAGAAGGCCTCCGCCCCCAAGATCAACTCTGTCGGTCAGTAGGTCCCCTTTGAATGTTGACGTCTCCTGGCGGTATTTGACAATGACTTCATTCTTCACCTTGTTGCCATTATGCTCTGTTCTGTGTTTTTGCTGTATTCCTGTTTGATTAGTATAGCTCTGCATTTAACCAGTTCAACCACATGAATCCTAGCGTCCCTATTCGGGGCTTGTCGTAATAGGCAAACATTCAGTGAAAACAAAAATCGTCTCACTACACGTCACGAGGCGTTGTGTGAGCTTGTAGATCGGCAGAGATTGATGAGTGATAGAAAAGGACGGGGCCAATTACAGACCCCTTGCACACCCATCTAAGTATATAGGGTTTAAGTCATTGAACCCCTATATGTACTTATCACACAATGAATAAAGAAAACAACTTCCATTTTCACTTTGAAAATGATAAAACATTTTTTTTTTTACAATTTACACCTATAATGACGTGCCCAAAATAGGGACACCAGGTGGTTCAAACACTCATCACTAATAAAGAGTGAAGCTGGTTTCACAGAGCGTGCTTTGCACTCAAAGGCTACATGCCAATGTCTGGATAAGTCTCTGCCAACTTGTGTAGTGATGGACGGCAACCAGGCGTGCGTTTCCAAACCTAACATTTCTTGAAGTTCTGTGCCTTGTAGAATAACAAGTGTATAACCTAGTTTAACCATGCAGTCTAATGGCCAATAGTTCACTCCTGGCCCTTGCAAATGGAAACGGTCATTGTTTTCTTTTTTTTTTTTTAATTATTGTGATTTATTGCATTTGTATGCTGTCCATTAGTCAAAGCATCTGTGGACTAGTGACTCCTCAGTAAAATGGAAAATGGAATGTCACAGTTTTAAGTAAACCAATACTAAGAATCTTTGAATGGGATTGTGTGTTAATAGTGATGTTTTGTCTGTTTTTGCATGAT
Organism: Gymnoscopelus microlampas; assembly: GCF_963454915.1. Lineage (NCBI taxonomy): Eukaryota > Metazoa > Chordata > Actinopteri > Myctophiformes > Myctophidae > Gymnoscopelus > Gymnoscopelus microlampas. The sequence goes on from NC_139951.1 coordinate 50,830,031, forward strand.
CAAAATTTTGATTTGCAAATTCTTATCGGTTAATTAATTTTTTGTGTGTATTTACGATTAGAGGTTTGGGTGTTCACTAATGTCTATGGTAAGTTTACGGTAACTTTTGATTGAAAAATAAGGCCCTGCTACAAATAATAACTTCTCTAGCTGTGGTCTTTTGGAGCAGTAAGGATGAAGTCATTAGTAGACACAATTTCGGGTTTTATCGTATTAGTTGGCTGTTCACTTCATCCAATGCCATCTGCAAACTCACAACACCTTGCATCGCCTATTTTCGCCACTAAATAGGCAATTTATGAAATATTGGAAGAGGGTTTGTGCCCAATAGCAATGGTCTGAGACTAAAGAACCCTACCTCCCCCTTCGCCCCTTGCAGGAGGAAACAAACTGCAGACCACGGCGAAAGCGGATGAGATGAAGGCGGCGGAGATATCCAAGCCAACACCACCCTCCATGGCTGCCCCAGAGACCAAGAATGATATCTCTGATTGGCTGTCTGCGGCGGCGCTAGCTGCACTGCAGAACGACGTGCAGCCTGTTGGACACGACTACGTTGAAGAGGTATTCTGACAGTTCACTTGGGTGTTGCTTGCCAAAAATAACTGATCTACATGCTAACACGTCGCATCACGACACATTGTTAGCTTGTAGATCAGTTATTTTTGTGAGTATAAATTATATTGTTAAATTGTCCTTTTTTTTTGTAAGGCAAAAAAGTGTGCACAACTGCAGCAGCCCAAATAGGGAGACAGCTGTTTTTTGTTTAACAAACCCCACTGGCCATGAACCAGAGGGGAAGGCCAGTGCTGTGGATGTGGGGATGTAATCGTTCTATATTGCACTTCATCAAACACAAGTATAAAAGAGTTAAAATGAAGACTGGCTCTGAGTCTGCCGTACAATTGTATTTTTACGGCGTTGCTCGGCCATACCCTACCTGTCTATGAGAGGGTCTGTGTGTCACAAACCACAGGACCGATCAGTGCTAAACTTTGCATGTGTAGCAGGATGGGCGTTGGCTCCCACTCTACCCACGGCCCAGCCTCCGCCCACTCATCAGTGGGCTGATTGGCAACAGTATAAAAGCAACACACCTCCAAACACAGTTAGCTGTCTGTCCCCTCCACACTGGTCTATGATCCGTCCAGGCTGGCCTGTTGGGCTCGCCTGTGTTCACATCGCGCATCAGCGCAGGTATGTCTCTCCATCTTGCTGTTTATGCTATTGTTTTATGCTGCGTAGGGCATGGTCTTGAACTTGACCATGACCGTTTGTGTCTTTGTAGCCCCGGTGTGTCTACCCAGCTAGTTGGTGTTTTGCGCCGGGCATGCGTGCTGCTTCACGCTGCACAACTGGTATGTTGGTGGTCCTCCTTCTCCGCAGTATAACAAGTTAATTCGATGTCAGGCAGGCACTATAATAATCATGACCTTTATTATTACTACAGTTTATTCTACCGGTGTCCGCCGCTGCAAGCGGGCCATCATGGCTTCCGCCTTTGCTGCATAGCGGTACGTTACTGTCTGTCTCTCTGCTCCTGTCTTGATGAACATTAGTATCATAAATTGGTAGAATGACAGGGCCCTTTATCGTTTCAGGCACTGTGATACCTGCTGCTGCTTTGCGGGTTTTGAATACCTGCACGCATTAAGAACTCTCGCACACTGACGCTCCACGCTGAGGTTCCCCTCCAGCCGAGCTAATGCCCTTATATGGGTTAACTCACTCCTTGCTGACGCATTGGTCCACACTTCCAGGCTCACAACCAGTCTCCCTGTTTATTTCGTTTATTTCGTGTTATTGCCTATTTTGTTGTATTTCGTTGTTATGGCTTATTTCTTATTTGGTTATTTTTGCTTATTTAGTATTGCTTATTTTGGGTTTACTTGGTTTTGTTTATTTCCTGTAGGCCTACAGACGGCACTCTATTATAATATACATTTATATATATATACTCTATAATAGATATATATGATACCAATTAATTAAATGTATTTTCCTGACACTGCCTAAAGCTTGATTTCCTGTCTTGCAGGCCTGTGGCTGGGGACCCCTTGGTGCGAGGGAGCAGGTGACGGCTGCCCAGTTGGGTTGTGGTAATTCCCCTCCCCCTTGTTGCTGTGCTTTTAGTGTGAAGTCATTTTAGTTAGGTGTTGCTGTGCCATATTGGGGTGCCCCTCCTCTGGGTCAGCCGGCCTGCTCTCCTCCCCCTAAAACCCCCAGCACTGGCCCTATATAGGTTTTATTATGAAGTTCATTATCCTATTGTTTTAGCTAATGAATGTCAAGCTCTTTTATTATTGAGGTTTTAATACAATAAAGATTTTTGTACCTTTGTATAAACACTGTTTCTGCCTTTTATAATTCATTGTACAAACGAACTTGTGTGAGGAGCAATATATGTTCAGGCGGTTGGTTTATATTATACATATTTTCTGGTTTATATTATACATATTTCCTGGGGTGCAACTCCCCAGGTGGCGTAGTTGGCTATATAGATATATTAATTCATACCGCCCTGCTACAAATTGGCGTGGGCCGGCAGGACGTACAGATTAAAGGCAGAGACGTGTTTAGTTTTATTTCTCTTATTTTTCACTGTTCACCAATTAGTAGTTTTCTGTATAAAACAAACTGTATTTGGGGAGAGTGGTTGTGTTGGAGTGTATTTGTTTTCTTTTGTTAACTTGTGTTTCTTTTGTGTTCAGTGCAAAGCAGCAGTGGGTATCAGTGGACGTGAGAGGACCCATTGGTCGCCTAAACAGGCTCCCTGGTTTCCGCTTCAGGACCTGGGTTGCGTACTCAATTTGGTCGTAAGTCTTGAAACATTTCTGTCACCGCTATGGAGGCGGAGCTGCATGAGCTCAGGGAGCTGGTAGCACAGCTAAAGGCAGATAGTTGTTCATTAAGACAGGAGCAGAGAGACACACAGCCAGGTACTAGTATTGTTCCCTCGAATGTGTCAGTCCTACCTTCTCCTGTACCCCCGTTGGGTGGGGCCAGGGTTATTTCACCAGAAAGATTGGTCTTTGTGCCGCGAGATAGAAAGTGCCCATATTTCAGTGGCAAGTCTGATGTAAGTATAAATGAATGGGTGGAGGAGGCACAGGCTTGCATGCGCACTCGCTATCTCTCAGCCATAGACCAAGCTTTCTTCCTATTTGATCATCTAGAGGGACAGGCACGAGAGGAGATAAAATATCGCCCTGCTGCGGAGAGGGAGGATCCCAATAACATCATTGGCATTCTAAAAGACCTGTATGGGTGTTCACAGTCCTACGTAGTTTTACAGGAGGCATTTTACAGCAGGAAACAGCAGGATGGAGAGACATTGCAAGAATTCTCTCTCGCTCTGATGAGCTTGATGGAGAAAGTCAAACAGCGGGCTCCGGCCAGCATGTTTAATGCCGAGGTTGTGTTGCGGGATCAGTTCACAGAGCATGTCATGGACAGAGCCCTTCGTCGGGAGCTGAAGCAGCTTGTACGCTGTCGTCCAACCATGACTCTGCTTGAGGTTAGAGAGGAAGCTGTTCATTGGGAACGGGCAGGCAGGCCCGTTTGTGAAAAGCGTGGCAATGATTCAGTTCCATCCATGTATGGTGTTCAGTATGCTGTTCACGGCAGGGCGCACCTGGCGAGTAGTGACTGGCCTCAGGGTCCAGAGTTTGGTGCGTTAACGGAGATGCTGGAACGGCAACAGGAGCAATTGAACCAGCTCATGCAGGTAGTGGCCCTCTTACCAGGTGCTCGTCAAACTCATCACCACCCCCGTGCTGGTCCTGTAATATGCAGGAGGTGTCAGCAACCCGGGCACCTAGCTAGAAAGTGTAAGGGTCAACAGGTTTCTCCCCAGACTGTACAGCTAGCAGTGTCACCAGTGCCAGGAGCTCAAGTTGCTCAGGCTGCTGTTACAGCATTGCCCGGTTACACCTTGTCTGACTTACACACTTTGCAAGGTGCTGATGTTGTCATTCAGGAGGTTCTGGTGTACTGGAGGCATAAGGCACGTCCCAGTGCTGCAGAACGTAGACAGATGTCCAAGTCAGCTTTAACACTGCTTGGCCAATGGGACCGTTTGGTTGAGACAGATGGTGTAGTATATCGTAAGCTCTTCCGTCCGAATGGTGTGGAAGTGTGGTTTCAGTTGATCTTGCCTGCTGCTCTGAGAGACAAGGTGTTGAACCGGTTGCATCAGGAACATGGGCATCAAGGCGTGGAGCGCACCACAGAGTTGATGCGGCAACTCTACTATTGGCCTGGTATGGCTGCTGATGTGGCCCGCTGGTGCCTAGAAGGTGAACGGTGTCAGGGGGCCAACGACACTCGGCCACCAGTGCGAAGTTTCATGGGTCAGCTGCTTGCTTCCCGGCCCAATGAGGTTGTGGCCATTGACTTCACCGTCTTGGAGCATTCTCGTACAGGGGTCGAGAACGTATTGGTTATAACTGATGTGTTTAGCAAATACACGCTGGCCATCCCCACTAGGGATCAACGGGCATCCACTGTTGCCCAGGTTCTTGTGAACGAATGGTTCTACAAACTGGGAGTCCCCGGTCGAATCCATTCAAGTCAGGGCCGGCATTTCGAAGCGTGTCTATTCCAACAGCTTTGCAGCCTTTACGGAATCAAGAAGTCCTGCACTACTCCTTACCATCCATCTGTCAGCAGACAGGGCGAGGGTATGAATCCAATTCTACACAATCTCTTGCGTACTTTACCCACTTCCCGTAAGCGGGATTGGGTTGACTGCCTTCCGCAGATGCTCTTCTGCTATAACAATACTCCCCATCAGGCCACGGGTGAGACTCCTTATTTCCTGTTGTTTGGTCAGGAACCGCAGCTACCTGTGGACTTCCCGTGGGGAAGAGTCCTTGAACCGGCAGTGGGTAGTGTAAATGGCTGGGTCATTGAACATCAGACCCGGCTTCAGATGGCTTTTGAGGGGGCCCGGGACCGTTTGAAGGTTGCGGCAGACCGCCAAGAAGCACATCATGGCCGCAGGGTAGTCAAAGCTCCCAAGCCTGGTGGTGCTAGGTACACCATTGCACCAGTGCATGAACCAAGCAGAGTGAAGCACGTTCATCGCACCTTCCTCAAACAACGGGTTGGGCGAGAGGTTCCGGTCGGCACCGCCCCAAATGACCAACGGGTCGAGAGTTCACCACCCTTGGTCGGCGAAGACCAGAACGAGGGTGACTGGTTTGTTCTTCCTTCAAAAAGGCCCCAGGCCCATCTGGCTTTGCCTGCAGATCCACTTCTAGCAGGGGCTCCCCTGCGTCCTTCTGGCCAACCAGACTACGCCTTGGTTGGGCCTGTTAACCCGGATGAGCACCCTACTGTAGTAATAGCCTTACCTTCAGGATCCTCTGTTCCTCGGTTGGACGAACCATCCGGTAACGGAGACGGTGATCCACAGATGAGTCCAGAGTATGGGGAATCTCACAATGGTGATTCGGTCCCCATTGTGCTGGCGGCTCTTGAACCATCTGCGGTCGTGCCTGTGGACTTAGTCGAGTCCAACAGGGTACTTCCACTCTCTAGATCACTGGTCTCTCAACCGGATGACCCATCCAGTAGTGGCGAGGCTGTCCAACGCCGAACTTCAAGGTCTACAGCTGGCCAACATTCCAACCTTTTCCATCTTCCACAGGCAGTGGATAGAGGACTGGTCCCCACTCCTGTTTCGGCATCGAATGCTGTCTCAGCCTTGTATAGACCCTGGAATCAGGTTTTAGAGGTAACTTGTGTGAGTCATCGTCGGGCCGACGATGCAATTGGGGGGGATGGATTGTAGCAGGATGGGCGTTGGCTCCCACTCTACCCACGGCCCAGCCTCCGCCCACTCATCAGTGGGCTGATTGGCAACAGTATAAAAGCAACACACCTCCAAACACAGTTAGCTGTCTGTCCCCTCCACACTGGTCTATGATCCGTCCAGGCTGGCCTGTTGGGCTCGCCTGTGTTCACATCGCGCATCAGCGCAGGTATGTCTCTCCATCTTGCTGTTTATGCTATTGTTTTATGCTGCGTAGGGCATGGTCTTGAACTTGACCATGACCGTTTGTGTCTTTGTAGCCCCGGTGTGTCTACCCAGCTAGTTGGTGTTTTGCGCCGGGCATGCGTGCTGCTTCACGCTGCACAACTGGTATGTTGGTGGTCCTCCTTCTCCGCAGTATAACAAGTTAATTCGATGTCAGGCAGGCACTATAATAATCATGACCTTTATTATTACTACAGTTTATTCTACCGGTGTCCGCCGCTGCAAGCGGGCCATCATGGCTTCCGCCTTTGCTGCATAGCGGTACGTTACTGTCTGTCTCTCTGCTCCTGTCTTGATGAACATTAGTATCATAAATTGGTAGAATGACAGGGCCCTTTATCGTTTCAGGCACTGTGATACCTGCTGCTGCTTTGCGGGTTTTGAATACCTGCACGCATTAAGAACTCTCGCACACTGACGCTCCACGCTGAGGTTCCCCTCCAGCCGAGCTAATGCCCTTATATGGGTTAACTCACTCCTTGCTGACGCATTGGTCCACACTTCCAGGCTCACAACCAGTCTCCCTGTTTATTTCGTTTATTTCGTGTTATTGCCTATTTTGTTGTATTTCGTTGTTATGGCTTATTTCTTATTTGGTTATTTTTGCTTATTTAGTATTGCTTATTTTGGGTTTACTTGGTTTTGTTTATTTCCTGTAGGCCTACAGACGGCACTCTATTATAATATACATTTATATATATATACTCTATAATAGATATATATGATACCAATTAATTAAATGTATTTTCCTGACACTGCCTAAAGCTTGATTTCCTGTCTTGCAGGCCTGTGGCTGGGGACCCCTTGGTGCGAGGGAGCAGGTGACGGCTGCCCAGTTGGGTTGTGGTAATTCCCCTCCCCCTTGTTGCTGTGCTTTTAGTGTGAAGTCATTTTAGTTAGGTGTTGCTGTGCCATATTGGGGTGCCCCTCCTCTGGGTCAGCCGGCCTGCTCTCCTCCCCCTAAAACCCCCAGCACTGGCCCTATATAGGTTTTATTATGAAGTTCATTATCCTATTGTTTTAGCTAATGAATGTCAAGCTCTTTTATTATTGAGGTTTTAATACAATAAAGATTTTTGTACCTTTGTATAAACACTGTTTCTGCCTTTTATAATTCATTGTACAAACGAACTTGTGTGAGGAGCAATATATGTTCAGGCGGTTGGTTTATATTATACATATTTTCTGGTTTATATTATACATATTTCCTGGGGTGCAACTCCCCAGGTGGCGTAGTTGGCTATATAGATATATTAATTCATACCGCCCTGCTACACATGCACGCTACACAGAATTAACTCCACTTTGGATTCATGTTGTTGGATCCTTTAAGAGTTCAAGTTAAAAAACACTGCTATATCAGACAGGTACGTTCAACTCGCCACTGACTGGACTCATCATTGTGAAGAAAAGTCCTCCTAGAGCTGTCATTCTCAAAGCTTTTTAAAAACTTTGATGACCTCCAGTTTGGTGTGCATTAGGCCAGTGGTGCTCAAACTTTTTAATTTCAATGACCCCTCATAACTCTGAGTGTACACATGGAACCAAATGGACCCGTACGGGTCCATTTGGTTCCATTTGTACACTCTCAAAAGTTCCAGACCTGTACGTGTCCATTTGGAACCACCTCAAGGAACCCTGAGGGTCCCTGGACCCCCACCACTGCATTAGGGTCCATTTGCTTCCATTTGTACAAAAAAGGTCAATCTATAAGTGTGGTTCTCACAACGCTTGTATACTCGGCTACTTTTGAAAATGTTTCACAATGACCCGACCACAACAAACATTTATTTCTTAAAACATCAAAGAGTCACGGCACACTCATGGCTGCTGATGCCAAACCAGTTTATTAAGGACAAGAGAACAACAAAAACATGTGTTGTTTATATCCCACATGGTTTTTGGATAATGGATATGTTTTGTGTTTTGTGCAACCTTTAAAAAAAAGTCATCGTTTTGTACTATTCTCTATTTCCCCACATAGTCCCCAAACCAGCGTACACGCAATGTATGACGCCGTACACCCAGACCCAGCAGACGCGCCAGGTGACTGCCATCAAACCGGCCACGCCCAGCCACGCCACCTCCACCTTCTCCATCTGCCCGGTGTCGTCCACCGTGCAGCCCGTACCCTCTGCTGGAGCGTCCGTAGTGCCGTCGTACTCACAGAGCCCGACCTACAGCACCAACGCTGTCACATATTCTGGTAAGGAAATGCCCGGCCGTCACCCACACATACAAGTTACCCACACGCTAAACCCAAACGTAGTCGAGCAATATAGTAGAATGTGAGCTGCAGAAACACATTTAATTGATCTGGGTGCCATCGTTATAATAACCCATTAAAACCGGGAAAGCATCTGTCATTTTAGATTTTAGCTGTATAGCAAAACACGTTTTAAGAACACTTAAAAGATCTCTCAATAAATGTTCAAAAATAGCAGATGTACAATCTCACAGTCATCACTTCGTGCCGCGCTGCGAGCTTGTGCATCTGCTATTTTTGAATAATTTTGAATGGATGCAACGTGTTCATTACTTTGCAACGTTCCCCATACATAGGCTGTCGCTCGTATTCGCTTGCGCAAAATTCACTTCAGTCGAACATAATTATTCAACGTACGCGAGTTGTGTCGCATCGGGCGTAGATGCAGAATCTTGTCACTCAAAACACAGTTTAGCTAGACTGCACATTTTAGAATGGAGGAGGAAGCCAAAAGTTCCCAGTGTTAAACACTGACACATTTGATTTCTTTCTGAGATGCTGTGGCTTGTAGACTTAGAATAGGCTGTATGCACAGCAGCCATATTATCACTTCTTTCATAGGTGTTACCAATGATACTAATGAAGGCTCTGTTCCATTTAGTGTAGCACAGTGGTTTCCCACGACCCCCATAACTCTGAGAGTGTACAAATTTACATACATTTGTACACTCTCAGAGTTACACACCTGCAAGGGGCCATTTGGAAGCCCATGAGGGTCCCTGGACCCCAACTGTAGACCCACTGGTGTAACAGAGTGTTTCCAGTGAGCCAACATGCACAATATCAGCACCCTGACTCTGTTTGACCAGAATGGAACAGAGCTTTCATTAGTATCATTGGTAACACCTGTGAATGTCTTCATAATATGGCTGCTGTGAATAGAGCCTATTGCTATCTTTAAAAAATATATTTGATTGAAATGCATTTCTTCATCACTGCCCCTATTACTGCTCCATAGGTACGTCTTACTCGGGCTACGAGGCTGCCGTGTACTCTGCTGCCTCCACATATTACCAGCAGCAACAGCAGCAGCAACAGAAGCAGGCGGTGGCCGCGGTAGCCGCTACAGCAGTATATGTGGTTTCTACACTGTTACAGGTGGTCCAAATGCTGGCGACAGAGCTCCCGTCTGTGAGGAAAACCAGCTAACCACAGAAACCCAGTGTCGTGAGGCCATTGTATATGTGGCTGTATGTATGTATGTATGTGGCTCTTCAACTGCCTTGCATTAACCCACTAAGACCTGAGGAAGCGTCTGTGTCACTTTTTCATTTGAGCTAAAAAGCATTATTTTACACTTTGACTATTCAAAAATAGCAGATATACAAGCTCATAGCGCGGCACCGAGTGCCGCGCTATGAGCTTGTAGATCTGCTGTTTTTTGAAAATACATATTCTTTTAAAGCGAACAATAACTCAAATCTTTGCTTCTGGGGGTCCATGGAACAAAATATTTTGAGACGGGGGTCCGCGGCCAAATTCATATCATTTTGGGGGGTCCTTTACATTTTGCAGAATATAAATTATACAGCAGAAAATGTCCTTATGGTTCATCTTGCATATTGTGGCAATAAAAGTGATTCTGGAGGCTACCTAATCGTGACCAAAACATCCCATTGCGATCCGGCTCTAAACTGTTTGCAAACGGTGACTAATTTTAATAGCAAGACTAATAAAGTTCTCTTTTCACAGACTGGGACCAGTGTCCATGGGCATCTGGACAGCATCACAGAGAGCCTTCAACCCTATCTGCTTGCTGTGGGTATCCAGAAGAGTGTGATTCACAATGAAGTACTTCAAACGTGCAATCCCTTGTAAGTCACCCAGGGGTTGACACTAACGCCTGCCCGACTCACCCCTCCTCTCCCCTCTTCTAACCTCCCCTCCTCTCCTCTCCCCTTCTCTCCTTCTCTCCATATCTACAAGCTCACTGTGAGTTTAATGTTTGAAAAATAGCAGATCTACAAGCTCACTGTAAACTTGTTGCCTTATTTTAAATAGCCGATCGACAAGCTCACTTGTCAGCTTGTAGATAACTTGTGAGCTTGTAGATCTGCTATTGTCACTATATTTATATAGTGACAAATATATATTTGTGTCTAAAATACAGTATTTTTGCTTGAAGTTTTCAGCTGTGGCGTGGCTGTACACTGGATCTGATATCTTGGCCAACACAGCTGTGGACTGAGGGGACCGTCCCAGACTGCACTACTGCAAGGTTTGTTTAACATAACATGACACATGTGCAAATCAAAACCTTTTAGATCTAACTATCTAATGTTAGCATATGGACATTTTCTTGTGGTCAGTCCATTGTCCGTTTTTAAGGAGGCATTGCCAATATATATACTCTGTAGCTTAACTCTTTGACTGCCATATGAACAGTGTAATAGTGTGCCACTGCTGCCAGCAAAAACAGTGATTTTTACTGTATCAGTTTGCATAGAAAAATACTGTACTTGTACTTCTATCCACTACAGCTCAGAGGCAAATATTGTACTTTTAATCCACTACAATTGTTAGAAAACTTTAGTTACTTTGTAGATTTTGGTTATTGTTTAAAAAAACATAGGGTACATTAACCACTTCAGCCCCATTTAAACTTTGGCTATTTGAAAATGGCAGATCTACAAGCTCACAATGCAACATGTTGTGAGCTTGTAGGCTTACAAGCTCACTTGTCAGCTTGTTGGACACTTGTCAGCTTGTAGATCTGCTATTGTCTATTGATATGCATGTACTTTCATAGCTTTGTGTCTAAAATATTGTATTTCTTTTTTTTTACAGCTCCTGCTGCGGACCCAGGTGACAGACACACCATCCCAGACCTACTGCAAGGTGTGTAACTATCTAATGTTGGCTTATTGACATTGTCTTGGGGTCAAATACTAGGTTGTGGGGGTCTGTGGTTTAATGCATAGGCTAAAAAATGGAAGCTCTTTGACACTACAATAGTTTGAGAACCACTGGTATTCAGGTGACAAGTATATGTTGCTTACATTTTCTACAGTTGTCAGCTAATAATAATAATAATAATAATACATTTTATTTATAACGCACTTTACATTCTCACGGATGTCAGAGTGCTACAGATTAAAAGCAGAGCATAAAAACAGCATAGGCAACAAAACAATTACAATAGACCCAACCAGGCTAAACTAAAGGGCCAACTTTTAGAAATTAAAACTCAATACGAAAAACAAACAAAGTCCATGAAAAATTAGAAAAATGCTTTTTTTAAAAGGTAGGTTTTTAGTCCATTTTTAAAAGCATCAGTGGACTGTGGCGCTCTCAGGTGGTCTGGGAGGGCATTCCACAGACATGGGGCTGTGTGGCAGAAGGCCCGGTCGCCCATGGTGCGGAGGTTGGTGTCAGGGACAACAAGAAGATTGGTGTTGTTGGAGCGGAGGCTTCGGGTGGCAGGTTTTGGGGTGAGGAGTTCTTTGAGGTAGGGGGGGGGGGGGGGTAGCCTGGTAAACCCTCCCTCCGGAAATCTCATTTTCATTCGATGTCAGGAAGGAGTCTGGCATGAACGCCCATTCTGCAATATTGGGGAGTTTCCAGCGAAATCAGGACCTAACCGCGCCTATCAGCGTCGTCGCTCATCGTTCTGTGATTGACAGCTTACGTTGGCCAATCAGGTGGCGAGTTCGAGTGAGCCCGAATGAAGCCGAGTGCAGCCTGAGTGACGCCGAAAAAAGACGAACGGCAGCCATTGTTGTTCTGCGAGTGCCTTCACTTCTTACTTTTGTTTTTAAAACGGTCTCAAACTTCTTTTTTGAGGCACGGAATTTACTATTAAGATATCGTTTGGATAGAATTTAGTTGTTTAACTTCATATGTGGTCAATTAATCATGACAGAGCCTATTTAAAAATATAAATTCAGAGAACCGGGAGGGGCAGGCTGTGACACGCATGTATCCGCATAAGGCAACCTTTTTTGGGCTGGGCCGTCTCAAAAGTCCCGCTGCGTCATATTAGTGACGGAGGTCGTAAAAATCCACTGCAATTGGCTGAAGGGGAAAAACGATCATTGGCTGAAGGGGTTGTCAGTCAACGGTATTACTCCCGCCCAACTCCAGCCCGCAGCCAATATTGCAGAATGGGCGATCATGCCAGACTCCTTCCTGACATCGAATGAAAATGAGATTTCCGGAGGGAGGGTTTACCAGGCTAGGGGGGGGGGGGGGGGGCGTTGCCGTAAATGCACTGATGGGTGAGAAGGGAAATCTTGTATTGGGTCCTGAAGGAGATGGGGAGCCAGTGAAGTGAGCGGAGGGTGGGTGTGATATGGTCATATTTTCGCACTCTCATCAGGACCCTAGCAGCGCTGTTTTGGATGTATTGGAGCCTTTGGAGGCTCTTGTTAGGGATCCCGATGAGTAGTGCATTGCAGTAATCCAGCCTGGAGGAGATAAAGGCGTGGACGAGTCAGCTGACTGAAAGGTGATAATAGGGGGGTGATTAGAGGTGTGGTTATCCATATGTGGCCAATATTTCAGCACAATATGACAGTTTTCAAGATGGATCTTGGCACTGTTTCTTTGCTATTGTCCAGTTTATAGAAAGCTATATGCTGATAGCCATCATTGCTTTGTGTTTGTTTAGTAACAGGGAACAGCCTGTCTCTGCAGGTCCTTTTTAAACAGAAAATTAAGGGTGTGTTGGCAATTTCATCCAACCATAATCAACAACTTGATTGTATAGGATGTGTCCTGTATGAGTTCTCTCTCCTGATTGGATGAAATTGGTCTCTCAAAATCACAATTTAGTTTTAAAGGCAGTTACTGTATTCACCCAGAAGCAGTATAATAGCAGTCGCACCCCTACTTAAGTAAGACTGTGTTTGCATACTGGTACAGTGGTGTAGTTAACTGGTATAGTTGCTGTGTTTTCACGTCGTGGATGCAATGTATTATTTAGTATATTCGTTTCCATTTGAAAGTATGCTTTAATAAGTACCTGGCATACAAACATGCTCACTTCTGTGTGCCTACGTGTCTTTGGGTCATTCCAGGGCCAGTGTTTAAAGGAGGAGTTCACCCAAAAAATTACTTATTTTCTATCAATTGCACACCCTATGAAGCCTGATTATTTTTTGTTTTTGTCGCATTCCTAAGCCAATAATTTGATTCCCGTCTCCTACCAGCTAATGTATCCGGTAGGAGACACAAAGTAGATTATTTGTGTCTCCTACCGGAAATACACACGGTCATCAAATTATTGTCTTAGGAATGCCACAAAAACAAAAATAAATCCATGAAATCAAGGCATAAATCACAGTATTATTCATATTGTAGCATTGTTTTGCCTTATTCATATTATAGCATTGTTTTGTCTTATTCATATTGTAGCATTGTTTTGTCTTTTTTCATAACTATTGATTGTGAAGCATTTGTTTGAAAAGAACACTAACACTTGTTTCCCTGTTTTTCAGAAGCCGTCTAGCACTGACATTTTTTTTGCCTTTAACCTTTTTCTACTTTTCAGGAATGTTCTTTGTGAATAATTGTCATATTTCTAAGATAATTGCATTCCATTTATGTTGTGGCTCGTGAACCGGTAGTACCCAATTTCTATAACACAATATTGGCCATCCCTGAATTTAATAACAAACTCACACATGAAATAATCAATTCTAACAAATGCATAACAAACTATTTTGGATTGTATACTGCCTTTTCATAACCCACTACCTTATATTTACATGTGCATGTTGTAAATGTTTAACTCACCATTTGTTTTTAGGGCTGTAAGACTGTAACACTTATTAGGACTAAATTATTTTTTAATTCATTTTGACAAAAAAAAATGTTTTATTCAAACAGCCAATATACACTTATTAAAATAGGACTTAATTTCTTAATTAAACTAATAAATGTAATCCCAAAATAATTATGGAAAATGTTACACATTGATTCATTGATAAATACAAAATTAAATATCTACAAAATACACTTTGAGATAATTAACTTAATCAATATAGTTGCAGCCCTACAATTTGTACCTATTTTTCAGAATGTTACATATATTAATATATTTACCAGGAGCTTGCTTGATCCCCTTTTTTAACAAATGGGTCGGTGCAAGAATGTTTTCCCCGTGCACTCCTAAATTGGCTGAAATAGGAGGCGGGTTTTTTGCTTCACCCTGGAAAATATTGAATTTACTTAAAAGTTAGAATATAATTTTGGATAATAACAGTAATAGTAGTAATAATAATCATTATAGCATCAACAATATATCTGTCAATAATAAACTGTTTACAGGCATTGTAATAGTTACCATAATATATAATTGTATAATTATCACTAATAACTATAATTAACCTATATATAGAATCATAAAATATAACCATACTATTATTACATATATAATCATAATAACAACAACTATAATAACAATAATTGATAGGACATTATACCAAATATATTGATGGTGTTACTTACAGTAAAGGTACCAATAATACAATTGTGTTAATAAATACTTTAAACTATATCTGCTCTGCTTTGTCTCTACTTATTATTCTTTTTACCATGTGGTTGAAAAGTGAATCTATATGTTTGGTAATGTATTTAGTCACATGTATTTAACATTTACAATGAATACAGATGTTTGTGTTTTTTTTGTTGTTGGAATTACTATTCATAATCAGAAGGGTTCTTCACTACTAAAGCTGAACAAAAAGTGAAACTTTGGAATGTAACATCTCTTAATACCTAAGCCCATACACATATGAACATAATACACAAAAGTTGTTTGTTTAACTGACAATAATTTTTGCCTTCTACAATCTGGTGTTTTAATTTATTTGACCAACTTATCCACTTAACGGTTTGATCCATGCAAGAGTCAAAGCTTGTAATTGAAAGTGTTGTCAGACTATAATCTCTGCCTGCTGGACAAAATGGACTTCAATCCCTCTACTGTGTGTAAAACTGTGAAGCAATCTACATGGACATTAGAGCTTAACCAAAACTCCTGCCTGGTGATGACAAGCCTGTCACAATGTAGGCTAAACAATAGTTTTTCATTGTGGTATTGACGCCATTCAGTAACATTGATGTGCCTGATATGTTGGGGAGTATCTATTTTACAATATACAAAATGGTATGGCTTCAAACCAGCTACTAGCCAGGTCGACATGTATCGTAATGGTTCCACATGTATTATATGGTGAGACATTCCCAAGTACATTACAAGGTATTTAATATCTATTATCAGGCTGGGGAAAATTGGTGCTGAATCTTATACTCACAAAACATGACATCATAATATAAGGAAAACGTGAAATGTCTTCTGAGTATTTACAACTTGTTTGCAAATAGCAGATATGCAATTTACTCTATATACACAGGGTATTGTCTCCTCAATATCTCAGATCATAACAATAAGGTAAAAAAAAACAGGCAAGTTTGCTTTAACAATAATTTATTTTGAGATCTTCAACACCACTGGAGACTGGACTGTGAACTACTATGTGACGATGGATTCCTTGGACCCCCATGGCCGCAACCCAGAACTCTGCGTCGGCGCAACCACACTTTGCAATTGCCCTGAATTGTGAAAATTCTAGTTCAGTCTTATGCTAGATGTGCTCCTGTTTCTGCTCAACATTGTAACGGGGCCTTTTATTTGTATGGTATATATTTTACCACAAATGTTTAGCAAAATGTCCCAAATCATACCCCATCAACCAAGACAGTTAATAATGGAAAATTATATTATTGAGCATCGGAACACACGTTTAATTTAATGTTTAATATGTCCATAATGATTGATGAAGAGCATAGAGTTAAAAAAAAAGAAGGGTCAATAACTGTCATTATTCGACTGTTCTCTTGGGATAAAAAAAACTAAAACAAAACAATTAAACATCAACGGTATAATTTGAATTACCGGCTTGCTCCTCCGGACGCGAAACGTAACGTCTGGGGGGTGACAGATACATTTTTACACCCACCCTTTGTTATTGTGGTCCAAGTGAAGACGATGATTACTTTTAATTGAAAGCCATGTGTAATAATTAAAAGTAACTTCCCCTACACTGTCTATGAATTGACCTTCCTTCTCTCCGTGTCTTCCGGGTTGCAGTTGGAGGTTCTTCACCTGCTGTCTCCAGAACAGAAGGCTGAGCTGCTACTGAGGCCTGAGGTTGCAGGCCTGGACAACGGGACCCTCAGCCTGGTCTTCCACAGCTTGATGACCGGTGGTCCTGGGCCCACCCCCGGATACACATACACCTCACATAGCCCCTACTCACCACCATCACCACCACAGAATAGCTTCAGAGAGGTTGCATAGCTTTAAATATTATACATTTCTTTCATCCAATTAAACTTTTACCAGATTGTTGATGGTAATCTTCATAACCTTAAACAATATTATTTTGTTCTTTTTGAAACACTTGCAGGTGGTGAATGGGTTAATGGGAGCTTTCAGACCTGTTGGGAGCCTCGTCAGTGAGTTTGTGTCTCTCACACGTGAGGTACATACAGCGTACATACATATACTATATGCATATATGAGAAGCCAATTACTTGTTTTTATATGACTAGTTTATTATGATTATGCATATTACATCTGCTAACCTGACATGACCCTGACATTCCTATCTATCTGTTGCTCTCCAGAGAAATGTATCCGAGATCGGAAGCATGACTCTGACCCAGACCCTGCTGAACTGGACCCTAGCTGAGCTGGCTGGCATGTACACGCCACATAATACGTCCATAGACCTAAACTTTTAAGAAAAATCATTATGAATTATAAAGTATGCATATTTAAAAAATGTATTTCTTAAAATCTTCTGAAAATCTTTTGTATTCCTTTTCCTTTTCTTTAATTTCTGAAAATCTGTTGATTTAAAAAAAAAAGATTGTGGGACTTTGTTTATTTTTGAAAAAACAAAAAACAAGCAGGATATTTACTTTACCTTACTTTAATTCATAAAACCTGGTCTGTGACCCAAAAATGGGTCAAGAGTAAGACCCTACGTTTGGAAAACACTTATAGTCGAAATACACAAAATAGTCCCGGAATAATGATACATTTCTTTGCATTGCTGGGTCCAGAGTAAAAGACCTGAGTCATCATATGCGTCTCATGGATCCTGATCACAACCACAGCCCAGTGATGTACTAACACTTCATCCATTCCTTCTTGCTACATCACAACACGTCCGGTAAGTGAACCAAGTAGCCATAGCTAGAGACAAGCTCAGAGGACCATTTGTCTGCAGATGTACAGGAATTTCTGTTGCTTTCAGGGTACATTTTTGAGTAAAACATTACTCTATTCTAATAGTATACTATTATAGCCTACACTGACTTTTGTATTCATCTTCAGATCCTCAGTGTGTCTCCTCATCCAGCCATAGTGCAGAATGGCTGGAGGAGAACTTTGGATTCTTCTCCATGTTCGCCCCCATCACAGACTTCTATGACCTCAACCGTGACTTCTCTGGAGTGAGTGTGGACAATCTGAACATTTTTACTTGACACTACAATTTCAGTAACTTAATAACCTTTCAACCTGGCGTATATTTTGGGCATGTCATCACAGGATTGCAAGATTTTCAAAAACGTAATAGCTGATTTGCGAGTGTGACATTATAATTCGATTACGTATAAAATAGGGCTTCAGTGGTTAAATCTCATATCCTGCCCTCTCCCATTATGTCCTGTCTGTCTGTCTCTTGTCTTAAACGTGTCCAGATGGAGGTTCTACACCTCCTGACTCCGAAGCAGACTGCAGAGATGCTGCTGGTGCCTACTCCTCCAGAGAAAGACGTCATCATCCATGCAGTGTTTGACCATCTGACACAGTCTCAAGGAGACTTTCCTGAGTTCCTGCACCACCTGGTTCTGCTCGCTAGAGAGGTAACCTCATCTGTAGAGCGTCTTATGACAGCTTAAAAAACGTACAGCAAAATATAATAGTAATTATAATAATAATTATTATTATTATAATGCATGGACTTTTATCCACCCTGTGATGTCTACCAAGTCATGTGAGTGTGTTGTGATGATGTTAAATGGCTTACATTTTAAAGGGGCTACACCATGAATGTAAAAAAATATATATTATATATAAATATTGCCCCCCAACAACCCTGTGGTCAACAATTGGTATTGGTATCTTGTGCGCCTGGCGTATTTCATCCAATTAGATGATAACTTCATGAAGACATTTGGAAAGTCTGTTTCCAATGTATTTTGCATTGTATTCTTGCGTGTGAGGCTGTTGTCCTTTTACCATAATATGTAATATTGTCTGACCACATTACCACCAAGATAAAAGTCTTGTAAATGTATTGCATGAATGAACAGGTATCGCAAATAAAGTGATTCCAGTTGCATTTCTGATCTGGTGTCCCGTCTAATATGTCTCTATCCACAACGTCAGGCCTATGTCAGTAAGTCGTTCATCCCAGAAGAGAAAGTCCAGGAGCTGGGGCCTGCGTCACGCAACGCCACTACTGATGACATCAGCATGTGGAACATCACACAGATTGACACACTGTGTTATTTAATGGACTCTTCAGATGGGGAGTGGGATTCAGCTCTGGTAAGTATACAAATGATCTTTGATTGATTGATGGTGTTATTGACAAATATACATGGGGGCGGCAGTGGCTCAGCAGGTAGAGCGTCTGTCTGTTTGTCTGTCTGTCTGTCTGTCTGTCTGTCTGTCTGTCTGTCTGTCTGTCTGTCTGTCTGGCTGGCTGGCAGGCTGGCTGGCAGGCTGGCTGGCAGGCAGTGTAATCAGTGTAAAAGTGAGAAAACATAATGCGTTGTGATTATATTTACACGTTTTTGCATGTGTGTTCGTAAATGTGTGCAGTACATGTATATGGCACTAACACATTTTTTGTCGCCATCAAGGCCAAGGCCATCATTTCCAAGTATCTGACTAAGGCGGGCAACAGTCTTGGCAGTGCAGAGCTCAGTTGTGTCAAGGGACCCAACCTGTGTTCCCTGGATACCAGTGTCCTACAGACCATCTCAGAGGACACCCTCAGGTGAGGGGTGTTGGGGAGGGAGCCAGTAGTATCGTAAATCATGTTTACTTTAGTATTTCTTCACTACTTGCACACACTTGAACATCGACATTAATGCAAAAAACTATTATTATAAAAAATGAATTGGGAATATTTTGGGCTTTATTGACAGTGTATAGTAGAGCGAGACAGGAAACAGGGAGAGAGAGATGGGGAATGACATGCAGCAAAGGTTGTCGGGACTGGGATTCAAACTCGCGACACTCTGTCAGACTGTATTAGAGCCTATATATGGTATGCGCCTGGACCGCTAGGCCAACGGGCGCCCCACCCAAAACTATTTTTAACCTAATTAACCCTGGCATCCGTATTTTGGGCTGGCAAAAATAAGAATCAATTATTATTTTATAGAAATAAAAGTCCTAATAATAATAATTCACGCATTTTCACAAATAAAAAAGAAAGTAGTAAAATTAGCATACATTTCTACAAGCAACATCGTACAACAAATTATAAAAGAGTGATGTGTGTGATTCCATGACATATTAGCCAAAAGGTAAATAAGATATGTAAGGGACTGAATTTTAGAGACTGAATAAATTACATTTGTGGTTGAAAATGTGGTAGCACTCTTTTGAGATGTGTGCTGTGTGTCTCCTGGTGTTTCCAGTAATTCCAGTTTGCTGGTAGTGTCCAGCTGTACGCTGGAGAAGAAGAAAGTGCTCTTTAACATCGCAGAAAAAGCCTTCTCTGGACTCAGCCGCACTACAGCTATCAGCACTACCAGCTTCCAGAATACAGAGCCATTTTTGGGTAAGCAAGCATTCATTCACATGTACATGCGTACAAACACATACTGTATATTGCAGTGGTTCTCAAACATTTCCATGTCAAGGACCCCAAGTTCATACACAACTGTCTGTACTGTACTGTATACCAGTGATAATAGCCTAACTCAAACATCCTCACAATGTCTCAAATTTCTCACGCACGCACGCACACACACACACACACACACACACACACACACACACACACACACACACACACACACACACACACACACACACACACACACACACACACATAAACATGGATAAATTCAGTATTTTCTTTATGACCTGTAGGTGGTGCATCTCTTTCCTTTGTGAGAAGTGCCGCTGCCTCCAATGTCAACATGGACCTGGATACCTTCGTCAATCTGGACCCGAGTGTTGTACAGGTTAGTGGCGTGTGCGTGCGTACGTGCGTGCGTCCTTGTGGTTGTACATCTGGGAAAGGCAAGTGGTTAATGTATGTTTTTATAATATAATAATTTATATCTACAATAACTAGTAACTAAAGTTTTCAAATAATTGTAGTGGAGTAACAGTACAATATTTGCCTCTGAGATGTAAGTAAAAGTATAGACAATTGGAAATACTCCAGTAAAGTAAAAGTACCTTCTAATTGTACTTAAGTACAGTACTTTAGTAAATGTACTTAGTTACTTTACACCACTGGATATTTCATACCAGTGTATTGAAGGATATTTCTTTCTCTTCCACAGGGAAGTCGGTGTTCTCTCTCCATTCCGACATGCTGGCACTCCGACATTGACTTCTAATTGTCGGAGTCGCGGTACCATCCAAAAAAAAAAACATTCCGCCACTCCGACAAAGTTATGTTCACTATGTCGGAGTGGCGGCACGTTCCATTTCGGGAATAGTTCCACCATTCCGACAAGGGTATTATTATTATTATTATTATTATTATTATTATTATTATTATTGTTATTGTTCATTATTATTATTATGTGTTGTCACTAGAGATGCTATGGAATGTCCGTGCGACGTGCGTCTTTTTTCTTTTTTTTTAAACCGGTGCTGCGCTGACAGCAGAGCAGTGCGCTCTGTATGTTGGATGCCATGTATGCTGGATGGCTGTATGTTGGATGCCGCATGTATGCTGGATGGCTGTATGTTGGATGCCGCACAGAGTCTGTCTGTTGAGCGCAGCAGAGCAGTGCGCTCTGTTCAGCGCAGCACCGGTTTTATATTTTGACATACGGGAAAAATGGTTGGTGCGGATGCGGATATTTTAATTGGATAATATAATTATTGCGGTTGGATAACGGGCGGATAATTAATTTGTACATGCAGATTCGGGTGACATGAGAGGCCATCCGCGCATCTCTAGTTGTCACCCTCCCGAGTATCGGGATTGTAATTTATTTTATTATTATTATTATTATTATTATTATTATTATTGTTATTGTTCATTATTATTATTCTGTGTTGGCTTATTATTATTGTTATTGTTCATTATTATTATTCTGTGTTGGCTTACTGAAATATAAAAAATACTCTGTTACAAGTAAAAGTCCAGTATTCAAAATTTACTTGAGTAAAAGTACAAAAGTATTGGCATCAAAATGTACTTAAAGTACCAAAAGTAAAAGCACTAAATATTAGAAAATAGCAGATCTACAAGCTCACAACACGTCGCGATGCGACATGTTGTGAGCTTGTAGATCGGCTATTTTCAAATAGCCTAGGTATAAAATAGGGCTGAAGTGGTTAATGTATGTTTTATAATATCATAATTTATTTCTGAAAACTAACTAGTAACTAAAGTTTTCAAATAATTGTAGTGGAGTAAAAGTACAATATTTGCCTCTGAGATGTAGTGGAGTAGAAGTAAAAGTATTGGAAATTGGAAATACTCAAGTAAAGTACAAATACCTCAAAATTGTACTTAAGTACAGTAAATGTACTTAGTTACTTTCCACCACTGCAGCTAGGCAAACGATAGCTTCCCCCCCCACACACAGCAGAGTACAATACAAAAATAGAATGAGGCACTATTTTAGGACGACAATTGTTTTATAAAAAATAATAATAATAAAATAAGGCATAGTACATAAAGAATAAAAACATTGTCCAAGACCAGTGAAAGTGACCAAAGTGTCACTATTACTAATATCTTCCTGGGTGATCATAGGGCCATCACCATAGTCACAGATGGAAGACACACTGACACATACAACATGTGTTTCTAAGGGGATGAAGTTATAAGTGCACTAGTGTGTTACATTTAACTTACAAATGCACACACACACACACACACACACACACACACACACACACACACACACACACACACACACACACACACACACACACACACACACACACACACACACACACACACACACGTGTCTACCAAACTAAAAATCTTTTGAAGTCCGTGTTGCAGAGTGGGCCATTGTTTGTTTTCACACACATTTATTACAGAGAAAACAGAACCGAATGTTTGTGCAATCATCACACAGTAGCCTACTGTTACTGTATGTATATTAAAGGGATATTTCACTTTCAAAAAAACTTTTGGTCATTTTATCGTCTACTCAGGCTTTAGTGAGCCCCCCAGACCGTTTTTAAGTTGCTTGATTCAGTATTTAGATATTTGATATTCATTTTATCAGACACGCCCCCTTCCTATACAAACACATTATAACTTCAAACTCCATTTTTAACATGTTAGATTCATGAAAAACACCCGTCCTTGGTTCTGCTGACTCACCCGGCCCTCCTAATATGTGAGGGGGCCGTGTTTTTTCGATTACTTTTTTAAGTACTCGCTGCTGTCTAAAACCGGAAGTGACCACGGGTCCGTGAAATGAAGTCCTTGTACTAGGTTCCTCCTTGACCATTGCAAATCCTTTAGCTCCACACGGACTCGGACCACACAAATGCGAGTCACCACATCAACACACAGAATTCTTTTCCATCCCAGTCATAACCACAAATAGACTAAATAGTAATACTACTGCTAAAATGCACATTGCAACCCCCTCAAATCTCATAAAAGTCACTTTACTTCCCCCCATTCAGCGTGCTCCTTTTATATCCTCAGCCCCTTCTTTGTCATTAACTCCACAAGCATTTAAAAATAGAAAAGGACTAGGTTTACTTCACCTAAATGTCAGAAGCATTCTGGCAAAGGAAAGACTTGACCATCTGAGGATTTTGGTTGCACAAACTGTTCCTGATATATTGGTTCTGAGCGAAACCTGGTTAAAGAAAAATTATTCTGATTCAGATGTATCTTTAAATGATTTTAATTTGTTTAGAATAGACAGAAATGCTAGATCTGGTGGAGTGGCCATTTTTATAAAATCATGTTTCTCAGCTAAGGTTTTAAAAGCTGTTACTATAAAAAAAATATTTTGAATTTATTGCTGTAAATGTTAACCTGGGGCCAAATAATGATATTATTGTGATTGGAGTTTATAGACCTCCCTCTGCAAAATCTGATGCCATTGATAAATTAGCCGAATTAATTTCTAAATATTGTAACAAGGAAGTTATAATTCTTGGGGATCTAAATTATAACTGGGTCTCAAATGCCTCAGATTATCTAAAAGAGGTATGTGGTAGTCTAAACCTAGTCCAACAAATTACAGATCCTACCAGACCTAATTTAATAGATATGGCAAGGTCGACCCTAATAGATTTCATTCTGACAAATAGGGACGACAAAATTATTGCCTCGGGAGTCTTTGATCTGGGAGTAACTGACCACTGTCCTATAGCGTGTATCAGAGATACACGGGTAAAAATGTCTCACCCAGAAACTATCATAAGGAGAAATTTTAAACATTTTGATGAGATGGCTTTTCTATCAGACTTATCAGACAGCAATATCTCAAACATTTTTGACATCATGGATGTAAATGAAGCTTTAGATCATTTTATTTATTATTTTAACACAATTGTAAATATACATGCCCCATTTAAAAAACAAAGGGTAAAAGCTAGATCTAGTCCTTGGTTCACTACTGAGCTGTCATCCATGCTCCAGGTAAAAAACAAGGCCTGGAATTTAGCAAAGAAATCTGGGGAGCCCTCTCTTTGGCTTACTTTTAGGCAGCTGCGAAATAGTTTCACTGCAGCTGTTGAAAAAGCAAAAAGTAATTATTATCTGGAGGCTATTTTTAGCTGTGAGGCCAATCCAGCCAAATTTTGGAAAACCGTCAACTCGGTCAAAGATAAAAAAGCCACCTCTTTACCGGCACATGTAAACGTTGGTCCACGTATGATCTCTGACCTAAATGGTATTTGTACAGCTTTTAATGAACATTTTGCTACGGCAGGTCATCTTTTTGACAATGATGACATGACAAGGGTAGACGCTGAGAGACATGTCTCTCACTCAGAGACACAAAACTCAAATTTCTCTCTTGAACCTTTTACTTCTAATGATGTTTTTTCTGCTTTGCTCTGTATTGATCCAAAGAAATCAACCGGGGAGGATGGTTTAGACCCCTTTTTTCTCAAACTAGCGGCTCCCTTAATCTATGAGCACATATCACACATTTTTAACCTTTCTGTGTCATCAGGTATAGTTCCTAGAATATGGAAAATGGCACATGTTACACCACTACACAAAGGTGGAGATGTAAATGACCGGAACAACTATCGACCCATCTCCAAGTTGTCCTGCCTGGGAAAAACCTTGGAGTCATTGGTAAACAACCAACTTAAATTATATCTATCAAATTACTCTATTTTATCTCCACATCAATCGGGTTTCAGAGCGAAACATAGTACAGTTACAGCCACTACTTTAATTGTAAATGATATAATCTCTGCCTTAGATAAAAAAAGGAGTCAGGGTTTTTACCCATGTCTAAAGGTGTCCCGCAAGGATCGATTCTAGGCCCTGTTTTATTTACCCTATACATAAATAATATTGCTTTATCCCTCAATAATTGTAAGGCTCACTTTTATGCAGACGACACCATCATCTACTGTATTGCTGACTCTGTCCAGCTCGCAACTGAAAACCTGCAACTGGCTTTTAACTTACTTCAGAACTCACTACAAGAGCTGAAGCTTGTTTTAAACGCAGGAAAAACAAAATTCATGCTATTCTCTAGAGCCAGAGAAATTGATTTTAATTTCTTACGTATTATTACTTCAAGTGGATGCAATATAGATAGGGTTACTGAATACAAGTACCTCGGAATATGGATTGATGATAAGTTCACATTTAAACACCATGTAGATAACCTTGCCTGTAAGCTAAGGCAAAAGATTGGCTTTTTCTATAGGAACAGTGCCAGTTTCCCAATGGCTTGTAGGAAAAGGGTTATTGAAGCCGTCTTTCTTTCTGTATTGGACTATGGAGACGTTATATATGGAAAGGCATCCCCTTCTGTCCTCAAACCCCTTGATACAGTTTACCATTCTGCTCTGCGCTTTGTATCAGGTGCCCCATACATGACCCACCACTGTATCCTGTATGACAGAGTAGGTTGGCCTTCTTTGAACGACAGACGAAACAAACATTGGTACCTGTTTATTTTTAAGACAATCGATGGGACTTTACCACTATATCTTAAATCGTTGCTGGACTGGACAGCCTTTTGCTTTAATGCTGCAAACACGTGGAATGAGCTACAGCTTAAATTCAAAATAGATTCTCCCATAACATATGGAACTTTTAAATCTTTGATTGCTGACTTACCTGCAACTGTTTGCAACTGCTTTTAAACTTGTAGTACTGTTATTATTATTGTTGTTGTTATTATTTTCCTTTTGAAAAAGTACTATTTTGTGATGTATTGTCTCGATGATGTTGTAAATGAGGGTAACCTCAACTTCTTTCGAGAATAAATAAAGGTTTGATTGATAATTTATTTAATTACATTTTTTTATTGTATTACATTTTTTAAATTTTCCCAATAAAATATTAAAAATAAATGAAAAAAGTTATCGAAAAAACACGGCCCCCTCACGTATTAGGAGGGCAGGGTGAGTCAGCAGAAACAAGGACGGGTGTTTTTGATTAATCTAACATGTTAAAAATGGAATTTGAAGTTATAATGGGTTTGGATAGGAAGGGGGCGTGTCTGGGGGTTCACAAAAGCCTGAGTAGACGATAAAATGACCCTAAGTTTTTTTGAAAGTGAAATATCCCTTTAAACATATCATATTCATCTGCAGTCATCCATCACACAGTTGTTCTATTAAATAAATGATATTAATGTCTATTATGGCTGTTTTGGACGACTGGGCACATGGACATCTGGGCACTATGGTACATGTGGGCACCTGTACAACTTGGCACTAGGGACATGTGGGCACTTGGAGAGGTGGGCACCAAAACCATCTGGGCACTAGGGACAGGTGGGCACCTGGAGAGGTGGGTACCAAAAACCATCTGGGCACTAGGGACATGTGGGCACCTGGACAAGTGGGCAATTAGGGGTGGAGACATCTGGGCACTAGGGACATGTGGGCACCTTGACAACTGGGCACCAAAGCCATCTGGGCACCATGGACATGTGGGCACCTGGACAACTGGGCACTAGGGACATGTGGGCACCTTGACAACTGGGCACCAAAGCCATCTGGGCACCATGGACATGTGGGCACCTGGACAACTGGGCACTAGGGACATGTGGGCACCTTGACAACTGGGCTCCAAAGCCATCTGGGCACCATGGACATGTGGGCACCTGGACAACTGGGCACTAGGCACATGTGGGCACCTGGAGAGGTGGGCACCAAAACCATCTGGGCACTAGGGACATGTGGGCACCTTGACAACTGGGCACCAAAACCATCTGGGCACTAGGGACATGTGGGGAACTGGGCACCCGCCGTTCTAAAAATGGTTTATGCCACTTTTTAAGGTTAATACCATGGTATGTTGTTTTATATAATGGCATATACCGTATTTTCTTTCCAAAACGGTATGTGCCTTTCCAAACCGGTATGCACCGTTCCTGGGAGTGGTATGCAAAATTGCTTTATACCACTTTTTAAAAGGTATGTCGTTTTTTATATAATTATCTATAATAACACTATTGTAGTGGCTATTTGTCAACAACAATAAAAACTCAAAAGCGACTGAGGCACCAGGCAGCGAATCTTATGCAGATCAGGGGGTAATTGGAATGAGTCCATTGTCCAGACAGGCGGCGAAGTTTTGTGGTATTTATTTAGCTCTCCAAAATGAACAATATAGAAAAAGGATGTTGAAATGTTTTCACATTATAATCACAACACTATAAGAATAATAATAATAATTATATTAATAATACTAATACTAATACTAATAATAATAATAATAATTAACAACAAGTGGTATAAAGCAATTTTGCATACCACTCCCAGGAACGGTGCATACCGGTTTGGAAAGGAACATACCGTTTTGGAAAGGCATACCATTTTAAAAATATGGTATATGCCATTATATAAAACAACATACCATGGTATTAACCTTAAAAAGTGGCATAAACCATTTTTAGAACGGCGGGTGCCCAGTTGCCCACATGTCCCTAGTGCCCAGATGGTTTTGGTGCCCACATGTCCCTAGTGCCCAGTTGTCCAGGTGCCCACATGTCCATGGTGCCCAGATGGCTTTGGTGCCCAGTTGTCAAGGTGCCCACATGTCCCTAGTGCCCAGTTGTCCAGGTGCCCACATGTCCATGGTGCCCAGATGGCTTTGGTGCCCAGTTGTCAAGGTGCCCACATGTCCCTAGTGCCCAGATGGTTTTGGTGCCCACCTCTCCAGGTGCCCACATGTGCCTAGTGCCCAGTTGTCAAGGTGCCCACATGTCCCTAGTGCCCAGTTGTCGAGGTGCCCACATGTCCATGGTGCCCAGATGGCTTTGGTGCCCAGTTGTCAAGGTGCCCACATGTCCCTAGTGCCCAGATGGTTTTGGTGCCCACCTCTCCAGGTGCCCACATGTGCCTAGTGCCCAGTTGTCCAGGTGCCCACATGTCCATGGTGCCCAGATGGCTTTGGTGCCCAGTTGTCAAGGTGCCCACATGTGCCTAGTGCCCAGTTGTCCAGGTGCCCACATGTCCATGGTGCCCAGATGGCTTTGGTGCCCAGTTGTCAAAGTGCCCACATGTCCCTAGTGCCCAGATGTCTCCACCCCTAATTGCCCACTTGTCCAGGTGCCCACATGTCCCTAGTGCCCAGATGGTTTTGGTGCCCACCTCTCCAGGTGCCCACATGTGCCTAGTGCCCAGTTGTCCAGGTGCCCACATGTCCATGGTGCCCAGATGGCTTTGGTGCCCAGTTGTCCAGGTGCCCACATGTCCATGGTGCCCAGATGGCTTTTAAATTATTTATTTAATTATTTATTCAATTATTGATTAAAAAGCAGCTCAGCTTTGGCATTTCGACAGAGAAAGAGAGATATAATATATATATATATATATATATATATATATATATATATATATATATATATATATATAGCTATGAAAATGAACTTGGGATTTATGGACTGTCGGAATGGCGGGACTAAATGTCGGAATGGCGGTATGTCGGAATGGTGGTATGTCGGAATGGCGGTATGTCGGAATGGCGGTATGTCGGAATGGTGGGATGTCGGAATGGAGGTATGCACCCAGGGAAGTCATGTGGCTCTGCTGGGGAAATCTCCAACGGTCAGTTTGTGTACACCGGATCAAAGTTTGGAGGTTCTGCTACAGGTGTCTGTGATGAAGGGTAAGAACATTATAAATATATATAATAAGAACTAGGGCTGGGACTCGATTAAAAACATTTATCAAATGAATTAGAAGCTTTGTAATGAATTAATCACAATTAATCACATTTTAATCGCATATCAATATTTTATTTGAGAACAGGGAAAGGCCATTTTTTCATACGTCTTTTAAGTACATGTAAAAAAATAAAAGGCTTAAAAATACTAAAAAGAAGGAAAAACGTTGCGACGCTGAGGAGGAATAGCCAAAGTATAAAAGGTCATAATTATTGTGATGCTATATTAACACATTTTGCTGGGGACCCCCTGGAACCCCCTCAAGTACCCCTGGGGGTCCCCGGACCCCACTTTGAGAACCAACGGCTTATGGGCTATGATGGGATGCCACCGGCGATCTGCAGAGCCAAGAGCTGGCTGGTGCAGATTTCTCCGTCTTCTCCAGTGCTCTCAGCTACAAACGTACTGCTCTGTTAAAAAATGCCAGGACTTGCCTGGTGAGTTGAGAGTAACCAGTAACCACCGGACCCACACAAATTAAACTATTACTGATAATGACAGTCAAATCCACTGACATTGGGTCTCAGGGAGAACATTGTACAGATGATCTTCAAACCTTCACATTATAACAGTGATACAGGACAATATAGATAGCTTACAATCCAATTTCAATGCTGTGATACTAATAGTTCTGATGCCATTATTTTCATGAATGAACCGAAACCTTTAACCACTTCATTGACCAGAGTCCCCCAGGGGTCTATATTAGGCCGCCTATTTTTTTCCCTGTACACAAAATCGATCTATGAGCTTGTAGATCTGCTATTTTCACAGATTTCATGTGCTTAAGTTTATTCATATTTTTTCCCCCTTTTTTTCTGTCTTACCTTGACAGAGGATAACATCAGTTTTGGGTAACATGTGCTGTAAGATTGGTGCGGCTTATATTACGAATTCTCACTCATCCATCCTGGAGAAACTAAAGAACTGCCCAAATATCAACACAAATCGAGCGGCTGCCATGGAAACCCTCCTGTTGTCAGGGACAACGACATACGGGTAAGCAACGACAAGCACAGTTCAGTTATTAGCAGTGGTGGAAAAAGTATTCAAACTTTTTACTTACAATAAGTAAAAGTATCAATACAGCAATGTAGAAACACTCTGTTACAAGTAAAAGTCCGGTAATCATAATTGACTTGAGTAAAAGTACAAAAGTATTGGCATCAAAATATACTTAAAGTACCAAAAGTAGTTCAAGTACTCATTATGCAGAATGTTTTTCAAGTCTATAAAATGCATAAAAATATTTAGAAAATAGCAGATCTACAAGCTCACAATGCGTTGCATCGCGACGCATTGTGAACTTGTTGATCAGCTATTTTCAAATAGGCGAAATGTATATAGGGCTGAAGTGGTTTTGTAATAATAATCAAAATCTACAAAGTAACTTGTGGCTAAAGTTTTCAAATAATAATGATTTATTATTTATATTTGCCTCTGAGATGTAGTGGAGTAGAAGTAAAAGTACTGAAAATTGGAAATACTCCAGTAAAGTAAAAAATACCTCAAAATTGTACTTATGTACAGTACTTGAGTACATGCACTTAGTTAATTTACACCACTGATAATAAAATGCCCAAAATAGGGTCACCAGTCTGCCTGTGGGATTTAAAAATATTTAATAAGTGAAAAGTATCAACAAGAGCATACGACAAACAACTACATGGGATCCAATGGACAACAGGTTATTTTCCCCATTTGCTGAAAAGTAACCTCCAACAATTTGAACGTTGATGATGTTTTTTGTTTTTCAATGACAACTGAAATACCGTATTAAATGTTTTTGTGCACCCAGAGATCCTGCAACATGGAATAGAGACACTTTGAACAACCTGGGTATTCTGCCACTGTACTTATCATCGACCTTCTACGATAAGTTTGATAAAGTGAGTAAAAGATTGCCTTGGCTCTGTTAGGGATAGTTCACCCAAAAAATACTTTGATTCTATCGATTAGTCACCCCATGGAGACTTGAATTCATGGATTTTTGTTTTTGTCGCATTCCTAAGCCAATCATTTGATGACCAGCGGTTCCGGTAGGAGACACAAAGGAGACTCTTTGTGTCTCCTACCGGAACCGCTGCCGGTCATCAAATGCCACTCCTATGAATTCAAGTCTCCATGGGGTGACTAATCGATAGGAAAAAAATGTCATTTTCGGGGTGAACTATCCCTTTAACATCATTTCCACTTTTCTGTTGCTTTGTGCATTTGGTCATGTCTGTCTGTTTGTCCATCACTTTTATTGAGATTGGCGTTTTCATTTTGCCCGAGCAGAAAACTAAGCGACAGTTCCTGAAGGCATTCCTTAAAGTCCTTAGGCGGGATGGAGTGAAGAGGTGGAAGAAGAGGAGAATGAAGAAAGCCATCAGGCATTCCATTAGGAACAGCAGGACAAAACGATCCACCAGTAAGTCTCAGCTCCTATTTCTGCCTGCTGTCATCTCTCAGTGGAGTCATGGTTCCCAGACGTTTTGGCTCGAGACCAAAAAGATAAATGTGATGTCTCCCTGGGAACATAGCTTATTTACAAACGCACAACGTTGTGCACTTGGAGATACGCTATGTTCACTACTTCTTAAAAGTATTATACATTTATGGAATTTCTTAAATTGTTTTCTTTTATTTATGACATTCCTTTGAAAGATGTTAGATTTTTCTTTTAATGTATGATTTTTCTTTCTTTTCACAATCTTTTGAAATATATATTTTTTTATTCATGTAGGAAATGAAAAATATATATATTTACTCGCGCCCCATGAAAATGCGTCCGCTCCTGACCCACTGTTGGGGAAACCCTTAGGGCGTTTCCGTGGGGTCCCTGGTCCCTGGACCCCACTTTGCGAACCACTGTCTTGGTGCATTTGTTTCCTTTGGTGACCTAACATACTGTAACCACTTTAAACCTGCCGTCCCTGTTTTGGGCTTGTCATCATAGGGGAGACATTTGTAAAAGAATTTCAAGAAACGTTAAATAGCAAAAATAGCAGATCTGCAAGGTCACACGACCTGTATGAGCTTGTAGATCTGCTATTTTCGTAATTTTCTTTTTGTATAAAACCACTCATCCCATTAAACGCAGGAATTGCTTGTCTGTGTAACCACTTAAACCATTCTTTTATACTTTGGATATTCAAAAATAGCAGATATACAAGCTATGAGCTATTTTTGAAAAATCGTGAACATTTTAGCAAATCTTTGAATATACATATTTTTAAAGCCAAATACATATAATTTTGGGGGTCCTTGACATGAAAAGGTTTGAGAACCACTGACATAGTAACATACGTTTTTCATAAAACTGTTAGGATTTAGAAGACGTTTTGTAGAATCGGAACCTCAGGCCTTAATGGGTTAAGCCAAAGGCCTTGGGCAGGTGGTTAACAACACCCACAATGTGTGTAACAAGCTGTCCTTCCCTGCCTCTTCTGCTCTGTCACAGCGACTGAATGCACGGTGGGACAAATCACACAGGTGACGATCGACGACGAGACCTTCCCCTTCGACTACGACGACGAGACACAGTTCAACTCTTGCCTCAGCGCGACGACTGTGAAACACAACCTGGCCGCCATCTTGGACAAAGTGGACCAAGAGGAGTACGCCAGCATTGTTCTCACCAAGCTGCAAGAGGTGGGTCACTGAATATGAAGCAACATCCCCCCAAATGGACCAGTAAAGGTCCATGTTTTAGATTGTCTGAGTTCAATTAACCACTTTCAACCTGGCGTGCCTATTTTGGTCATGTCATTACAGGCGAAACTTAAAGGTAGGGTAAGTGATTTACTTTTGTTAAAATAAGTGTGAAATAGCTCTATATTCTGATAGTAATCATTGCTATAGAGTGTTTGTTCAGTAAAATGAGTCTCTATGTCTCTCCAGCTCTTTATTAAACAGAAAATGCATTTTCAGTACTCTCTCCTGATTGGCTTAAATGTTGTCACCTACCTGAAAATGTACATAATTCTGTTTACTAAAGAGCTGGAGAGACCCCTGTGACCGAACAAACGCTCTGTAGCAATTATTACTATCAGAATATAGTATAACGTTTTAACAAAAAAAAAAAAAACATCACTTACCCTACCTTTAAAGATCTGCTAGATATTTTTGAAAATAGCACTTCAAAATATATAATAAGGCTTAAGTGGTCAACAATTGGTATTTTCTTGTGCGCCTGGTTTATTTCATCCAATTAAATGATAACTTCATGAAGACATTTGGAAAGTCTGTTTCCAATGTATTTTGCATTGTATTCTTGCATGTGAGGCTGTTGTCCTTTTACCATAATATTTAATATTGTCTGACCACATTACCACCAAGATAAAAGTCTTGTAAATGTATTGCATGAATGAACAGGTATCGCAAATAAAGTGATTCCAGTTGCATTTCTGATCTGGGGTCCCGTCTAATATGTCTCTATCCACTAATATGTCTCTATCCACAACGTCAGGCCTATGTCAGTGAGTCGTTCATCCCAGAAGAGAAAGTCCAGGAGCTGGGGCCTGCGTCACGCAACGCCACTACTGATGACATCAGCATGTGGAACATCACACAGATTGACACATTGTGTTCTTTAATGGACTCTTCAGATGGGGAGTGGGATTCAGCTCTGGTAAGTATACAAATGATCTTTGATTGATTGATGGTGTTATTGACAAATATACATGGGGGCGGCAGTGGCTCAGCAGGTAGAGCGTCTGTCTGTCTGTCTGGCTGGCTGGCTGGCTGGCAGGCAGGCAGTGTAATCAGTGTAAAAGTGAGAAAACATAATGCGTTGTGATTATATTTACACGTTTTTGCATGTGTGTTCGTAAATGTGTGCAGCGCAGTGGTGGAAAAAGTACTCAAATTGTTTACTTAAGTAAAAGTAACAGTACTGCAATATAAAATACTCCGTTACAAGTAAAAGTCCAGAATTCAAAATGTACTTGAGTAAAAGTACAAAAGTATTGGCATCAAAATGTACTTAAAATACCAAAAGTAAAAGTACAAAATATTTGAAAATAGCAGATCTACAAGCTCACAACGCGTCGCATCGCGAAGTTCATGTGTAAAGAGTTTTGTGCAAAGTACTCAAAAATCCCAGGAGGAGATAGATTTTAACTATTGCAGTTTTATGAAAATGATTCATCTGCCCCTAACACATACATGCAGACTCACAGAACTGTACTTAAGTACAATTTTGAGGTATGTTGGGGCCAACAAGGCCGTGGCCCGGTCTGTAAACCCTGCTTGCCCCTGTGTAGGGGCAAGATCCG
The DNA here is from genome assembly GCF_963454915.1 of Gymnoscopelus microlampas. NCBI lineage: Eukaryota > Metazoa > Chordata > Actinopteri > Myctophiformes > Myctophidae > Gymnoscopelus > Gymnoscopelus microlampas. The sequence continues at coordinate 50,864,178 of NC_139951.1, forward strand.
CCAGGGGAAAAAAACTAAAAATCAACATAACAACATTAGCAGCCCCTCACCCTATTCTGTTGTAGCCAACCACAGCAAGTCACCTTTGTTTTCAAAGGAGGCTCATTTGCAATCGGGGAATAGAGGGTATGCGCATGCTTAAAGGAGCACTTCACCCCTGGAAGAACTTTTGTAGTATAATATTTGTAGTAGATAACAGTAGCAAATTTTGACATTTGCACCCTATGGCCAGAACAATATAGAAGTATGTGTTTTTGACTGGGGTTTGACTGGACTGCAGTATTACTACAATGACCATAATGCTTTGGGGCACTGCCCTTCCTTGATGGGAGGGGAGAATGCGTGGGGGTGTGGTCTACATTGTAACTTTCCCCTCCCAGTTCTCACTACAACATCAACACATGTTGATGTTGTCATCAACCAGTGTTGCCATGTCTGCTTATTATAAGCGACTCTGGGACTTTGTAAATATTGGTAGTTGAGGGTTACTTTTTTTGGGCTTGTTTTTAAATACATAGATAAAATAATTGTGTACTTGTCCACGGACCCTCATCTGAAATTATAATTTCTGCCAAGGACCCCTGTACCAGATTTGTGTTGTTAAAATGTTTCAAAAATATTCCATACATTTAGTGCTTTTTTTACTCAAGATTTCTTAGAAAATAGCAGATCTACAACCTCACAATGCGTCACATCGCTACGCGTTGTGAGCTTGTAGATCGGCAATTTTCAAATAGCCTATGTCTAGGTTTCAAGTGCTCTTGGCCTATAGGTATTTTCTTTTGGGCTTGTTTTCATAGATCTGGTTGCTTATTTCTCTCACAAGATCTGGCAACACTCAATCTTCGCTGCTGTTGTATTGTATTCTGTATCGATTGCATCTTTTAGCAAACTAAATATCATGTGTAAATTAGCAGAGTAGCACAAAGTGTGTGTGTGTGTGTGTGTGTGTGTGTGTGTGTGTGTGTGTGTGTGTGTTCAACATTCCTTCCCAGTTCCCACCATGAAGACAGTCCGGTGCTGGTGATGTCCATCTAGTCGGGACATCCATGGCGTTGAGGCATAGTCAACAATATAATAAAACAAAACGTTTCATACTCATGTCATGCATTTTTCCTTATTTCTGAGAACATAATGTTTCACTGTCATTTACAGTTATATTCTTTGGACTAAACTTGGCCATTACTTTAGAATAGATGACATGCTAATGTTCAAATACTCTTGTCATACACAGCCGAATCGTTTTCTTTTTATTTTCAACTGAGACAGTTTCATGCTTTCAATTGGTGTATATGGATAATGTTAGGTTTTACTATAGCCTATTGTATCTAAGACCAGTAAAGTTGAATCCAACGTGCTGGGGTCCCCAGAAAAATAATGATTGCATGTCGAAGTAAATACTAAGAGAATGAACAAGAGTTTTTCACTATTATATCTGTAATGCTTACAAGTCATGTAATTATGTACCATATTCTGCCAAATGAAAGACCATCTCCTATCCTATATCATGAAACCGTTCAAAAGAACCCTTATAGATTTGGGTGTTCATACATTTTGTCATTATAAATGCTTACACAATGTAGAATATACCAATGAGTAGAGCAAGCAGTGTGTAAATGTAACCGTTTTATTTAGAAAAATAATATATATGGCTGTAGTCCCAGGTCTTCAACAGCAGTTCCATTTTTGCAGGCTGATGACGACTTTCTGTCCTGTCATTGGAAAGAACACATTAGATTAGACTTGTAGTTTACATGGATATCATCCGACGTGATACATAATTTGTTCTTAGTTGCATGCGCACCGAAAATAGCAGACCTACAAGCTCACAAAGTGTTGAGTCCGCGACGCGTTGTGAGCTTGTAGATCTGCTATAAGGCGGGGACAAACGACGCACCCTTTTCTTTTTCCCTCCCTGCACAGAGATTAATTAATTTCATGTAACCATACTTTTTTTGTGAACAAGAGACACTTGTCTTCTCCCATTACCCGCAGTCCGTTTTAATTTTAGTGAAACGAGTCGAACGCAATCAGTAAGTAAAGTGACGTTGTGCTACTCTACGCACACGGCCGTCAGTCGGGACGAAACATGTCAGTCATGGCGGAGCTTCAACCTGGTGTTTGCACTTTCTACATGTACAGACGTACATCTACATAAACGTTCAAATTTCAAATATAAAGTGCTGACCTCATGCCACGGATGTTACAATTTGAATCGGGTGGGTCTAAGTACCAGTATCTTCCGTATTGTTTAATAAAAAGCATTTTAATCCAATCGGTGGCCATTTTCTCCTTATGCTTTCAATTACGCGACCCTATCGGTTGGGATGTGTATTGCACTCTGATACATTAAACATCTATGAGAAAATGGCCACCGTTCGGATTTAAATGTTTTTTTATTGAACAATATGGAAGATACATGTACTTAGACCCATCCGATTCCAATTGTAACATCTGTGGCCACGGGGTAAGAATTTTATATTTGAAATATGAACGTTTATGTAGATGAAAGGGCTGTGAATGGAAAAAGTGCCAACACCGAGGCTACATCAAAGTCAACAATGACAAACGTTCCGTTCACGCCAGGCTCCACAAGCTAGTTTAGTCTACCCAAGGGATATACAACATGAGATTATAGTGATAGTGGCAACTTTACAGCATGTTTACTTACTCGAGAGACAAGCGTCCACCGTCCACGGTCCGTGTACATTGTCAGTTCCACTAAGAAACATCCCCGACGGGTTGTTGCTCCTCACTGCCCGCCTTAGCTGCGTGTGGGTCCGGGTACTAAAGTATAACTCTGATATGTTTACACACACGCCATGACAGTACATGTGTGAGGTAGCTAAAGGGAGTTGCCGAGTGGGGAAATGTTTGGGAGACACCCTCAGGGGCCGGTCCTTTGAACCATGGGGGTTGGTTTGGGTTTGAACTACACCTGTAGTCACCTGCAGTATGTAGTGCGGACATAAGGTGAGACACGGCTGAAAACGTCATTTTCCGCGTCATTTGACGCTTTCAGCCGTGTCTCACGGATCAAACGGATCAAAAATCTAAAAACACAGATACAACACAAAAAAAACACCAGGATCATGTTTATGGGGTCCTAGACTTCATGAAAAAAGGTTTTGGGTGAAGTGTCCCTTTAAAGTGAATGGCACATGGAGTGGCAAAGCGAGTGGCAAAGCAACATGCAAAGTGAGTTTAACATTGTTTAATGTTGTTTAATGCAATCAGATATGACTTTTCTGTTTGGATGCATGGGCTGTCAAGGCCAGAAAGTATTTTTTGACACTCAGTAGGCATTCCTGCATAACTTCCGGGTTTGATAAAAGCTATGATCAGTGTTGCCATGTCTGCTTATTATAAGTGACTTTGGGCTTGTTTGTTTGCAAAGTGGCTTATAACGTTTTCTGGGCTTGTTTTCTGGGCTTGTTTCTAAACTGTAGTTGCTTATTTGGGCTTCCTTTCTAAATGTTATTTAAACCAGTGGTTCTCAAACATTTTCATATCAAAGACCCCCAAATTAATATTAATATGTATTTGACCACGGGCCCCCATCTGATAGCAGTATTTGATATCCCTTTGAGATTTATTTAAAAAATGCAGACTTTTTTTAATGTATAACTTGTCACTTTAGAATTAAAACAATGAGCAGATAGTCTGTCTACAGACTTAACACTATATTGTAAATAAGTCAAGAAGCAAGTCAAGACGCTGGTATGGTACTCATGGGGCCTGTTCCTCAAAAGGGAATTAGAGCTTAAGCCTGGCTTTAACACCTATCCTGGCTTAATTTAGCCAGGATTAGGGCTGAATCGTTTCCTCAAAAGCTGAATTAGCTTGAAGATTAGTTTAGCCAGTTCACCCTGGCTAAGTTTAGCCATGACCCGATTCCTCAAAAGAGAATTGAAGCAAGCCTACCTTAGTTACCATGGCAATTTAGCTGTGAAGTTAGCCTGGTCAGGAGTAGTGTTTAACACCGGGATTCCCGGGATGCGGGAATCCCGGGAATTCGGGATTCCCGGGATCCCGGGAGGGAGAGAGAGAGAGAGAGAGAGAGAGTATTAGACCGATGTGGTCCGATTTTTTTTATCATCATTAATGTAGCCTACCCTACCTACACTTGCATTTTAGAACGTTCAAACTACCATTTTACTAGAACTACCCAGTAGAACAAGTGAACTGCACAACAGCTGTCTGTCTCATTGATTGTCAGTGCTGGCAGCGCATGCATGTGCACATCAAAATCACACTACAAAACCCCACATTTGATCAACAACAAAATATAGATTAATAGACAACATACAGCCAACATCCCAAAATGGAGTCTTATAATATCCAGCAAGTAGCCTAATATAAATTAATAACTGCAAACAAATGACAAGTTTAGGCTATCAAATCAATATCCTACAAAAGTAGAGAAAAGCTGTGACCTCACCGGCGCTCTGATGGACAATAAATACATATTCCTTTTGCAAATTCTCTTGTCAATAATGATACAAATGGAACGTTTATTTCAGCAGCTAGAGTTTGACATTGTTTGAGTGCGATTTGAGCGCAACAGGGCAGATCTCCGCAGGCTATTATATTTATATATTATATTTATATGATTTTTAAAAATCAAATTAAGTCATTATTAGTGCAAGTTCATAGGTGGACACAATAGGGACATTTGGGCACCTCGTGTAAAATTGTCTATTTAAGTATCTACATATAAATGCATTTATTGGGCACTTTTTTTTTTTTTTACCCTTTAACGGGAATTCCCGGGAAGCCCGGGAAAAGGTCTGAAAATTCCCGGGAATTAAAATTAGCTATTTCCCGGAAAATGTTAAACCCTAGTCAGGAGCAGGCTAACAGCCAAGCTTACTTAATCCAGTGCCTTGTTCTTCAAGTTTTTCCACAGTTAATTCAACACATGTGTTTGAATATGGACTCATTTTAATGACCTTGCATTCAAATAAAATGAAATAAATACAATCAGATATAATCAAATTAATGATATTACTGAAGTAGTGTGTGACCATGAATCATAATTGTTTCACAATGACTCATGTGATGTCATTGTCACTCTGTTAACACTATAGTTCATATTGTTGTTAGATGTTTGATAATATATAACAGATTTTTTTTTATATTATAAAAAATGTCTATATATTTATATAAATAAATTATTTTTTATTTCTTGTCCACCTTTGGAGTTACATCATGATGGCAAGGTAACTACACAACCCAAACCTCTACCAAAGTGGTCTTGCAAATGTGGGGTTATTGCGTGTCGTGCCCCCGTCCCCCGTGCCCCCGTCCCCCGCTCATCCCGTCGCGGCCCCCAGTCGCGGTCAACCGTCCCGTCCCGTCCCGTGCGTCCCGTCGCGGCCCCCGTCGCGGTACACCCCCCGTCCCGTGCGTCCCGTTGCCGTCCCGTCCCGTCGCGCGCGCACACACACACACACACACACACACACACACACACTCTGTGTGTGCTTGCAATACTTTGCAACGCTTTCTCCCTGGATATATTTATTGCGGTCGCTTATAACCACTTTCACTTCCTTGTATGATTTCATGAGCTGCTGCAATGCTGCTGTTCAGCCACAGAGAGGAACGCCGCTCTGGTTTTGGACTCCATGATTGGTCAAGTTCAAGGATTCTGCTATCGACTTTCATGGTCTTTTATAGAAATACGTGAAGCCTGGCTTCATTATCCTGGCTGGACATAGCCTGGCTTGACAAGGCCTAGCTCGACAAAGTCGCTCCTTTTCAGCCTGGCTTTGCTTCGAGGAACGGAATAAACAAGGCTTATATGGTCCCGACTTTGTCAAGTCTGGTTTTGGCTTAAGTCCAGGCTTAGTTTATTCACCTTTTGAGGAACAGGCCCCTGGTTTACTAGGATGGGGTTCAATTCCCTGCGGTGTCTGCTGATTGCAGGTTGCTGTAGTCTGTTACGTTCCTTATGAAACTACTGTATCAAACTGCCATAACAAACTACCGTATCAAACTACCATCAGGTACTACCAGGAACGGCGTACCTGACGTTCCTGGAACTACCAGTTCCAGGAATTAGTCATGTCCAGAGTTTCGGTAGTGACCCAATGGTGAAAAAATACATTTGAATGTTAGGGACCAACAAAAAGTGTCACTACAAAGTACTACCAATCAACTATAAATTGCCTGAAACGTACTCCTAACAGGTTTTCGGGGGACGATTTTGGACTCCACACTTAGTGATTTTTTCGGATTAAACTTTCGTTTTGGTAGTGACCCAATGGTGAAAGAATAAATGTACTAAGTCCAGAGCTCGATGAATGTTAGGGACCCAAAAAAATGTCACTACAAAGTACTACCAATCAACTCTAAATTGCCTGAAACGTACTCCTAACAGGTTTTCGGGGGGACTATTTTGGCCTCCACACTTAGTGATTTTTTCGGATTTAACTTTCGTTTCGGTAGGGACCAACTTTCGTTTCGGTAGTGACCCAATGGTGAATTTACTAAGTCCAGAGCTCGATGAATGTTAGAGACAAAAAAAAATGTCACTACAAAGTACTACCAATCAACTCTAAATTGCCTGAAACATACTCCTAACAGGCTTTCGGGGGGACGATTTTGTCCTCCACACTTAGTGATTTTTTCGCATTTAACTTCGTTTCGGTAGTGACACAATGGTGTCACTACCGAAACGAAAAAAAAATTACTAAGTCCAGAGCTCGATGAATGTTAGGGACCAAAAAAAAAGTCACTACCAATCAACTTTAAATTGCCTGGATTGTACTCCTAACAGGTTTTTGGGGGAACACATTTTTTTTTGGCCTCCACACTTAGTGATTTTTTCGGATTTGACTTTGTTAGTGACACAATGGTGTCACTACCGTTAGGGACCAAAAAAAAAGTCACTACCAATCAACTTTAAATTGCCTGAAACGTACTCCTAACAGGTTTTTGGGGGAACAATTTTTTTTTCGTTTCGGTAGTGTCACTACCGAAACGGAAAAAAAATGACTAAGTCCAGAGCTCGATGAATGTTAGGGACCAAAAAAAAAGTCACTACCAATCAACTTTAAATTGCCTGAAACGTGCTCTAACAGGTTTTTGGGGGAACAATTTTTTTTCTGTTTTCGTCACTCGTCACTTTTAGTCAATACCGAAACGGAAAAAAGAATTCACAAAAAAATCACTACCAATCAGCTTTAAATTGCCTGAAACGTGCTCCTAACAGGTTTTTGGGGGAACAATTTTTTTTCTGTTTTCGTCACTCGTCACTTTTCGTCACTACCGAAACGGGAAAAGAAATTCACAAAAAAATCACTACCAATCATCTTTAAATTGCCTGAAACGTGCTCCTAACAGGTTTTTGGGGGAACATTTTTTTTTCTGTTTTCGTCACTCGTCACTAGTCGTCACTACCGAAACGGAAAAAAAAAAATCACAAAAAAATCACTACCAATCAGCTTTCAATTGCCTGAAACGTGCTCCTAACAGGTTTTTGGGGGAACATTTTTTTTTCTGTTTTCGTCACTCGTCACTTTTCGTCACTACCGAAAAGGAAAAAAAAATTCAAAAAAAAATCACTACCAATCAGCTTTAAAATGCCTGAAACGTGCTCCTAACAGGTTTTTGGGGGAACATTTTTTTTTCTGTTTTCGTCACACGTCACTTTGTCACTACCGAAACGGAAAAAAAAATCCACAAAAAAATCACTACCAATCAGCTTTAAATTGCCTGAAACGTGCTCCTAACAGGTTTTTGGGGGAACAATTTTTTTTTCGTTTCGGTAGTGTCACTACCGAAATGGAATCCACTCAATAACATGACTGGACTTGACTCGAGTGGGAATCGAACCCACTCAAGTCAAGTCTCTCCAATAACATGACTGGACTTGACTCGAGTTGGAATCGAACCCACTCAAGTCAAGTCTCTCCAATAACATGACTGGACTTGACTCGAGTGGGAATCGAACCCACTCAAGTCAAGTCTCTCCAATAACATGACTGGGCTTGACTCGAGTGGGAATCGAACCCACTCAAGTCAAGTCTCTCCAATAACATGACTGGAGTTGACTCGAGTGGGAATCAAACCCACTCAAGTCAAGTCAAGCCATGTTATTGGACAGACGCTCTACCAGTTGAGCTATGCTGTAGGCTGAGATTTACAGGTTTCCTGGTGGTTTTAACTTGTTTTTCTAGAAGTTAGTCTGCAAAGGGAAGCATCACTAAGGATATCAGTCAATTTATCCGTTGCCCCAAGTTACCGGGGACACTTGACTCGAGTGGGAATCGAACCCACTCAAGTCAAGTCAAGTCATGTTATTGGACAGACGCTCTACCAGTTGAGCTATGCTGTTGGCTGAGAGTTACAGGTTTCCTGGTGGTTTTAACTTGTTTTCTAGAAGTTAGTCTGCAAAGGGAAGCATCACTAAGGATATCAGTCAATTTAGCCGTTGCCCCAAGATACCGGGGACACTTGACTCGAGTGGGAATCGAACCCACTCAAGTCAGGTCAAGTCATGTTATTGGACAGACGCTCTACCAGTTGAGCTAAGCTGTTGGCTGAGAGTTACAGGTTTCCTGGTGGTTTTAACTTGTTTTTCTAGAAGTTAGTCTGCAAAGGAAAGCATCACAGTAAAGACACCAGTGGGATTTGAACTCATGGCCTCTGGATCATGTATACTGCGTCTCAATCCATTGAGCTAACAGATGGCTAACAAGTACAGCCTTCCTGGTAGTTTTCAGTTGATCTTCTGGAAGCCAGTCTGCAAAGGAAAGAATCATAGGAAAGACATCAATGGGATTTGAACTCATGGCCTCTGGATCATGTATACTGCGTCTCAACCCATTGAGCTAACAGTTGGATGACAAATATAGCCTTGCTGGTAGTTTTCAGTTGATCTTCTGGAAGCCAGTCTGCAAAGGAAAGAATCATAGGAAAGACATCAATGGGATTTGAACTCATGGCCTCTGGATCATGAATACTGCGTCTCAACCCATTGAGCTAACAGATGGCTGACAAGTACAGCCTTCCTGGTAGTTTTCAGTTGATCTTCTGGAAGCCAGTCTGCAAAGGAAAGAATCATAGGAAAGACATCAATGGGATTTGAACTCATGGCCTCTGGATCATGTATACTGCGTCTCAACCCATTGAGCTAACAGTTGGATGACAAATATAGCCTTGCTGGTAGTTTTCAGTTGATCTTCTGGAAGCCAGTCTGCAAAGGAAAGAATCATAGGAAAGACATCAATGGGATTTGAACTCATGGCCTCTGGATCATGAATACTGCGTCTCAACCCATTGAGCTAACAGATGGCTGACAAGTACAGCCTTCCTGGTGCTTTGACTTGAACAACAAACAAGACAAATAACTTTAAAAAAATGTGTTACAGCATAAATATAAATCTTTTTCATGGGGGGGCCTGACACTACATTTTTTCACATTGGGGTCCACTGCCCAAATACATGTCAATTTGGGGGGTTGACAAGAAAACGTTTCAGAACCACAGATTCCAAGGAAACAGCTGTAGGTGAATGGATAGAGTCACTGACTAGTGAGCCGCAGGTAACAGGTTCAAGCCTCAGCTACAGCAGCAAGTCAGGATGTCAAATCAAATAGGTATTATTAGGAGTGAAATGGTTGTGTTTCTTCACCCCAACTGCACATGACATCAGTTTACATGTACGTTATTTTCAGTGATGAAGACAAACCGCACAGACGTTCACTGTACTTTAGTACATTTTGTAAACTTATGACTCTGAGTAGAGTATAGCCTGACTTAAACAAACAAATAACAACTTAGTATAGTCAGATTATTTTTTACACAACTTACATTTTGTAATCAAACTACCGAAACGAAAGTTGGTCACCACCGAAACAAATCCGAAATAATCACTAAGTGTGGAGGCCAAAATCGTCCCCCCAAAAACCTGTTAGGAGTACGTTTCAGGCAATTTAGAGTTGATTGGTAGTACTTTGTAGTGACTTTTTTGGTCCCTAACACCACAAATGGTTTACATACTCTTTACGAATGTCTTACGCATCATTTGCTTAACATGAATGATAATTCTAGTAATTGTTTGGTGTCTGCATTCATGAAAGCCAGGTAGTTTGCAACAGGTAAGGAGAAAGTCCACATTAACAGACAGTCATAAATGATGAACTGTCTTCACTTTACTGTAGGGCACATAATAACATGTACAAAGGATTTATAGATACTTTAGGAATGTTTAACAAAGCATATGTTAAACATGAACAAGCTACCAATAGCTTGTATATATTATGTAACATCAGTTACAAATGATTTAATAATCATTTACAGATGTATTATACATGGCTTATTCATGAATAGTTACTAATACCTTTATAGATGATTTGTAACCGTAGTTATAAAGGTTTTAGTAATCATTTACGAATGTCAATAAACAGGTTGTTAATGATTTGTTAATAGTCTACAAACTGCTTATAAACATTTATAAATGCTTTAGAATGGGTCGTTACAAATGATTTAATAATCTTTTACAGATGTATATAAATGGCTTATTCATGAATAGTTCACTACTTACTAATACTTTACAAATAATTTGTAACTGTAGTTATAAAGGTTTTAGTAATCATTTACGAATGTCAACAAACAGGTTGTTAGTGATTTGTTAATAGTTTACAAACTACTTATAAACGTTTATAAATGCTTTATAACGGGTCATTATTGTAAAGTGCTACCGACAGTTGTGTATGAACTTGGGGTCCTTGACATGGAAATGTTTGAGAACCACTGCAATATACAGTATGTGTTTGTACGCATATGTGAATGAATGCTTGCTTACCCAAAAATGGCTCTGTATTCTGGAAGCTGGTAGTGCTGATAGCTGTAGTGCGGCTGAGTCCAGAGAAGGCTTTTTCTGCAATGTTAAAGAGAGAGAAAATTTTTCGTTTCGGTAGTGACACCATTGTGTCAAAAAAAAAAACATTCCCCCAAAAACCTGTTAGGAGTACGTTTCAGGCAATTTAAAGTTGATTGTTAGTGACTTTTTTTTTGGTCCCTAACATTCATCGAGCTCTGGACTTAGTCATTTTTTTTTCATTTCGGTCCCTAAACGAAGTTAAATCCGAAAAAATCACTAAGTGTGGAGGCCAAAAAAAAAATTATTCCCCCAAAAACCTGTTAGGAGTACGTTTCAGGCAATTTAAAGTTGATTGGTAGAGACTTTTTTTTTGGTCCCTAACATTCATCGAGCTCTGGACTTAGTAATTTTTTTTTCGTTTCGGTAGTGACACCATTGTGTCAAAAAAAAAAAATATTCCCCCAAAAACCTGTTAGGAGTACGTTTCAGGCAATTTAAAGTTGATTGGTAGTGACTTTTTTTTTGGTCCCTAACATTCATCGAGCTCTGGACTTAGTAATTTTTTTTCGTTTCGGTAGTGACACCATTGTGTCACTACCGAAACGAAGTTAAATCCGAAAAAATCACTAAGTGTGGAGGCCAAAAAAAAAATTGTTCCCCCAAAAATCTGTTAGGAGTACGTTTCAGGCAATTTAAAGTTGATTGGTAGAGAATTTTTTTTTGGTCCCTAACATTCATCGAGCTCTGGACTTAGTAATTTTTTTTTCGTTTCGGTAGTGACACCATTGTGTAAAAAAAAAAAAAAAATCCCCCAAAAACCTGTTAGGAGTACGTTTCAGGCAATTTAAAGTTAATTGGTAGTGACTTTTTTTTTGGTCCCTAACATTCATCGAGCTCTGGACTTCGCAGCATTGTAAGTACAATTAGAAGGTACTTTTACTTTACTGGAGTATTTCCAATTGTCTATACTTTTACTTACATCTCAGAAGCAAATATTGTACTGTTACTCCACTACAATTATTTGAAATCTTTAGTTACTAGTTATTGTAGATATAAATTATTATATTATACAAACATACATTAACCACTTGCCTTTCCCAGATGTACAACCACAAGGCCGCACGCACGTACGCACGCACACGCCACTAACCTGTACAACACTCGGGTCCAGATTGACGCAGGTATCCAGGTCCATGTTGACATTGGAGGCAGCGGCACTTCTCACATAGGAAAGGGATGCACCACCTACAGGTCATAAAGAAAATACTGAATTTATCCATCCCTAAAGTGTGTGTGTGTGTGTGTGTGTGTGTGTGTGTGTGTGTGTGTGTGTGTGTGTGTGTGTGTGTGTGTGTGTGTGTGTGTGTGTGTGTGTGCGTGCGTGAGAAATTTGAGACATTGTGAGGATGTTTGAGTTAGGCTATTACCACTGGTATACAGTACAGTACAGACAGTTGTGTATGAACTTGGGGTCCTTGACATGGAAATGTTTGAGAACCACTGCAATATACAGTATGTGTTTGTACGCATGTACATGTGAATGAATGCTTGCTTACCCAAAAATGGCTCTGTATTCTGGAAGCTGGTAGTGCTGATAGCTGTAGTGTGGCTGAGTCCAGAGAAGGCTTTTTCTGCGATGTTAAAGAGCACTTTCTTCTTCTCCAGCGTACAGCTGGACACTACCAGCAAACTGGAATTACTGGAAACACCAGGAGACACACAGCATACATCTCAAAAGAGTGCTACCACATTTTCAACCACAAATGTCATTTATTCAGTCTCTAAAATTCAGTCCCTTACATATCTTATTTACCTTTTGGCTAATATGTCATGGAATCACACACATCACTCTTTTATAATTTGTTGTACGATGTTGCTTGTAGAAATGTATGCTAATTTTACTACTTTCTTTTTTATTTGTGAAAATGCGTGAATTATTATTATTAGGACTTTTATTTCTATAAAATAATAATTGATTCTTATTTTTGCCAGCCCAAAATACGGATGCCAGGGTTAATTAGGTTAAAAATAGTTTTGGGTGGGGGCGCCCGTTGGCCTAGCGGTCCAGGCGCATACCATACATAGTCTGACAGAGTGTCGCGAGTTTGAATCCCAGTCCCGACAACCTTTGCTGCATGTCATTCCCCATCTCTCTCTCCCTGTTTCCTGTCTCGCTCTACTATACACTGTCAATAAAGCCCAAAATATTCCCAATTCATTTTTTATAATGATAGTTTTTTGCATTAATGTCGATGTTCAAGTGTGTGCAAGTAGTGAAGAAATACTAAAGTAAACATGATTTACGATACTACTGGCTCCCTCCCCAACACCCCTCACCTGAGGGTGTCCTCTGAGATGGTCTGTAGGACACTGGTATCCAGGGAACACAGGTTGGGTCCCTTGACACAACTGAGCTCTGCACTGCCAAGACTGTTGCCCGCCTTAGTCAGATACTTGGAAATGATGGCCTTGGCCTTGATGGTGACAAAAAATGTGTTAGTGCCATATACATGTACTGCACACATTTACGAACACACATGCAAAAACGTGTAAATATAATCACAACGCATTATGTTTTCTCACTTCTACACTGATTACACTGCCTGCCAGCCAGCCTGCCAGCCAGCCTGCCAGCCAGCCAGACAGACAGACAGACAGACAGACAGACAGACAGACAGACAAACAGACAGACGCTCTACCTGCTGAGCCACTGCCGCCCCCATGTATATTTGTCAATAACACCATCAATCAATCAAAGATCATTTGTATACTTACCAGAGCTGAATCCCACTCCCCATCTGAAGAGTCCATTAAATAACACAGTGTGTCAATCTGTGTGATGTTCCACATGGTGATGTCATCAGTAGTGGCGTTGCGTGACGCAGGCCCCAGCTCCTGGACTTTCTCTTCTGGGATGAACGACTCACTGACATAGGCCTGACGTTGTGGATAGAGACATATTAGTGGATAGAGACACATTAGACGGGACACCAGATCAGAAATGCAACTGGAATCACTTTATTTGCGATACCTGTTCATTCATGCAATACATTTACAAGACTTTTATCTTGGTGGTAATGTGGTCAGACAATATTAAATATTATGGTAAAAGGACAACAGCCTCACACGCAAGAATACAATGCAAAATACATTGGAAACAGACTTTCCAAATGTCTTCATGAAGTTATCATTTAATTGGATGAAAGACACCAGGCGCACAAGAAAATACCAATTGTTGACCACAGGGTTGTTGGGGGGCAATATTTATATATAATATATATTTTTTTACATTCATGGTGTAGCCCCTTTAAAATGTAAGCCATTTAACATCATCACAACACACTCACATGACTTGGTAGACATCACAGGGTGGCTTAACCTAAGAAATAAAATAAAAGTCCATGCATTATAATAATAATTATTATTATTATAATTACTATTATATTTTGCTGTACGTTTTTTAAGCTGTCATAAGACGCTCTACAGATGAGGTTACCTCTCTAGCGAGCAGAACCAGGTGGTGCAGGAACTCAGGAAAGTCTCCTTGAGACTGTGTCAGATGGTCAAACACTGCATGGATGATGACGTCTTTCTCTGGAGGAGTAGGCACCAGCAGCATCTCTGCAGTCTGCTTCGGAGTCAGGAGGTGTAGAACCTCCATCTGGACACGTTTAAGACAAGAGACAGACAGACAGGATATAATGGGAGAGGGCAGGATATGAGATTTAAGCACTGAAGCCCTATTTTATACGTAATCGAATTATAATGTCACACTCGCAAATCAGCTATTATGTTTTTGAAAATCTTGCAATCCTGTGATGACATGCCCAAAATATACGCCAGGTTGAAAGGTTATTAAGTTACTGAAATTGTAGTGTCAAGTACAAACAATCAAATCAATGTTTTCAGTAAAAAATGTTCAGATTGTCCACACTCACTCCAGAGAAGTCACGGTTGAGGTCATAGAAGTCTGTGATGGGGGCGAACATGGAGAAGAATCCAAAGTTCTCCTCCAGCCATTCTGCACTATGGCTGGATGAGGAGACACACTGAGGATCTGAAGATGAATACAAAAGTCAGTGTAGGCTATAATAGTATACTATTAGAATAGAGTAATGTTTTACTCAAAAATGTACCCTGAAAGCAACAGAAATTCCTGTACATCTGCAGACAAATGGTCCTCTGAGCTTGTCTCTAGCTATGGCTACTTGGTTCACTTACCGGACGTGTTGTGATGTAGCAAGAAGGAATGGATGAAGTGTTCGTACATCACTGGGCTGTGGTTGTGATCAGGATCCATGAGACGCATATGATGACTCAGGTCTTTTACTCTGGACCCAGCAATGCAAAGAAATGTATCATTATTCCGGGACTATTTTGTGTATTTCGACTATAAGTGTTTTCCAAACGTAGGGTCTTACTCTTGACCCATTTTTGGGTCACAGACCAGGTTTTATGAATTAAAGTAAGGTAAAGTAAATATCCTGCTTGTTTTTTGTTTTTTCAAAAATAAACAAAGTCCCACAATCTTTTTTTTTTTAAATCAACAGATTTTCAGAAATTAAAGAAAAGGAAAAGGAATACAAAAGATTT
The DNA here is from genome assembly GCF_963454915.1 of Gymnoscopelus microlampas. NCBI lineage: Eukaryota > Metazoa > Chordata > Actinopteri > Myctophiformes > Myctophidae > Gymnoscopelus > Gymnoscopelus microlampas. The sequence continues at coordinate 50,879,604 of NC_139951.1, forward strand.
TCAGAAGATTTTAAGAAATACATTTTTTAAATATGCATACTTTATAATTCATAATGATTTTTCTTAAAAGTTTAGGTCTATGGACGTATTATGTGGCGTGTACATGCCAGCCAGCTCAGCTAGGGTCCAGTTCAGCAGGGTCTGGGTCAGAGTCATGCTTCCGATCTCGGATACATTTCTCTGGAGAGCAACAGATAGATAGGAATGTCAGGGTCAGGTTAGCAGATGTAATATGCATAATCATAATAAACTAGTCATATAAAAACAAGTAATTGGCTTCTCATATATGCATATAGTATATGTATGTACGCTGTATGTACCTCACGTGTGAGAGAGACAAACTCACTGACGAGGCTCCCAACAGGTCTGAAAGCTCCCATCAACCCATTCACCACCTGCAAGTGTTTCAAAAAGAACAAAATAATATTGTTTAAGGTTATGAAGATTACCATCAACAATCTGGTAAAAGTTTAATTGGATGAAAGAAATGTATAATATTTAAAGCTATGCAACCTCTCTGAAGCTATTCTGTGGTGGTGATGGTGGTGAGTAGGGGCTATGTGAGGTGTATGTGTATCCGGGGGTGGGCCCAGGACCACCGGTCATCAAGCTGTGGAAGACCAGGCTGAGGGTCCCGTTGTCCAGGCCTGCAACCTCAGGCCTCAGTAGCAGCTCAGCCTTCTGTTCTGGAGACAGCAGGTGAAGAACCTCCAACTGCAACCCGGAAGACACGGAGAGAAGGAAGGTCAATTCATAGACAGTGTAGGGGAAGTTACTTTTAATTATTACACATGGCTTTCAATTAAAAGTAATCATCGTCTTCACTTGGACCACAATAACAAAGGGTGGGTGTAAAAATGTATCTGTCACCCCCCAGACGTTACGTTTCGCGTCCGGAGGAGCAAGCCGGTAATTCAAATTATACCGTTGATGTTTAATTGTTTTGTTTTAGTTTTTTTTATCCCAAGAGAACAGTCGAATAATGACAGTTATTGACCCTTCTTTTTTTTTAACTCTATGCTCTTCATCAATCATTATGGACATATTAAACATTAAATTAAACGTGTGTTCCGATGCTCAATAATATAATTTTCCATTATTAACTGTCTTGGTTGATGGGGTATGATTTGGGACATTTTGCTAAACATTTGTGGTAAAATATATACCATACAAATAAAAGGCCCCGTTACAATGTTGAGCAGAAACAGGAGCACATCTAGCATAAGACTGAACTAGAATTTTCACAATTCAGGGCAATTGCAAAGTGTGGTTGCGCCGACGCAGAGTTCTGGGTTGCGGCCATGGGGGTCCAAGGAATCCATCGTCACATAGTAGTTCACAGTCCAGTCTCCAGTGGTGTTGAAGATCTCAAAATAAATTATTGTTAAAGCAAACTTGCCTGTTTTTTTTTACCTTATTGTTATGATCTGAGATATTGAGGAGACAATACCCTGTGTATATAGAGTAAATGGCATATCTGCTATTTGCAAACAAGTTGTAAATACTCAGAAGACATTTCACGTTTTCCTTATATTATGATGTCATGTTTTGTGAGTATAAGATTCAGCACCAATTTTCCCCAGCCTGATAATAGATATTAAATACCTTGTAATGTACTTGGGAATGTCTCACCATATAATACATGTGGAACCATTACGATACATGTCGACCTGGCTAGTAGCTGGTTTGAAGCCATACCATTTTGTATATTGTAAAATAGATACTCCCCAACATATCAGGCACATCAATGTTACTGAATGGCGTCAATACCACAATGAAAAACTATTGTTTAGCCTACATTGTGACAGGCTTGTCATCACCAGGCAGGAGTTTTGGTTAAGCTCTAATGTCCATGTAGATTGCTTCACAGTTTTACACACAGTAGAGGGATTGAAGTCCATTTTGTCCAGCAGGCAGAGATTATAGTCTGACAACACTTTCAATTACAAGCTTTGACTCTTGCATGGATCAAACCGTTAAGTGGATAAGTTGGTCAAATAAATTAAAACACCAGATTGTAGAAGGCAAAAATTATTGTCAGTTAAACAAACAACTTTTGTGTATTATGTTCATATGTGTATGGGCTTAGGTATTAAGAGATGTTACATTCCAAAGTTTCACTTTTTGTTCAGCTTTAGTAGTGAAGAACCCTTCTGATCCTGAATAGTAATTCCAACAAAAAAAAAAACACACATCTGTATTCATTGTAAATGTTAAATACATGTGACTAAATACATTACCAAACATATAGATTCACTTTTCAACCACATGGTAAAAAGAATAATAAGTAGAGACAAAGCAGAGCAGATATAGTTTAAAGTATTTATTAACACAATTGTATTATTGGTACCTTTACTGTAAGCAACACCATCAATATATTTGGTATAATGTCCTATCAATTATTGTTATTATAGTTGTTGTTATTATGATGATTATATATGTAATAATAGTATGGTTATATTTTATGATTCTATATATAGGTTAATTATAGTTATTAGTGATAATTATACAATTATATATTATGGTAACTATTACAATGCCTGTAAACAGTTTATTATTGAACTAACTCTAACTTTTAAGTAAATTCAATATTTTCCAGGGTGAAGCAAAAAAAACGCCTCCTATTTCAGCCAATTTAGGAGTGCACGGGGAAAAAATTCTTGCACCGACCCATTTGTTAAAAAAGGGGATCAAGCAAGCTCCTGGTAAATATATTAATATATTATTAAACAACATGTAACATTCTGAAAAATAGGTACAAATTGTAGGGCTGCAACTATATTGATTAAGTTAATTATCTCAAAGTGTATTTTGTAGATATCTAATTTTGTATTTATCAATGAATCAATGTGTAACATTTTCCATAATTATTTTGGGATTACATTTATTAGTTTAATTAAGAAATTAAGTCCTATTTTAATAAGTGTATATTGGCTGTTTGAATAAAAAAAAAATTTTTTTTTGTCAAAATGAATTAAAAAATAATTTAGTCCTAATAAGTGTTACAGTCTTACAGCCCTAAAAACAAATGGTGAGTTAAACATTTACAACATGCACATGTAAATATAAGGTAGTGGGTTATGAAAAGGCAGTATACAATCCAAAATAGTTTGTTATGCATTTGTTAGAATTGATTATTTCATGTGTGAGTTTGTTATTAAATTCAGGGATGGCCAATATTGTGTTATAGAAATTGGGTACTACCGGTTCACGAGCCACAACATAAATGGAATGCAATTATCTTAGAAATATGACAATTATTCACAAAGAACATTCCTGAAAAGTAGAAAAAGGTTAAAGGCAAAAAAAATGTCAGTGCTAGACGGCTTCTGAAAAACAGGGAAACAAGTGTTAGTGTTCTTTTCAAACAAATGCTTCACAATCAATAGTTATGAAAAAAGACAAAACAATGCTACAATATGAATAAGACAAAACAATGCTATAATATGAATAAGGCAAAACAATGCTACAATATGAATAATACTGTGATTTATGCCTTGATTTCATGGATTTATTTTTGTTTTTGTGGCATTCCTAAGACAATAATTTGATGACCGTGTGTATTTCCGGTAGGAGACACAAATAATCTACTTTGTGTCTCCTACCGGATACATTAGCTGGTAGGAGACGGGAATCAAATTATTGGCTTAGGAATGCGACAAAAACAAAAAATAATCAGGCTTCATTGGGTGTGCAATTGATAGAAAATAAGTAATTTTTTGGGTGAACTCCTCCTTTAAACACTGGCCCTGGAATGACCCAAAGACACGTAGGCACACAGAAGTGAGCATGTTTGTATGCCAGGTACTTATTAAAGCATACTTTCAAATGGAAACGAATATACTAAATAATACATTGCATCCACGACGTGAAAACACAGCAACTATACCAGTTAACTACACCACTGTACCAGTATGCAAACACAGTCTTACTTAAGTAGGGGTGCGACTGCTATTATACTGCTTCTGGGTGAATACAGTAACTGCCTTTAAAACTAAATTGTGATTTTGAGAGACCAATTTCATCCAATCAGGAGAGAGAACTCATACAGGACACATCCTATACAATCAAGTTGTTGATTATGGTTGGATGAAATTGCCAACACACCCTTAATTTTCTGTTTAAAAAGGACCTGCAGAGACAGGCTGTTCCCTGTTACTAAACAAACACAAAGCAATGATGGCTATCAGCATATAGCTTTCTATAAACTGGACAATAGCAAAGAAACAGTGCCAAGATCCATCTTGAAAACTGTCATATTGTGCTGAAACATTGGCCACATATGGATAACCACACCTCTAATCACCCCCCTATTATCACCTTTCAGTCAGCTGACTCGTCCACGCCTTTATCTCCTCCAGGCTGGATTACTGCAATGCACTACTCATCGGGATCCCTAACAAGAGCCTCCAAAGGCTCCAATACATCCAAAACAGCGCTGCTAGGGTCCTGATGAGAGTGCGAAAATATGACCATATCACACCCACCCTCCGCTCACTTCACTGGCTCCCCATCTCCTTCAGGACCCAATACAACATTTCCCTTCTCACCCATCAGTGCATTTACGGCAAGGCCCCCCCCCCCCCCACCTGAAAGAACTCCTCACCCCAAAACCTGCCACCCGAAGCCTCCGCTCCAACAACACCAATCTTCTTGTTGTGCCTGACACCAACCTCCGCACCATGGGCGACCGGGCCTTCTGCCACACAGCCCCATGTCTGTGGAATGCCCTCCCAGACCACCTGAGAGCGCCACAGTCCACTGATGCTTTTAAAAATGGACTAAAAACCTACCTTTTAAAAAAAGCATTTTTCAAATTTTTCCTTTTAATTTCTAAAAGTTGGCCCTTTAGTTTAGCCTGGTTGGGTCTATTGTAATTGTTTTGTTGCCTATGCTGTTTTTATGCTCTGCTTTTAATCTGTAGCACTCTGACATCCGTGAGAATGTAAAGTGCGTTATAAATAAAATGTATTATTATTATTATTAGCTGACAACTATAGAAAATGTAAGCAACATATACTTGTCACCTGAATACCAGTGGTTCTCAAACTATTGTAGTGTCAAAGAGCTTCCATTTTTTAGCCTATGCGTTAAACCACAGACCCCCACAACCTAGTATTTGACCTCAAGACAATGTCAATAAGCCAACATTAGATAGTTACACACCTTGCAGTAGGTCTGGGATGGTGTGTCTGTCACCTGGGTCCGCAGCAGGAGCTGTAAAAAAAAAAGAAATACAATATTTTAGACACAAAGCTATGAAAGTACATGCATATCAATAGACAATAGCAGATCTACAAGCTGACAAGTGTCCAACAAGCTGACAAGTGAGCTTGTAAGCCTACAAGCTCACAACATGTTGCATTGTGAGCTTGTAGATCTGCCATTTTCAAATAGCCAAAGTTTAAATGGGGCTGAAGTGGTTAATGTACCCTATGTTTTTTTAAACAATACCCAAAATCTACAAAGTAACTAAAGTTTTCTAACAATTGTAGTGGATTAAAAGTACAATATTTGCCTCTGAGCTGTAGTGGATAGAAGTACAAGTACAGTATTTTTCTATGCAAACTGCTACAGTAGAAATCACTGTTTTTGCTGGCAGCAGTGGCACACTATTACACTGTTCATATGGCAGTCAAAGAGTTAAGCTACAGAGTATATATATTGGCAATGCCTCCTTAAAAACGGACAATGGACTGACCACAAGAAAATGTCCATATGCTAACATTAGATAGTTAGATCTAAAAGGTTTTGATTTGCACATGTGTCATGTTATGTTAAACAAACCTTGCAGTAGTGCAGTCTGGGACGGTCCCCTCAGTCCACAGCTGTGTTGGCCAAGATATCAGATCCAGTGTACAGCCACGCCACAGCTGAAAACTTCAAGCAAAAATACTGTATTTTAGACACAAATATATATTTGTCACTATATAAATATAGTGACCGTTTGCAAACAGTTTAGAGCCGGATCTCAATGGGATGTTTTGGTCACGATTAGGTAGCCTCCAGAATCACTTTTATTGCCACAATATGCAAGATGAACCATAAGGACATTTTCTGCTGTATAATTTATATTCTGCAAAATGTAAAGGACCCCCCAAAATGATATGAATTTGGCCGCGGACCCCCGTCTCAAAATATTTTGTTCCATGGACCCCCAGAAGCAAAGATTTGAGTTATTGTTCGCTTTAAAAGAATATATATTTTCAAAAAATAGCAGATCTACAAGCTCACTCGGTGCCGCGCTATGAGCTTGTATATCTGCTATTTTTGAATAGTCAAAGTGTAAAATAATGCTTTTTAGCTCAAATGAAAAAGTGACACAGATGCTTCCTCAGGTCTTAGTGGGTTAATGCAAGGCAGTTGAAGAGCCACATACATACATACATACAGCCACATATACAATGGCCTCACGACACTGGGTTTCTGTGGTTAGCTGGTTTTCCTCACAGACGGGAGCTCTGTCGCCAGCATTTGGACCACCTGTAACAGTGTAGAAACCACATATACTGCTGCAATACTTTCCTTTTTTCCAGGCCTGGCAGACAGTTTTTCTCATTTCAAAATATATCCAGGAAATTCATGACGGTGGGAATCCTGTTATTAACTGTAAAAGTACATAAAGAAATACATTCCCGGTTGTCAGGGGCAAACACTCTAAGAGAAGTTGTCAAACAACATTTACCTGTATGTGGAATGGTCATTGTGAAAAATATATCAGTGAAAGATTATATCAAAAAGTAGCTTTTTTTTTAATTGAAAACATATTTTACAGGGTAGATTGGGGTTCCCAGAGATGAAGAATTGACCCCAGAGATGAATTGCACCAAATGGGGGTCTGTGGCCTAGTGCACATAACAATTAGGGGTGGGGGGGGGGGGGGGGCGGGTCGTTGAAATTCAAAGGTTTGAGAATCACTGACCCGTACAGACAGTAGAATGGGTGTATGTGTACCTGTGGTCCAAACATGACAGCGGCGGGTGCTCCCATCACGTCCGTTCCGGGCATGCGGCGACGGATCTTCTTGCAGAACTGTCTGATGTCGGAGCAGGAGGTGTCCAGGTCCTTCAGCAGGATGCAGAGGCTGGAGCTCTCCTGACCGGCGGTCAGGAAGGCCCGCAGGCGAGCCGACGCCACTGCCACACAGTCCAGGCCACTCTGGATGAACTGAGACACACCCATGGATTAAAGCAAAATACAATCTCACGACTGAAAAAGGTTTGTATGACCAAGTCGTAATGTGTGATTTGTGAAACAGTCGCAGGCGCATTGAGAGCATAGTTGCGCAACATGATGCCATAGAAGACATGCTGGCTTCTATGGAATACAAATGACTGAAATCAGTCGTGGCGAGAACTTGAATCCATGCACACCAGGCACTTATTCTCTCTCTCCATTCCCCTGTATCTCAGGGGCGCCCACCCTCTAGAGCCTGGTTCTGCCCAAGGTTTCTTCCCAATAACCACATGAACCCTATTCTGGGGCAAACATTTGATGACGATGTATTTCAGTGTAGAGCGAAAACAGGAGTGGATCTAGAATAGAGTTCTTGGGAATCCAGTCAACTAAGTATAGGGTTTAAGTGGTTAAAAGGAGGGTTTTTTCCTTGCCACTGTTGCCAAATGCTCTCTGGGGGGGAAACGTTGGGTCTCTGCTCTATATGTAAACTGTCTTGAGACAATTTGTTAAATTTGACTATAGTGCCAAATCACAACAGAATTAAAAAAAAAATCACCAAATTACAAAATAAACTTCCTTAGTCTTATTTTGTTAGATCCGTTTGTCTTCACAGTTGCAGTGTATGTAGCTTGCTTTCGGCTTTAACGGGCAAGGGTGTGACCGCATTAAAGGTGCAGCAGACAGCAGCAAACGGTAACCGCCTTCCATTCCGACATCTCGCCACTCCGACTAGTGGCTTCCGCGTGCGGTTAGGGTTAGGGTTAGGTATAGGGTTCGTTAACGTCGGAAAGGCGACATGTCGGAAAGGCGACATGTAACCCAGCAAACACCAACAAAAAATAAATAAAGACAAAATAAAATCACAAGGCGTTGAAATACCTTGATGTGGTCAGCCAGCTGCACGGTGCAGTCCTCTGTGAGCTCCGCCAGGTGGATGCTGTACAGATGCTGGAGGACACAACAGTAGTGAGTTACTTACAGACAAGTAACAAGCATGAATACGTTGAATGCGTATTAATGCAGACCGGACACATGCACAGTTTTTCCATGGAGAGAGAGACACACACACACACACACACACACACACACACACACACACACACACACACAAATGTGTGCATGTTTTAAATGCTAGATGGCAGCCTAGAGGTCCTGTATTGTTGTTACCTGGTAGTATTTGATGGCCTTGGTGAGTGGCTCCACTTGAATGGTCTCATCCAGCTGGTCTTTGTGCAGCAGGTCGATGAAGTAGTCCAGAGAGCGCTCGTGGACGCTCATTTCAGAGTACAGCGTGCCCATCCTCTTAAACACCTCCACACTGCAGCCACTCATAGCCCTGGATGAGAGGAGGACATGACAATGGAAGGACAGATAATGTTAGAAGTGGCGAGAGTGGAGAGACCGATAACGTTAAGGTTTTTGTGATACACAGGACGCTCAAAAGTAATGCATTAAGTGTGTTTTCAAACCAGTAGTGCGTTTGCTTTGTTCAGATTCAGGGACCAATATGACACAATGTCGCACTTTCCCTTGCAGCAAAAATAGCAGATTGTTGTGAGCTTGTAGAATTGCTAGTTTCACTATTCGTCATACGGTATGACGGTAAGTATGTAGGGCTTTAGTAGTTAACAGAGGACAAAACTTATAAACGAAATACGAGCGAGAAAGGTTGTCTCTCATTGGACTGAATTTTTATTGAAGATGTTCAATACATTGGGAATAAAGGTGTTCAGTTCTGGATAGCAACATGGAGCATTACCAGAATCTTTTAATTTATTTGGAATCTTGTTATAACGTTTTAGCATGGTGGGTATTCTCCAATGACAACATTCCCAATTTAGTCTCTCATGTGCGATAGTCACTCACTGTTCATATTTGTGCAGAGTGGCCTGCAGCAGGCCCAGGGAGTAGACCAGTCCTGAGGCGAAGCTGAGCTGCTCTCCACGGGATCCCCTCATCGCGGTTCCCTGCAGGGGGTCACCGTTCAGGTCAAACTTCTCCTGGGCCTGCTTGCTGATCAACTCCGCCTGCAGGGGAAATGACACACGGACATGTTGGGAACAGGTGGTAAGCAGAGCCTGAGCGATACATCGGCTGGCTGATATATGGCCATTGTTTTACTTATTTGTCGACGATCAGTATTGTAATTATGCAGCCGATGTGTCCCAATGTTTTACCACTTTCAACAGAGTGTCCCTATTTGGGCATGTCATTTTAAGTGAACATTAACAAACGTTTTCAAAACAATAACAAAAATAGTCGATCTACAAGCTCACGACACATTGTGAGCTTGTAGATAGGCTATTTCTGAAAATGTATGAACAGGGCTTATGTTGTTAAACACATTAAAATACTTTTTTTTTTACAAAAGATCGGTCAAACATTAGTGGTCTAGGACTCTCCAAAATCAGGATCGAACCCATGTGGCATTGGTCAGACTATTTTTTTCGTTTTTTTGCAGATCACACACACCTTGCAGATGAGCCTTGGAATGAGCAGCAGCACCAGGATACAGTCGTGGTCTCCTCCATGGAGGAAGGACTCAGGCATGAAGGCGGTGAGGAGGGACACCTGGCGGTTAGCCTGGCCCACCTCCATCTTCCTCAGTTCCATCTCGATGGCCTGGAAGACACACAGTCAAGGTTGGGTATAGAAGTTAGGAACCATATCCAAACTGCCAGGTACCCATGAAAATGAAGGAATCGGAATTGATAAATATCGTAATAATTTTAGGATCCAGAAATGATTATCCTAATTTTATGATATGAGCGGTTACTATTCATTACTCTTCTTAAACTTTTATTAATGTAAAACTTTTAAACTAAATGTCCATTGATGCCATTAACAAGAATTATGATCACGTAAGCCTAGTGCTCAGTTAAACTGGATACAACCTTTTCCAATCCATTTCTTTCCAGTATGGCTTGGCTTGAGTTTTGTGGTAGTGGTACCAAAGTGTCACTTTAGACATTTTATTGTCATTGGATTGATTCAAATCCCCATCAACTCCCAATCAGATTCCTAGCATTCTGACATTCGTCTCAGCCGTACCTTGGCATAAGCTTTGGTCTCTGCAAACTTTATCTTGAAATCAAACATCTCTGCAGGAGGATGCAGCAGGACCTGCTCAGCGTTGGCATTCTGCTGGTTGGTCAGCTCTCTGTTGGTCTCCTGGTGCACAGGGAAAAGCACACACAGACAGCAGTGAGCAATGTGCATTTACTGACGACCTACTGATAATCATAGCAGCTCACTTCTCATTCCTGTGTGTGTGTGTGTGTGTGTGTGTGTGTGTGTGTGTGTGTGTGTGTGTGTGTGTGTGTGTGTGTGTTTTTGAATATACTTGAGGGCCACGTGTCCCCATAAGTATAGTAGAAATTGACCTTGTGAAGGCCATTTTCCTGGACACCACAAGAGAATTTGTTAACAAAGACTTTTAGAGCCAAGGTTACAATTAGGAAAAGATTCAGGTTGGGGTCAGAATTAGGATTTAGAGTTAGGTTCAGGGTTACAAACGGCAAAAAAACTCATGGGGGAAAAAATGCATTTAAAACGAAAATCCATCCTAAAATGTTGCGGTAAGTAAGTATAGTAGTACAACGTGTATGTGTGTAGTGATCTATGCACCTGCAGGCTGGCAGTGAGCTCTCTGTACTTGTTGATGGTCTGCTGGTAATCGGCCATGGTCTCCTGGGCAGCCTCAACTCTCTTGTGGGCCTCGCGGACCTTTCCCCCCCGCTCATGTCCAGCTGCTCTCTCAGCTCCATCTCAGTCTCTCCCTGCCGTTCTCCTGGAGCTCGTCATTCATGTCATTAATGGCCTCCTGTTGGGAGGACAGAACAGGGGACCGACCGTCATGTGTGGTAGTATATACATTGTAAGGCGTAGAACAAAGCCAAATGCAGTGGTGGAAGGAGTACTCAAATCTTTTTACTTAAGTAAAATTATCAATACTACAATGTAGGAAAACTGTTACAAGCTAAAGTCTGGTATTCAAAATGTACTTGGGTAAAACTACAAAAGTAGTGGCATCAAAATGTACTTAAGGGATAGTTCACGCCCAAAATGACGTTTTCTATCAATTACTCACCAGCAGCGGTTCTGTATGGAGATACAAAGAATCTCCTTTGTGTCTCCATACGGAACCGCTGCCGGTCATCAAATTATTGGCTAAACTATTCCTTTAAAATACCAAAAGTGAAAGTATTCCTTATGCAGAATGTCCCATTTTAAGTTTTCAAAATGTATACCGGTACAAATCTTTTGAAAATAGCAGATCTACAAGCTCACAACGTGTCACTTCGTGCCACGCTGCAAGCTTGTACAACAATTTGGGGGTCCTTGACATGAAAAGGTTTGAGAACCACTGAGAGGGCGTTTGTAAAATGGGCCTCAGGTCTTGATGGGCTATGAAACACTGATTGCATGCAAGTCGGGGTGAAGAACACAGGTGCACTGACCAGGTCAGTGACCGTCTCTCTCAGCTCCCGGACTTTCTCCTCCAGGTCCCTCTCCATCAGGGTCTCCACCATCTCCACTGACCCCAGAGCAGCATCCACCTGTGACACACACACACACACACACACACACACACACACACACACACACACACACAATCATTACAAGAGGCACATGGTTTGAAAGTCAGGTACAATTATCCATATCCATTTAAATGTCACTTCACCCAATCCCATTCACTAATATCTGCAAATTTGACAGAATGACATTCATATCTGCAAAGGAAACCTGTTTAACCCAGATGGTTTGCCTCTTACAATTTTTCATCACTTTGTATTGTGTTTCTTTTGCTGTGCTTTTGTTCTTTTAAACATTCTATTTTTTTTGACAATATCAGCATCAGCAAATACAATATTTAACCACTTTCATTCAACGTCCCGTCCCAATTTTGGGCATGTAAGTGAGAATTTTAGGGCTTAAGTGGGGTTAAATAAAATTAAGTGCATGTGTATTGCATACTTAGCTGTTTGATTGTTCATTGTATAATTAAAGTGTGTAAAATGTATTATTAAAGTAGTTTAGATATGGTGAAATAGTAAACTAGAACATGTTACCCCTTAAAAACGGGAAAGGATCTGTGTCATTTTAGATTTTATCTGCCATTTTTTAACATTTTTGAAAGATCTTGGAAAAACTACTGGTTTAGAAGGCATTTGCAGAATCGGCCTCAGTTCTTAACGATAAAGAGCATTAGCAGTCATCTTTTTAAAGAAAAAGATGAGATCATCTTCATTTTAAGCATGTGGTTCATATCCTATACAGGGGAAGACAGTACCCCCTCTTCAAAATGACAGTGATTCGCTCCAACTGTCCGTACCTGTTCTTTCAGCTCATCGATAGTTGCCTCGGCTAGTGTCATGTCCTCTTGGAGTTTCTCCTTCTGGCTCCTCACAGTGTCCAGCTCCATGTTCTTCTTCTTCGTCTGCTTCTGCAGCTTCACGTGCTCCTGCTTCTCTGACGAGGACAGGTCACGCGTCCTGTGAACATAACAGGGGGGTTAACAACTTACAATTAGAGATGTAACCGATACCATTTTTTCCCTTACCGATCCCCATAACTTGCGCATCTCATTTAAACAAATCTAGGACAGTGGTTCTCAAAGTGGGGTTCAGGGACCATCTGGGTTCCTTGAGGGGGTTCCAAATAGACCCTTACAGGTCTGAGAGTATATCATTTGTACACTCTCAGGTAAATAGTACAAGTAAGAGTATAAAACAGTCTTGCAACATCAATTGAAGAAATCAAAATATGAATGAAATATCATGTAATTTATGTGGTATCGGAATGGCATCCTCGCCAATACAGATACCAGCATTTTAGGCAGTATCGGCAGTTTTTCCGATACAAGTATCGGTACAACTCTGCTTACAATTTGACAGGGAGGCAATGCCATAACCAGACTATGTCTTGTTATTGTAAAAGTACAATGTGCGTGTGTCCGAGGCAGCAGAGGACACCTACATATCATTTAAGTCAAGTGGTTTATTTTTAAACCACTTGCTTGTGTGGATAATGGTTATTATGACTATCATGCTGTTGGCAAGTCATTCCTGATTGGAAACCATTTGGGTCAACTGCTGTTGTTTTTAAACAGATGTACACATTTTGACTGACCTGACCAAGGCCTCCTTCAGCCTGCCGTTCTGCTCCTCCAACTGTTTGACATGGTAGCTGGAGGCCGCGCCGTCTGTACCTGGAGGGACAGCATGATGAGAGGAACCCGGTAGAGGTGGGAGAGAAAGATACACACAGGGAGATAGGGTTGATAGAGAGAGTGGCGTAGAGAGAGGAGTCAGAGAGAGAGAAAGAATGAGAGAGAGCGAGGAACCATTGGACAGAGAGACAGGGGTGGATGGGAGAGAAAGAGAGACAGATACAAACCATTAAGAAACACGTGTACATAGATTTTTGAGCAGTGATTATCAACCTTTATCATTTTGAGGACCCCCAGTTTGTTTTGCATGAGGTCGCGGACCCCCATTTCATACGATTCTCATCTCTGGGAGCCCAATCTACATGGCAAGGCATCAGTCTGAGTGTGTAAATGGAACCAAATGGACCACTACGGGTCAATTTGGTTCCCGCTATAGACTCTGAGTTAAAGACCCATTAAGGGTCGATTTGGTTCCTAGCAATCAATCAAGCTGGGGACCCCCTGGAACCCCCCCAAGGACCCCTTCAAGTTCCTCAGTCTGGTCCTACAGGCCAATACATTTGGTGGCCAAGTATATTTGAGGAAATTGGAATGGAATTGCTTGCAGAGGGGCTCACTGAATCTAGCAATAATGTTGACATAACAAGTGTGATTAGCAAGAGAGGAATGTTTGTGGCAAGTGTAATGTAAAAAGCTCAAATTAGATACGGAAGGATCAACACACCAACAAAGTTCTTCCTCAGACACTTTCTCTCTTTTACTTACATTGGGCGTATAGAAACAAAGATCATTTAAAAGTACAAAAATATAGCTGTGTGACATTTTAGGTTAGCCAGGACTGTATGGATGAGGCTATAAGGCTCCATGTTGACAAGCAACAGAACTCTTCAGGATTTGAGTCTTGGGGTGAACAAATCTCCAACACACAAGGTCTGGTTTCTTTATAAAACTTCAGTGTTCAACTTCAGTGTTCAAGTCATCATAGACTTTTAAGTCTGAGGTACTAGGAATTTCAAATTTCTTGGCAACTGAAGACAAAACAAGATTGCACAAGCTTATTGATAAATCTGTTGTGCAATTGATTTAATTGTATTAATGTGTCATAAAAATTGATTAAAATAGCCACAGAAAATTCAATCATATGAGGAAGATTGACAGCCCTACTGAAGACATTGAATCACTCTATCCTAAATAAAACGGATTGTGCCTTGTACTGTACACCCAGCATGTTGTTGCATATGACAGTGGTTCTCAATTTTTCATGTCAAGGACCCCCCAAATTGACAATTAGCCCACAGACCCCCATTTGAAAAGATATGCCAGGGACCCCCATAATAAGAAGACTTTTACGGCTCTAGCAGTGATTCTCAACCCTTAATATCAAGGACCCCCATTTAATGGCATGTCTATCTCTGGGACCCCAATCTATATTGTAAAATCAATGTTAAGACAGTGTAAAAATGGAACCAAATGGACACCAATCATTTGTACACCATCAATGGCATAGGGCATGCTGTGGAACAATGTTTCACTCACCACACTCCAGAAATGATGTAAAAGACAGTGGTCCCTCAAAGCAGATGTATTTCTGCCGGTCAAGATGTTTCACACGTACAGCATGCATGCTTTGATGGAGAAAACATAATAATGTTACTAAGACGATATAGGGTACAACATGCAGTATGAGGAGTGTTACAATTAGAAACTATTACAAAAGCACTATCTACAGGCAGGCTATCTAGCAGTGGTGTAAAGTAACAAAGTACATTTACTTAAGTACTGTACTTAACACATTCCCTGCCAGAGTTTATTCATAAGGTACTCACCCACTGCCAGCGTTTTTGAGTTTTATAGCCTTTTGAACCGTTCACAAAAAAAATATATCCATTAAAATCCGCGATCGGATGGTGTTCATAAACAGCAACGACGGACGTACGAGCCCTCATAATGTTTACACTTTTTTTTCTTTTTCTTCTTCTGTGGTATGAGCCACTGAAAGAGGCTGCAAACGTCATTTCCGTTTGGCTGTGACGTGGCTGTGACGTTTCCCCACCGGCCATCTTAGATTAGCTTAGCCTCCGATCGGCTATCAGATCGTTTTTAAACACAAAGAGGATAACCGTTCGTCGATCAAAGAAAAGAAAATACAACCGGAGCTTACCATTCGTTTTTTAAACCGTGTGAAAACCATGATCTTTAGCCAAAACCATGGAAAAACTGTTTTTTCAAGATAAAAAACGAACCGGAAACGGTTGTCGGAAATTTTCTCATAGGATGGGTCGGAAGCGTCATGGGGAAAAAAAAAAAAATCAAGGATGGTACCCAAAACATTTTTTTTCGTTATTAAACCACATTAAAAGACGATCCCGAGATATCTCGGGATACGCAGGTAACGGGTGGATTTAATGTCCCGAGATATCTCGGGATTGGCAGTATATGTGTTAAGTACAATTTTGAGGTATTTGTACTTTACTTGAGTATTTCAAATATACTATTGTAATTACTTTTACTCCACTACATATCAGAGGCAAATATTGTACTTTTACTCCACTACAATTATTTGAAAGCCATTTTAGCCCTACTTTATAAATATGCTACTTGAAAATAGCAGATCTACAAGCTCATGAGCTTGTAGATCTGCTATTTTTCAAACGTTCTAGTACTTTAAGTATATTTTATGTTTGAAGTTTAAACACAGAAACATGAGGAGACAAAGAGATGTTGAGCTCTCTCAGATGTCTCACCTGTCTTCTTTCTCCTCCTTCTCCTTGTCCTCTTCCTTGCCCTTGTCTCTGTCCTGGTCAGTGATGATGTCCGACACCAGTCTGAGGGCACGTTCTGTCATGGACACAATCTTCTGGATAGCTTGGAGTTCATCCTCTGAGGGATAAATGGCTGCATGCTTGGTCATTACGTAGCGATCGTCTGAAGAGTCGGGGCGACTAAAAGAGAAATGGTGGAAAGAAAACTATTCATTCACAGGACAAGAAAGGAATCGCAATGAGGTTTCAATTTAGTTCATGTAAGAGTATTCCAAAGAGTTACTATTCTCAGTAGGCAATTCTGTAACCAATTACTTTTTAATGACAAAGACATAGTTCTGAAACGAGTTACTTGATTAACAGAACGCAAAACTGCATTCAAATAGTAAAAATCACACCCAGTGTGAAGTGGGCGGTGTGTGGTCATCACAACATGACTCACTTTAAAAAAAGGATTAATTACTTTTTTTAAAGTCCATACTGCTATTCATAGGGCTGCACATGTGTCATGTGCTTCGCTAGCCAATCACAGTCCTGAATTTGCAAAGTCAGCCAATCACATTACAGTTAGTGGTGATGACACTAGCTGTAATGTGATTGGCTGACTTTGCAAAAGTATCGATTTGCATTAACAATGGAAGGGTTAGGGGTATACAATGCGTTGTAGACTATTGGCCAATCACGGTGCAGGATTGGTCAGTGTCCAAAACTCACTTATAGGGGGCGGCTACACCGCCCCAAAAATCACACCCAGTGTGAAGTGGGCGGTGTGTGGTCATCACAACATGACTCACTTAAAAAAAAGGATAAATTACTTTTTTTTAAGTCCATACTGCTATTCATAGGGCTGCACATGTGTCATGTGTTTTGCTAGCCAATCACAGTCCTGAATTTGCAAAGTCAGCCAATCACATTACAGTTAGTGGTGATGACACTAGCTGTAATGTGATTGGCTGACTTTGCAAAAGTATCGATTTGCATTAACAATGGAAGGGTTAGGGGTGTAGACTGTGTTGTAGACTATTGGCCAATCACAGTGCAGGATTGGTCAGTGTCCAAAACTCACTTATAGGGGGCGGTTACACCGCCCCAAAAATGTGAAGTGGGCGGTGTGGTCATCGCAGTGATGGAAGCTCACTTAAAAAAAAAAGTTTTTTTTTAAAGTGCATAGTCCTATTTATAGGTTATTAATTTCATCATGTGTCTCGCTAGCCAATCACAGTGCTGAATAGAGTCAGCGGGGGTGTCCAGGGGCCACCCATTGTGGGTGGAAGGGGTGTACAATGGGTGGCCAATCACAGTCCAGGAGTGAACTATTGGCCATTAGACTGCATGGTTAAACTAGGTTATACACTTGTTATTCTACAAGGCACAGAACTTCAAGAAATGTCAGGTTTGGAAACGCACGCCTGGTCGCCGTCCATCACTACACAAGTTGGCAGAGACTTATCCAGACATTGGCATGTAGCCTTTGAGTGCAAAGCACGCTCTGTGAAACCAGCTTCACTCTTTATTAGTGATGAGTGTTTGAACCACTTTCAACCTGGTGTCCCTATTTTGGGCACGTCATTATAGGTGCAAATTGTCAAAAATAAAATGTTTTAACATTTTTAAAGTGAAAATGGAAGTCGTTTTCTTTATTCATTGTGTGATAAGTACATAGGGGTTCAATGACTTAAACCCTTTATACTTAGATGGGTGTGCAAGGGGTCTGTAATTGGCCCCGTCCTTTTCTATCACTCATCAATCTCTGCCGATCTACAAGCTCACACAATGCCTCGTGACGTGTAGTGAGACGATTTTTGTTTTCACTGAATGTTTGCCTATTACGACGAGCCCCGAATAGGGACGCTAGGATTCATGTGGTTGAACTGGTTAAATGCAGAGCTATACTAATCAAACAGGAATACAGCAAAAACACAGTACAGAGCATAATGGCAACAAGGTGAAGAATGAAGTCATTGTCAAATACCGCCAGGAGACGTCAACATTCAAAGGGGACCTACTGACCGACAGAGTTGATCTTGGGGGCGGAGGCCTTCTTGACGGGGGGGCGGTGGAGTTGGCAGACGACAGACTGTTGCCGAGCACGTTCTTGCCGAGCGCCCCCCCGCCACCGCTCACTATGTTTCAGGTTTCAGGCTTCAGGTAGTAGGAGGAGTTGTGGGTGAGGAGGCAGAAGCATTGGACGAAGAGGTGGTGCTGGAGCTGCCCAGGCCAGAGGAGGGGGTCTTACTGGGGGCGGCCGTGGTGGAGGAGGAGGTCTGGGTGACCACGCTGGGCTCCGTGGAAGGGATGGGTTTCCCCAGCTTGGTGTGAAGCTTCACCACCTGGGGAACGGAGCAGAGCAACACGTTTGAGGGTTTGTTGTAAAAAGCAGCTGTCCAAACCCTTTTCTAAATCAGTGGTTCTCAAACTTTTTCGTGCCAAGGACCCCCAAATAGACTCTTATTAGCCCACGGACCCCCATTTGAAAAGATAAGCCAGGGACACCCATAATAGAAGATTTTTACGGCTCTCTAGCAGTGATTTTCAACCATTTCAAGGACCCCCAGTGTGACATGCATTAGGCTACGGACCCCCATTTAATAGCATGTATGTCTCTGGGACCCCAATTCATATTGTAACATCAATGTCAATTTAACTCTGAGAGTGTACAAATGGAACCAAATGGACCCGTTAGGGTCCATTTGGTTCCATTTGTACACTCTCAGAGTTAAAGACCCATAAGCCAGGGTCCATTTGGTCCCTGTCCATCATTTAGCTGGGGACCCCCTGGAACCCCCTCAAGTACCCCTGGGGGTCCCCGGCCCCCACTTTGAGAACCAATGTTCTAAATGACATTGTGTATTGTAACGACATGTATGTTTACGACACTGAATTTTGTTAACTAACACCACTAAACTAAAAGCCTATCCATCCATCCAACATATCACTGTTTATTTGCCATCCTAGGCAGCATGATAGCAAAGCCATGTTCAGCCATTGCTTGAGCATCATGCAAATTGCTGTGTGGCTTTGATTGATTGAATTCTTTATTGTTATCTTGTTCCAAGCAGCGATCCGCCTCATGACAAAAGAGAGACGGCCGTTACCATACCACTTGAGAAAGAGGTACTCTAACCCACCGTTTCCCAAACAGTGTGTCGGGACCCATATGTGGGTCGTGTTGTATGGGTCACGCGAGTAAATATGTTTATTTTGTGTTTCCTAACTTCCTCATTTTTTTATTATTTCAAAAGATTATCAAAACATTCCCAACAAAAAACTTTTTTTCGAAAGCATACAAATACATTTAAAAATCCATTAATTGGAGGGGGAAAAGTACTTTTAAGAATTTGTGAAAATAGCAGATCTACAAGCTCGCAACATGTCGCATCTTGTGAGCTTGTAGATCGGCTATTTTCACTATTTTGGGTCACGGCGAGACATAAGATTTATTTTGGGTCTGGAGCTAAAAGGTTTGGGAACCACTGCTCTAACGGACATGGTTTCATAGTCTGTGTGATACATGGTCACCGCTGATGAACATGGGGAATTATGCTGCTGTCCAAACAAGCAAACTCTCCTCCTCCCCCTTACAGGTGTCCAACAGACTATGGTAGCCAAAGTGCCGGTCATGTTGTGTAAACCATTGGTTCTCAAAGTGGGGTCCGGGGACCCCCAGGGGTACTTGAGGGTGTTCCAGGGGGTACCCAGCAAAATGTGTAAATATAGCATCAGAATAATTATGACCTTTTATACTTTGGCTATTCAAAAATAGCAGATATACAAGCTCATAGCGCGGCACCGAGTGCCACGCTATGAGCTTGTAGATCTGCTATTTTTTAAAGATATTGAAAATTTGTGCAAATCTTTGAATATATATATTTTTAAGCGAACATTTGTAACTCAAATCTTTGCTTCTGGGGGTCCCTGTAACAAAATGTTTTTGGATGGGGGTCCGCGGCCAAATACATATAATTTTGGGGGTCCTTGACATGAAAAAGTTTGAGAACCACTGGTGTAAACACTTAGTGTTTAAGATCGCCCTTAGGAAAGAATATTTCCATCTTCCCTTCAATCTGCGACATAATATTAAATGAATAACTGTAATAAGCCTGATGCAGGGAAAAACAAATCAGGGTAGGCTATAACAGTAATAGACGAAAAGAGAAATAGCCGTATTGATTCATTTGACCAAGAAAATAATCGGTAATTGGATATCGGCCAAAATCGTGCATCCTTAAAATCCTTGCTAAATGAAAAAGCAAAGAATAAAGAAGAGGGGATTTATTTACGGCATTCAGCTGTTTTGTGATAACTGAAGCATCTGGACACCAGAAGGCAATTTTGACGATATAAAAAGCACAGTGTGTACTGAATCAGACAGCTTCTTTCAATCTGTCTTCTGACTGGAAAAGCACTACTTCTTAAATCAAGTCTAACACTGGCATGAAGCAACCAATAGATTACACCGTGATCCCTGCCCACTTTACACAATTCTGTCCTTCTAAGTTGGAGCAGGAAGGGACAAATATTTAGACTAAAATAAAGTCTTGATGTGGGCATAGATTTACAAGTAAGTCACGTCAGTGTTCTAGTTAACCAAAGTTATTCATGAATATAATGTGAATATTAATTCCTATTCATGAACATTTTATAAAACCTATTTGCCTACAATTTTGAGGTATTTCTACTTTACTTGAGTATTTCCAATTTCCAATACTTTTACTTCTACTCCACTACATCTCAGAGGCAAATATTGTACTTTTACTCCACTACAATTATTTGAAAACTTTAGTTACAAGTTACTTTTAAGATATAAATTATTACATTATAAAACATACCTTAACCACTTTAGCCTTATTTCATACATAGTCTATTTGAAAATAGCCGATCTACAAGCTCACAGCGACGCGTTGTGAGCTTGTAGATCTGCTATTTTCGACATGTGCGACAGTGAAACGTGTCTGGGCGGAAACAATTGCTTGACAGTTTGGTTCCGCATCGACAGTTTCTCCACAATTTAGAGGCAAATGTGGACACATAATCATAAATATGATGATCCTAATATACAATTGAGAGTGGCGCGCGTGCGCGACCGACACGGTATGACCAACCGTGTACCGTCTACTCTCATTACGGTCCTTTTCAACCCCAAAACAAGCCCCAAAAGAAGCGCGACCATCCGCTTACAATAAGCGGACATGGCAAGTTGCCAGGTTCAGCGAGAGAAACAACAACAAACAACAAAGCCACGGCGTCCTCTAACATTAGTCAACCCAGTACAATGCTCGGTGCAGATAAACACTTGTTGAACCAAACAGTGCGTCAAATGAATGTCTATTTACTGCTAGTAAAACAGTCAAATTACAACAGCATCTCCTTCTAGAGTTAAACTCATGTTACTCTATACTGAGTCAAAGCCACGTTGTTTGCCATTGTCTCAGTAAAGTCCACCAACATATAAAATATCATTGTTCTGTCTCCTGTACTATGTCTACTGGTCTTGTATGGTATTGATACAACCGTTTTTGTATGGATAGTTATTATATCAGCACTTTTAACAGCCTGCTCAGGGACTACAGATGAAAGCTAGCTTCTGGCTAACTCTGGTTCATTACACGGATGTGAAAACCAACATGTTGATTAATGTGCACTGTGTCCCTGGTAAATACATAAACATGATAGCAATACTGTTGATAATGTAATCATTTACCTCACTGCCATGCGGAAGTTGTAGGCATACGTTTATAGCCGTTAGTTTTAACCCAGTTTCAGAGGCTGCTTAAAGTTAGTTTTAGCAGATCTACAAGCTCAATTTTAACAGACAAGATATAACAAATGCAATGTTGATTAAAAGCTGCATTCTGCGTTGTATAATGAATTGTTATGGACAGGTCGATTGTGACATAAGTTTATGAAAACAAGCCAACAGAGTCCTGGGGCCTGAAACAAACGTAACCTGGCGTTTGTACTTAATTCATTTAAGGCCCGTACATGTACATAAACGTTCACATTTCAAATATAAAGTTCTTACCTCCATGGCCACGGATGTGACAATTCTGTTCGAGCCCTCAGAAGTAACTGTATCTTCAGTATTGTTCAATAAAAAGCATTTTAATCCGATCGGTGGCCATTTTCTCAGCATGTCCGCCTTGTGCTTTCAACTGCATTACCCATCGGTTGGTAGGTGTACTGCACTCTGATAGAGTGTGCCAGCTATGAGCAAATGGCCACCGATCGGATTAAAATGCTTTTTATTGAACAATACGGAAGATACGGCTATTTCTGAGGGCCCGTACATAATGATAACATCCGTGGCCATGGGGCAAAAACTGTGTTTGAAATCTGAACGTTCATGTAGTCCAAAAAAGGCGGGAAAACATAAAAATAAAGTAATAAAGGCGGGAAAAAAGTATATATCAAGTAATATTACTCACCTCAGACAAAAGACGATGAAATGAAAGTAGATCAGTGATATATGAACCGAAATCAAGTAGAACAGTTTCCAATAGTAATCTATCATCGACCGGAGAGACCTAGTATCGAGCGACCTAGCCTCAGTTCTGTAAACCTTGAGAACTGAGCCGAGCTCTGCAAGAGCGACGTAGTTAAGGGGAGGGACAACACAGCAAGGGCTGTGATTGGTCTGACAAGCAGACATGCGTACATGCAAGAGGGCATCCCCGGGAATGCCCTCTCGCGTGTACGCAAGCACAGCCCCCCCCCCCACCGCCCACACACACACGCACGCTGTTACACGCACGCACATGCGCACGTACCCAAACAACTCTATGACGTGCACACACAAACAGGACACGGACAAGACACAAGCCCCGCCCCCCTCCCCCCCCCCCCCCCCCACACACACACACACACACACACGCTATTACAAGCACGCACATGCGCACGAACCAAAAATAGATACATTTTTTTTCAATGCAAACGTCATTTCACTCATTTAAAAGTTAAAGAGAAGAAGTTAGCGAAATATATAACAGCAATAATAATAATAATAATAATAATAATAATAATAATAATAATAATAGACATACATTGTAATATTTATTTAACAATGAATATCAATGAATCAATTATATCAATACTGCAATTGTAGAAACACTCTGTTACAAGTACAAGTCTGGTAATGAAAATGTACTTGAGTAAAAGTACAAAAGTATCGGCATCAAAATATACTTAAAGTGTGGTAGATTGTTGATAGTATTACATTCTTCTCAGTTAGTAAAGTATGTTTACTAATGGCAGTGGATATGAATGAATATATTAATCTATTATTTGAATAGCTTGAATGCACAACATGGTACGTATGTCTATACATATGAAACACAATGTTATACATTATACCAGGGATCTTCAACAGGGGGTCCGGGACCCCTAGGGGGTCCTCAGAGTTACTACAGGGGGTCCGCCAAATCTTGAACCCTAGCATCCATTTTCTGAGGAGAATAGTAGATCGGAATGTAGATCGGCTATTTTTGGCAAAGAGTTATTAGGTGTAGAGGGAGAAAAGAGCAGCAAAAGTATATCTGAAACACCATTCTATACAATATAGAGGGGGTCCCTGCTTCATCTCTCTCTCTCTCAGCTAGGGGGTCCTTGGCCTGAAAACGTTGAAGACCCCTGCATTATACAATATATGCTGTACCACCCCCCAACAGGGGTCCCTGGCCTGAAAACGTTTAAGACCCCTATGACTGACACATTTCTGTGCCCTTGTATTAGGTGTTACAGTGAATAATAAATCTACAGAATGAATATATGAAATGAATATACAAAAAAAGATGCACACCTTAAAGGATTTGTCTCTCAATGATCAAGTTATTTGAAACTTGTCCGCCGTCTAATCATATCATGTAAACATCCAACTATATTACATCTATGGTCTTGTATAGATCATCCTGAACATTCCTCAAAGCCCCTTTGTTCAACTCATCACCCTATATCGGTTACATTCATCAAAGTTTGTGTAATCTGAATCAGAACAGAAAGTCAAGACTAGTGTATAAATTATGTTAACACACATTGTTAGCAAACACAAACCTGAAAATAAGTATATTTAAAACCAAATCTTATCACTGAGTCTGAAGGGACAGCAGTTACATAAAGAATCTTTATTTATATTTCTAATTAAAGTTACAATTGTGTCCTTTCACCAGACTCCCATGAACTACCAAAACACAAAGTACAAAGTAACCAATAACGAAAATCATACCAAACATTAAAAACACTTACAATCAGCCCATCGTAACTGAAATAAAGAAAGTACAAATAGTCAAGGGAACCAATAAACTCTTGTGCTCTGCTGGGGTGCTGGGGGGAATAGCCGAGAGCTGGCTACAGCTCCTCTTTATAGTGTCAGGCTCTAATCACACATGAGCTGAGAAGGGGAGTGACAGGTGTCTAGCCAAGACCAGGTCAGCATAGACACTAGGACAAATAATCATTAGTGAACACATAAGCATAGAAAGACTGTAGACTGAGGTGTTAATATTTGGAATTAACATATGCTTTATCGAGAGTGAGAGCTACTGTGATACTTCTTAGCTGTTGAATTTGAATCACTCTGCTGGGACGTGCATGACAGATTTCAGTGAAGGCCTCACCCAAGTAATGCCATTTTTTTTAACTTTAGTAACTTTAACCTGGTTACTGTACTTAGGAACTATAATGTATAACAGAGAACAGGAAAACAGTTACTTTAATGTGTTAGTTTAATCCCACGTTTCTCACAGCAGCATAAAGTCTGTCAAGTGCATAAGTCTCACTTTGGTCTGTCGCTAGACAACATGATTCACTGCAGTGTAGACTACATGTTGTCTTAGCTTGGCTTACTTAACTATTGTTTGTTTTACAGGTCAATCCTCATGTCATTTGTGCTCATATATGCATTACTGAATGTTGTAATTAAAATGATCTGAAATTAGTGTCATTAGTAAATGAGCACCTTCTTAAATGTGCTATCTTGACTCTGCATTATTCTCAATGTAGGGTCCAGCTACTGGAAGCAAAAATGCCAGGAAGGTGCTGGCTGTGGATGAAACGGCCTTCAGGTAGTGGTGCGAAAGACACAGTCGGGTATTGTAAAACAAAATAGAGCTACTGTTGAGTGAGTTTTTAGCTGTTGAATTTGAATCACTCCATCAATAAGAGAAATTGTTCCTCTATGTCTAATATCAGGGATATTTCTTGCTTACAAACTGATGGCTGTGCAATGCAACTTAAACCATAAGGCATGCAGTAGGCCTAAGATTGTATTGTCATTTTTTTCACAGCAGCATTAAGTCTGTCAAGTGCTTAAGTATGCACTATAATCCTGCTTCACCTGTTTTTCACTCCAGAATGTTTGTTCTCAAAGCTTAAACTTGATCTGCTAATGATTTGTGAAATGTCTCAGTTCCAGAAACTGAGCCGTCCGAACTGCAGTCCCTGAGGCAGCATGTGGGCGACCTTCTAGATGGAGCTCAAGGCCTGCAATAGGTCACACAGAAAATTCAAGGTGTAGTGTCTGCTACCCAGGAGCTGGTGGAACCACAGGCACCGGTTGCCAAACAGGCATTTGCCTGCCTGCTCTGCAGAGGTATTGTTTCCATTTTGCATCGGTAACACAGTAATAATCCAATATAGTATTGGAATTAGTGTTGTGACAACTGGCTTGAACGGTTAAAATATATTGACTGTATATAAAATTTTGACGTAAAAGAAAAAAATATGGATTGAGAGACAAGTAAATAAAATGTTAAGACTTTGCTTTTCAGGAAATAAAACAAAGACAATCAAAAATCATTCAACAAATATGAAAGGAGTCAGCTATCCATACTAGCATAGATAAATGTCTGATTTTCAAACCCAACTTTTTATCAAACCAAAATTGTATCTATTGATGACATCATGTCACAAGACGGACATTTGTCCACCTAGACTAGTCCACACCAGTTATGGCTGGTGTGGACACTGAAAAATGTGTGTATAATATCAATGATAAATGATAAAATGTGTGTTTTTCTTGCGTGTATTTTTTCTTTCTTTTTCTAAACAGAAACAATGACACAGCCCATGCTGTCCTCCTGCTCTAAACGCCTGGTCGGGTGTCGTGTCTGTATTGCAGAGCGGGAGAACGGGCCTTGCCCAAATGCAGAATGTCAGAATGTCTGGAAATATCTGTACATCTGTAGAGTCAAGTGAAGAGACCATAGATCATAGTTATACTGCCACTACTTTCAGCTCATTTGCATTACAACATACCATTTGTTTATCGCAAAAACTTGGGTGAGGTCTTTACTTAAATTTGTCAAATCTGTCCCAGCAGAGTGATTGAGGTCGCCCACATGCTGCCTCAGTGCCTGCAGTTCTGGAACTGAAACATTTCACAAATCATTAGCAGATCAAGTTTAAACTTTGAGAACAAGCTTTCGGGAGTGAAAAACAGGTGAAGCAGTGAAGCAGGATTATAGTGCATACTTACTCAAAAGTGCAGCCAGTTATGTTAAAATACTATATATGAAATAAGCAAGTGAATATCAAACTGTGGTTTTCATACAAGTGGCAGAGATGGGCAACAACCATGGCCACAGCCTGACAATAGAAAATTAAAACTCTTTGATGGCCACAGTGGCGTCTTCTAGGCCATTGGATAATTCTGGCAGGTCTACAATACGGACCCTCAGTACCTGCACCTGGTACATGTCAGTTCTTGAACTGACACGTTTTGCAAATGGTTAGATAGAAGAAGCATTCATGCATGCGTCTTTCAAATTCACCGGCTAAACTGTCATATTTGCTCGCAGTCTGAAAAAGAGCATCTGCTAAATGCCCACATTTTACAATCTGTTTTGTCATCCAACACCTTTTTCTGGCCCTCCTCTGGTGCCACTGCCTGTTTGACATAGTCCTCATTGCATCCTGTGGCAAACTTCACCTTCTTGGGCATAATGGGCAGTAGAGCTTCTGCCTCGAAAAAGCGCACTGTAACAACCATTAAGGTTCGAAGCCTTTCATTGACCACTTCAGAGACTTGAACAGTCCTGTAAAAAACATACAAAAGACAAGGTAAGACATAAGATGAAGTCTACACAGCTGATGGAGCATGCATGCATTGCGTGTGTGTGTGTGTGTGTGTGTGTGTGTGTGTGTGTGTGTGTGTGTGTAATATAGCTGCTGCAGGATGCATTAAACCTTAATGCATCCTGCTAAGTCACCCCTTAATGATTAAGTGGTGACTTAACGGTTTCACATGGGGCATCTTTGTATGTGTGCTGTAGCCACATACCATTTTCATTCAGCTGAATGGCGTTGGTCGTCTTGCTGAGCTGGGTGAGCTGGGTCAGGATGGTCATCGACGAGGGTGGGATCTCGCCCACACAGCTGGTCCTAGACACGCAAGAGGACAACGTACACAGTCAAATCCCCAGTGTTCATTCAATTTGTACACCAACTTGTGACCAGGAGATTATTTTTGGGAACTTGGGCGTGGGAGAATATGTAGTTGAGCACGTTGGCCATGTCAGCTTTTTTTTCTTCACGAAGTGCAAATACACACTTGAACACTTGAACAACACTCAACAGGTCTTCACATTGTCCCTTGGTTAGTCGCCTAAGTAGCCTAAGCTTCAAAATGATGATATGTGAAGGGTGGAGGATGACGGGCAGAAAGAGCGCTAGTATATCCTAGGATATACTCACTTCTGAACTGCACAATGCTCTGAGTGTTCATGAAGAAGACCTCTCTCTCTCTCTCTCTGACTTCCTGTTCAGAGTAGCAGCATGGCTGTCGAGGATGTTGGCGATCTGGAAATGAGGGATAACATTCCATGTTCATAATTAAACCATTTGTCTTGATTTGAAGTAAGAAAGAACCTGTCTGAATCATGTGAATAAATATAAAGCCTCATTTAGAAACGAGCGCTCGTGCATTACCTGCTGGGTGCTGGCTTGGGAACTGGCACAGCACTGAGGTTATGTTGCTGACATACTGTGTCGTGTCTTTCTTGACAGCCTTCTCAACAGCAGGGAGAATGCGACCAGACACACTGGTCATGATGTCCTGCAGCTCCAACACTGGCAAGGAGGGATCTCGCATGGTCTTCATCAGCCTCTCCACCCGCTCCCTAAGCTGGGGAGATAGAAAGAACAGCATGTTTATCAACCACTGTACTGTTAGCTAGGTAGGTGTTTGTTTCTTGTGCACGCGTGAACTCGGACCGTGATGCAGAAGAAGGGTTCGGGCAGGCAGTAGCCATTCATGATGTGGATCAGGTGGTCCAGTGTACTGTGGAACACTCTGTGTAGCTTCTCCCCTCTCAATGCTACAGCCTGGATAGTGGGCAGGGCCCCTGTGTGCAGCTCCGCCTTAGGGACAAAAACACATAGTTAGAGGAGCATATGAACCCTAGCGTCCCTATTCTGGGGATGCCGAAATAGGTGAACATACAAGCTCACAGGCTTGTAGATCGGCAATGACACAAGAACAGGCGTAGTCCACATAATATACCTGCTGCTCTCTGCTGGGGTCGTCCAGTTGGAGCTTGGCAATGACGCAGCCAGGCTCTAGTGCAGCCCCGGCCCTCTCACATAATGAATACAACCAGACTCTGAAGCGGTCAGAGTCATCACCATCTTCATCACCTGGAAAACACACATGTTAATGCAGTTTACATCTATACATTCATGTCCATGAAATTAGGGCGAATTTGCCGTTAATGCTCTTTCATTTGGATATCACACCTCCATCTCAGTATAGCACTGGCCAGAGAACACGTGCCCACCGTCCTCTACAGTGTACTGGATGAGTTTTCCTGCCGAGGGCGAGCGCAGCAGCGACGGGTCATTCTCCTTCTCAAAAACACAAGTCGTGTTCCCGATAGTGATGGGATACCTGCAAAATACAAAAAAAACAGTACTAACCAAGTTTAACCATTGAATATTGTATATACAAATCAGAATGGCAGGGAGGATTGTGCACAAAATGCCCCAAAAAGTCAACAGGAATTGGTCACCCCCCAAAAATAGGCAATCTGCAAGCTCCCAACGCGCCGGGGTGCGAGTCGACGTGTTGTGAGCTTGCAGATCGGCTATTTTCAGCATGCCACAGCGTCATACGATGAAGGTTCATTGAGGTTCTAAACATTAAACAGCAATGTACCCGTCCACCTCCTCTTTCATGTACAGTAGGTGGTACAGCTGCTGCCGTCATATGAGAGCAGAAGGCCTCAGGCGCTGAGGCGATGGACATACACCTCGGCAGATGCATGGTTCATGATGAGCACGTAGGAGTTGGGAGACTGTCACGTCACGCCACGGCCTTCATAGATCAGCTCCACATCCACCGTGTTGAGGAGCGTGTGTGCAGGTAACACCTGACCTCTGGCAAAGACAGTGGGAGATGTGTGTGTTAGTGGGTGCGGTTATTTATATTCCCCCTTTTCCCAATTTGGTCATTATGCCGATTCAACGTTTTTCCCCTCTTGTGTAGTCCCTGTCACTGCCAACCCCTACATTTGGTCATGTGGGAGGCTGCAGACAACCATGTGCCTAATTCAATACACATGGAGTCGCCAGCCATTTATTTTCACCCGACAGTGAGGAGTTTCACCAGGGGGCTGTACGTAACGCATGTGGTGGAACATGCCATTCCTCTCGGTTTCACACCCGGCTGAACAGGCTCCGGCCAACCTGTAGGAGTCACTAGTGTAGCGATAGAAATTGTGTTTGCTGGAGAGCCTGGCCAAGCCGGATGCACCGTGGAGGATTCAAACCCCTAGTCTCTGCAGTGGTGGGCAGGAACTTCACCGCTGTGCCACCCTGATGCTCAGTGGATGTGTTTTCTATCCTTTTTTCAATCCCACAATTTTGTAACCCATTTTTTCTACCAGTGCCAATTGTCTATGTAATCCTGGCCGCTACTCTCCCAGCCTAGGGAGAGCCCAGAACTGAGCTCAATGCCTCCTTCAATGCATGAGGAGCTAGCAAGCCGCTTCTTATCACCTGACAGGGGGGAAATTCCCCGGTTGGACGTAGTTTGTGGAAGGAACACGTTATTCCAACCAGTTCCTTTCCCCTCCATCACCAGGGGGAGGCAGTATAGAGACCAGGATTACTGCATGTTTTTTTGTGAGGATACCTACCTACCATAAGGCATTGGTTCTCAAAGTGGGGTCCGGGGACCCCCAGGGGTACTTGAGGGGGTTCCAGGGGGTCCCCAGCTAAATGATGGATAGGAACCAAATGGACCCTTACAGGTCTGTAACTCAGAGAGTGTACAAAAGGAACCGTTCCATTTGTACACTCTCAGAGTTAAGTTAACATTGATTTTTACAATATGAATTGGGGTCCCAGAGGTATAAATGCCATTAAATGGGGGTCCGTAGCCTATAATGCATGTTAAACTGGGGGTCCTTGAAATTAAAATGGTTGAGAATCACTGCTAGAACCGTAAAAATCTTCTCTTATGGGGGTCCCTGGCATATCTTTTAATGGGGGTCCGCGGGCTAATAAGTGTCAATTTGGGGGTCCTTGACAAGAAAAAGTTTGAGAACCAATGCCCTAAGGGACACAGGGAGAACATGCAAACTCCACACAGAAAGGCCCTTTCAACAACCCCACCCAGGGTATGGGCACTGATGCCCACAGCGTCCCCGGCGGGAATCGAACCGAGGACCTTCTAGCTGTGAGGCTTGTGTGTTTTCTATCCTGACAATCAGCAGCTCTGGGGGCAGGTTCATATTCTAGTGGACAGACACCCATTTAGACCTGAGGCCCATTCTAAAAACGCCTTCTAAATCCAGACCTACGTTTCTGAAAAACATATTTCTTCAATAATTACAAAAAATGTATGTTGCTATGTACTGTACATAGCAACAACAACCCCAAAAGGGGTCCCTGTCCTGAAAGGTCTAGTTACAAAAAGGGCTTCCCGCCCAAAATGGGTTAAGACAGTACTTTGTTTATTCTTTTTGTACCTTTCCAGTGAGTGCAGGAAGTTGGACACACTGTTCCTCAGGTTGACATGGGCTACGTGGAGAGCACCGCTCACCATCCCCAGCATGGTGTCCGGACGCTCTGCCTGCCCTGCACACACACACGTTTTTATCATAAAACTAAAACAAAGTGGTCATTTCAATGTGTTGAGAACAATGAGAACAATGCCAGTCAGATCAAGCTTCCATCTACCATAGTCTAATCACACACTTGACTGCGTACACTCTGTTTGACTAGAACACAGCATGGGGACATAATGGCAAAATAACATTTTTAGATCCATGTCGTACAATCATCATCACATAACACAACAATGACTTGAGGTTACAGTGATGTCTTAATGCCATAAGACAGTGGTTCTCAAAGTGAGGTCCAGGGACCCTCAGGGTTCCTTGGGGGGGTTCCGAATGGACCCTTAACAGGTCTGTAACTCTGAAGATATGGGGGTCTTTGAAAAAATACCACTGCCATAAGAAATGTGGTCCTACATGCTACATGTCCCTCATAGGTCGCCCCCAAATGGGAGATATGGCTGTACCTGCATCTTCTCTGAGAAGAGCCTGTCCAGCCAGCCAGTCTCAATGCGGTTATGCTGGAAGCTCTTTATGAGGTACTCTACAGTGGTCCTGAAGCTCTTTATGAGGTACTCTACAGTGGTCCTGAAGCTCTTTATGAGGTACTCTACAGTGGTCCTGAAGTCCCCCCTGATAGACAGTTCCTTCACAGCCACCACCATGTTACTACAGTATGTAGAGACAAAGACAACTGTTAAAATCTCACTGGGTGTCGTTCACATCATACAAAACAGAAACCCATCAACCCTAGCGTCCTTATGCGGGGTATGTCATTATTACAGATGAAGATATTTGTAGTGTAGAGCAGTTGGTTTTCAACCTTTTTCATGCCAAGGACCCCTAAATTGTTATACATTTGGCCGCGGACCACCATTTGAAAATGTTTTGTGCCAGCGACCCCCAGAAGCAAAGATATCAGTTAACGTTCGCTTTAAAAAAAATATAAATATTCAAAGATATGCACACTTTTTCAAGATTTTTAAAAAATAGCAAAATCACAATATATATTGTAGATATAATATATATATATTATCACAATATATATATCACAAATATATTATCACAATATATATACAAGCTCATAGCGCGGCACCGAGTGCCGCGCTATGAGCTTGTAGATCTGCTATTTTTGAATAGCCAAAGCTAAGTGGTTAAAATGATTGTGACGCTATGTTAACTAATTTCGCTCGGGACCCCCTGGTACTCCCTCAAGGACCACTGGTGGTCCCCGGACCACTGGTTGAAAACCACTGATGTAGAGGGAAGGAAAAAAAGAAGCGATCAAGTATTAGACCGCTGGAGGACCCCGGTCAACAAAGAATATAGGGTTGAAATATAGGGTTTAAGTGGTGACAGAGTTCAAGGGATAGTTTGGATTTTGGGGAATTGCACTATTCTTTCCGACTTACCCAGACTAAAGAGTCAAACAACCTCATTAACAACTTATTAATGTCACTGCATGCAGTTTGAAGCTATGTTGAATGGTGAGCTTATTACATAGTTGAGTTCAATTCATGAATGGCTGTGGAAAAATGTAGCAGCTCCTCTCAAAAGTACTAATCGAAAGCATTTTATTTATTTATTTTTAAAGATATTTTTGGGGCTTTTTTTCCTTTATTGATAGATGACAGTAGACTGACAGGGAATGGGGAGAGAGATGGGGGGGGGGGGTGACACGCAGCAAAGGTCGTCGGGATCGGGAGTCGAACCCGCGACGCGCTGTCAGGCTGGCATTGCAGCCTAGGGTGCCTGGACCGCCACGCTGCGGCCCAGGCCAGCGATAGCATCTTTAAGTAGGAAAAATTGTGCAAGTGCCCCAAATACGGAACGCTCCCATGAACAGAGGGCAGAATTGACATTTCCATCATTTTTCACTGACTGACACTGTATCATCCAGTGAGGGTGAGTGTACTCACCAAATGGCCTCTGATTCGCTCGTGATTCTCTCCCCAGGAGAAGCAGTGTCAGGAGAAGAGTGTCAGGAGAAGAGTGTCAGGAGAAGCAGTGTCAGGAGAAGAGTGTCAGGAGAAGAGTGTCAGGAGAAGAGTGTCAGGAGAAGAGTGTCAGGAGAAGAGTGTCAGGAGAAGAGTGTCAGGAGAAGAGTGTCAGGAGAAGAGTGTCAGGAGAAACAGTGTCAGGAGAAGAGTGTCAGGAGAAGCAGTGTCAGGAGAAGCAGTGTCAGGAGAAGAGTGTCAGGAGAAACAGTGTCAGGAGAAGCAGTGTCAGGAGAAGAGTGTCGACAGAGACTGCCCTCCTGGCAGTGGCGGAGTCACTCCATGCCGCTAGAGCGAACTCTCTCTCCTCTGTCCTGATACTCCTGGACCTGTCTGCAGCGTTCGACACAGTGAACCATCAGATCCTCCTCTCCACCCTCGAGGGGATGGGTGTCTCAGGCTCTGCACTCTCCCTGTTTGCATCCTACCTGACGGGTCGCTCCTACCAGGTGAAGCTGGGAGGGTCTGTGTCAGAACCACACAGGCTCACTACTGGGGTTCCCCAAGGCTCCGTTCTGGGTCCTCTTCTCTTCTCTCTCTACACTACATCTCTTGGTGCTGTCATCCGCTCCCATGGCTTTTCCTACCACTGCTATGCCGATGACACCCAGCTGATCCTCTCATTCCCCCCCTCTGACACACAAGTGGAGGCACACATTGCTGCTTGTCTGGCTGACATCTCGGAGTGGATGTCGACGAACCACCTGAAGCTCAACCTGGACAAGACCGAGCTGATGTTCATCCCGGGGAAGGGCTGTCCTCACCGAGACATGGCCATCACCATTGAGAACGCTGTGGTGACGTCAACTCGGACTGCGAAGAATCTGGGTGTGACCCTGGACGATCAACTGTCGTTCTCGGCTAACATCGCATCAGTGACACGGTCCTGCAGATTCCTCCTCTACAACATCAGGAGAATTCGGCCCTTCCTCACGGAGAAGGCAGCCCAGGTGCTCATCCAGGCTCTTGTCATCTCCCGCCTGGACTACTGCAACTCCCTCCTGGCTGGCGCTCCGGCATCTGCCATCAGACCCCTGGAGCTTGTTCAGAAAGCTGCGGCTCGTCTGGTGTTCAACCGCCCCAAGTTCTCTCACACAACTATCCTTCTCCGTTCCCTGCACTGGCTCCCCGTAGCGGCTCGCATTCAGTTTAAAACCCTGGTGCTAGCCTATAGGGCAGTGAAAGGAACAGCTCCCTCTTACCTCCGGGTATTGGTCAATGCCCACAACCCTACCCGACCACTCCGGTCTGCCACCAAGGGGCGACTGACTCCCCCGCCACTCAATGGTCCTTCTGGTCGATCGACACGGTCACGACTTTTTTCTGTTCTGGCCCCACAGTGGTGGAATGTACTTCCCACTGATGTCAGGACAGCAGAGTCACTGCCCATCTTTCGCCGCAGGCTGAAAACCCACCTCTTCAGGAAACACTACCCTTCCTCTTTGCCTGGCCTACTTGTTGTTAACTAGTTGTACGAATGCTTGTTTTATTGTTGAATTGTTTATTGGATCTTGTTTAGTCAATACAATTATTTGTTTTTAGCTCCTGCTCATTTGACTTAGCTATTTTGTCTCATCTGTTTAAGGAAATAGGTAGCTGATATATTGCACTTTTACCTTAGCGCTAGGTATGCTCTTGGTTGCTTGTTATTGCAGAAAATGCACTTATAACCTCTGGTGATTAGTAGCTTTCGTTCCCTACCTTTGTTGATCGCACTTATTGTAAGTCGCTTTGGATAAAAGCGTCTGCTAAATGACTGTAATGTAATGTAATGTAATGTCAGGAGAAGCAGTGTCAGGAGAAGCAGTGTCAGGAGAAGCAGCGTCAGGAGAAGAGTGTCAGGAGAAGAGTGTCAGGAGAAACAGTGTCAGGAGAAGAGTGTCAGGAGAAGAGTGTCAGGAGAAACAGTGTCAGGAGAAGAGTGTCAGGAGAAGAGTGTCAGGAGAAGAGTGTCAGGAGAAGAGTGTCAGGAGAAGAGTGTCAGGAGAAGAGTGTCAGGAGAAACAGTGTCAGGAGAAGAGTGTCAGGAGAAACAGTGTCAGGAGAAGAGTGTCAGGAGAAGAGTGTCAGGAGAAGAGTGTCAGGAGAAGAGTGTCAGGAGAAGAGTGTCAGGAGAAGAGTGTCAGGAGAAGCAGTGTCAGGAGAAGAGTGTCAGGAGAAGAGTGTCAGGAGAAGAGTGTCAGGAGAAGAGTGTCAGGAGAAGCAGTGTCAGGAGAAGCAGTGTCAGGAGAAGCAGTGTCAGGAGAAACAGTGTCAGGAGAAGCAGTGTCAGGAGAAGAGTGTCAGGAGAAGCAGTGTCAGGAGAAGAGTGTCAGGAGAAGAGTGTCAGGAGAAGAGTGTCAGGAGAAGAGTGTCAGGAGAAGAGTGTCAGGAGAAGCAGTGTCAGGAGAAGCAGTGTCAGGAGAAGCAGTGTCAGGAGAAACAGTGTCAGGAGAAGCAGTGTCAGGAGAAGAGTGTCAGGAGAAGCAGTGTCAGGAGAAGAGTGTCAGGAGAAGCAGTGTCAGGAGAAGAGTGTCAGGAGAAGAGTGTCAGGAGAAGCAGTGTCAGGAGAAGAGTGTCAGGAGAAGCAGTGTCAGGAGAAGCAGTGTCAGGAGAAGCAGTGTCAGGAGAAACAGTGTCAGGAGAAACAGTGTCAGGAGAAGCCGTGTCCAAACTCATGCAGGCCTCCAGCCTCAGCCACGCTGAAGTAACAAAACGTTCTTATTGCTGCGGAGGTTCAGCACTTGGACCGTTCCCGAGCTCGGCTTGAAACCCTACAAGAACACATCAAACAAATACTTAATCAGAGCCCCTTCAATTTGGACTTTTTTTAAGTTAAATAAATGACAGTAGCACTGAGGATTTTACTGTGTATAAATTCTACGTCCGTTGTGGAGAGAGAGAGACAGTGGCACATACCTCATCAGGGTTTTTGCTGGTGATACGGGATGCAATGACGTGGCCGCGAGGGGAGGGGGCCGTGACCAGACCTTCAAAGTCAATGGGACAATCACCCCAGGGCTGGACCGACCCCATACAACATCCTAATGTCTTTGATACGGTACAGAGGGATTCCAATGGAAATCTGACAGGAGAGGATTAACATGTTCAACTTGATGCTCTTCTCTGGACAGTGAAATACGGAACAAATATCAGTTCAATATAACGGTGACCAGATGGTTAAATTTGCACACTCTTTGAGTTACACATGGATACTCTAGAACGGGGTGCACCACAGAGCACATATATGCAGCATATGTTGACCTGGCATCCTATAGTGTATATAGTTTCAATGCACGCTGCTGAGTTCTTGGTTTACGCATGTATTAGTTATTACATTATTTGTTTACTTATGCATTACTTTATTATTAGATTACTATTTCTATGCATTTGATGTATTATTGAGCGTCTGCTAAATGCCTAAACTGTATACATAGATTTTATTTTTTGTAATCGAAATTGTAATTTAAAAAGGCTTTTACCTTCACAATCGATAATTTCATTGCCCTGTGCGTCTGTGAGGACGTAGTCATCCACATTTCCACGAGCAATCTTCACCTTCTGGGTGATTATTGGGACAACTGCCTCAGAGATGAATTCAGAGATAAGGATTGATCTGTAAAACAAACAGAACAGGACATAAAGCAACCTGAATGCACCTCTGATTTCTCCCATACAACACTTTCCTGTACGGTCCTTCCTAAAACACCAACATATTCCACCACATGTAGAGTACCTGGAGTTTTTCCGGTGATGTCCACCACTTTGACGTTAGCGCTCATCTGCAGCAGCGTCTCCAGCAGCTGGTCAGACCACCTCCGGTCGGGCAGAGAGGCCGTTTGATTTGGGCGCGCATCTTCTCAGCCTTCAGGGAAGAGAAAAGAACAGAACAAAACAAATCATGTTATTGTTACATGAATATGCATCTGCATTACAACACTTACAATTCAATCTGTGTCTAATTAAGTTTCCACAGCCATTTGTAATTGGGAAACATGTCCAGGCCCTAATGCGTAAGCAAATGAAATTGGAATGGCTATTTAGCAATATTCATGTTATATACACCTGCAACTTAAAATAAAGTCAGTACTAGTGCTTCCGAGGCAATTCTTATACATGCTAATGACAGTCATGAGCTCATTTGGCCCAACCATTTGTTTTAAAGTCACAAGCCTTCAGAATACTAAACCTTGTATTAAACGCCTACAAAAAAAGGTCATGTGGTTTTGCAGGAAGAAATCTGCTCTCCTCAGAGTACCACAAAGGACATATCAAAGCTTGTAGTAGATACAGCTTACAAATACCGTGGTTTCTGGTTAAGTAACTGTACAAAAACTCCACTAACTAACATCTAGCTTTTATCTTTACTGGTAAAGGTTACAATCAGCTCCTGGGACATAATAATGACTAGTAGGTACAATATTTATTAGCTCCGATCGGCAGTGATGAAAACATAATTCCCAGGTAGACAATCAAATCTTTGACCCTTTTCCGGCATGTTGCTATGAGAGAGCTTCTCCTGATTGGATGGGAAGAGGGAATATGGAGACCATAGGCTCTATAGTGTGAGTATTTCACTCTATACTAACAGCCATAATCATTTCCATCCAATGTCATGCCCCCCACCGGCCCAAGTCTATGGAACACACTCATTTCTGCTTATTAAGAACAAATTTGTTCTTAATAACCTGTCTGGTTAAATGAAGAAGACACGTTAAAGACACTGCCCCACCTTGAGCCTGTTGTTCTCATTCTTCAGTTGTTTGATGCAGAGTCTCTGAGAGAGAGTGTCAGCAGTGGAGAGTCCAACACCTGCACCCGAATGGGGATAAGAGATATTAGTTATCAGCACAAGGAAAAACACTGAAAAATAGAAGTAATGCTTTTTGGGTTATGCAAAAACATTGTGTTGACATGAGTTTGTTCAACGAAATCTAGCGTACATCTAGGAATTAAGTATTGAGAATCTTTGGCATGCAAGAGCAAAACAGACAAGTATAGACAACAACTACAGCATGAAGTGACAGAAGCCAGTATGACTTCAGTGTGCAGGTATCTTTTTGTTTTTCTGTAAGTTATAAGGAGGTGCAGAGACGGAAAGGAAAGGAAACAAGATACATAGACACACACAAAGAGGCGACAGAGAGGGAATCAGCGGGTGTTAGGGTCACGTAGGGGTTTAATCAGCACCTGGGTCTGACTTCATCTTTCACCACATAACTAAGTTTAAAGTATTTTAAAGTATAATTTTGTACTGTATGTGTCAAACGAAGGCAATACAATGAATGTCAGATTGATTTCCGTACCCTCCCAACATCCCTGAGACAACGTCAGCTATGCCTGATGGGATGTTCGTCTCAGCCCGTCGATGGTCATCTTTTATTGGCTGTTGATGGGCAGCTTCAGCTCTGCCTTCTCGGATTCCAGTTGGTCGATGTCGGCCTGCAGAGCATCCATGGTTTCCTCAAACTCCCCTAAGAAAAACATTGCTGTTATGGAGCAGACTGATACTAAACATCAGAGAAGAAGATATCTCCAAAATGCTGAATCACTTCCATCAGTGGCAAGAAAGATTTCACAATTTGTGAAAGTTTATTCTATTCAAAGCGTTTTACAGCAGCAGAGCAGAGCACCTATTACTTACTTTAAGCGTGTATTCCAGTGTTGCATTTACTTCTAGTCATGGCTTGTATATGGATGAATATTTGTGAATTACGTACATTTGCCTTGAGTCAATTATGAGTGGTGTGTATATTGAGACTATAGGGCTTGAGCCTATATGTGATTATGTTACAATTACTACAGCTCACATGCAAGTGCATGTTTTGAAAAACAATCCTACTTCTGTCTTCTTGAGCAGTGTCTTCTTGAGCAGTGTCTTCTTGAGCAGTGTCAGCGTCTGTATCTTCTCCACACGTTCATCTGCGTCTTGATGAGCTGTCCAGCTTCTTCTCCAGCAGACTCAAGCGCACGCTGGCCTCGCTCAGCTCCTCTCCCTGGAAAACACAAAATGACCTCCATTTATTTACACTTCCTTTTTAAACCACTCTTCTAAAGTTCTGAACTAATATTCTCTGGATTCTCTCGTGTCTGGAATGGATCACAGTTGGGATCAGAATCAGAATCAGGTTTATTGTCACATCACAGGTTTACAAGGTCAAAAAGTGGGTGAAATTTGTTTTTTGTACATCATTCCCATCGCAACGTTAAATTCCGTAGAAAGAAGAGTGGGGAGAGAGAGAAGAAGAGGGGTAGGGGGCAAGTGGGAAGGAGATCAAACAAGAGAACAATAGAAGCCAAAAACAAGTTATCTACATATTTACAAAGTACCTGATATAAGAGACAAACTAAGGTGCCTGAGCATAGCAGCAATGTATGTATACTGTGCATGATATACTTATAGACGTTAAGGTAATTAGAGGAAAAAAAAAGCGCAATAAAAAAAGACCAACAAAAAAAGTTTGTGCGTTATACATAAGGTGCAGAAGCCTAAGGGTGGACTGACCCTGGTATAATCCTCTTAATGTTTAATCTTCAAGTGTTTCTTCAAATTAGCATTTTGACTAAAGCTTTTGCCACAAAATGTACAATTAAACCCTTTCTCCAAAAAATTCTAAAAGCTTTTGTCACAAAAAAATGTTTTTGGTGTGATTCCTCAAGTGTTTTTCATATTACCGAGGGGGAGCTAAGTCTGAGTCATTTTCCTGGTATAATCCACAGGTGTGTTCAGGAAGAGCCAGAAAAGTCTGCAACCAGCTCACAATGACTCTTTATCTTTTATGACAGACTGAACACTTTAGGACGTTACTTCACTTATCCGATTACAAAATCCTGAGTGGACTGAGGGTCCACTTATACAAAACACTTGTACAATCTGTACCATTAGGTCAGGTGATTAAACTAATTAAAACACAAATTTACATTGAAACACCATTTCTAACCACAGACTGTCCCTACCTTGATCTTAAGTGACTTCTTAAGCTCCTTAATGACGGTCTCTCTGTCCTCCAGCTTCATATCAAGA
This sequence comes from Gymnoscopelus microlampas, assembly GCF_963454915.1. Classification (NCBI taxonomy): domain Eukaryota; kingdom Metazoa; phylum Chordata; class Actinopteri; order Myctophiformes; family Myctophidae; genus Gymnoscopelus; species Gymnoscopelus microlampas. Next base: position 50,919,767 of record NC_139951.1, read on the forward strand.
CCCCCTGCATCAGTGATGTCTGCTCTCAGAGCTGCTGCGTGCAGCCAGGGACGTGCACAGATAGACTCTAGATGGTGCTAGAGCACCTGCCCTTTGCCCTCTTGACCAGAAGTGACCTTTTGAAAAAAAGGGGAAAAAAAGTTTTTCTTTTTCAGTTTACAGCAGGGGTCTTCAACAGGGGGTCCGGGACCCCTAGGGGGTCCTCAGAGTTACTACAGGGGGTCCGCCAAATCTTTATGTGATTTGATTTTTCTTTTTACCAAAACCACTCGAAACCTAGCATCCCTTTTCTGAGGAGAACCTTAGCCAAAAATAGCAGATCTACAAGCTCACATGTGGGCTTGTAGATCGGCTATTTTTGGCAAAGAGGTATAGGTGTAGAGGGAAAAAAGACCAGACCAAGTAAACAAAAAAAAGTATAATTTACTTGAGCACCTGCCCCTCAAAATGTCTGTGCACGCCACTGCGTGCAGCTCCGCTGGTGGAGAGTTCTGGGAAACGACAAAGGCAACATCTAAAACTGGGCTGAAAAACAAGGCCCTGCTTCAGTTAGAGTCATTTGATGATGATGCAAAACTGAAGGAGAAGCCATGTTGAACACAGTGTGTGTTAGAACATGTACACGTGTAGTCACGCCACTGTTTGCTTTAAACTTAAATCCATATTCTTTGGTAGTAACCATGGATTAGTGACTTAACGAATGCCTAAAACATACTGTAAAAGAGAAAAAACATAGTCTATGTCTTGCTTCCATTTTCAATACTACCACTTTAAACATCTTCTACCTCAATAGTACCCTGTTGAATATATAGTGAATATACATTAAATGTTGTTTTACTTGGTTCTGAGGCTTCTCTGAGTCATACTCTCCCTCTTACAGAAGAACAGTGGAACATGCTATACAGTACATGACATGCATCTATTGGTTGCTTTTAGGGGTGCAACGGTTAATTAAGAACTATCGGTTCAATTGATTACAAAAGATCCATTTGATAATATATAGAAAATAAAACAAATTTGGTTAATCGAAAAAGTAATCGTTAGAATAATCACTATAACAATTATGGATAGTTGCAGCCCTAGTTGCATTCAATGCACTATTTTGACTGAGGGATTAGGAGGAGGAGGGGTTAACATTCTGGGTTGTACTGTATGTATTTTTCATAATTTATTTGCAGCAGGCAAGTAAACATTTGAGTACTTTTACTTTTGATAATTTAAGTACTTTTTGATGCCAATACTTTTGTACCTTTACTCAAGTAAATTCTCAAGTGAATTCTGGACTTTTTACTTGTAATTTCTACATTGCAGTATTGATGCATTTACTCGAGTAAAACATTTGAGTATTTCCCACCACTCCACTACTCACAAGTTACCTAACCAACAATATTTTTTTGGGAGACATGGAACATTTGGGAGTTGAAAAGCACCAGTTGCTACGTTTTATATGCAACCAGAAACGTCTGAATATCAGAATTATCTAGTCTTTAAAACGAACGCTAAGCCAGTGGTTCTCAAACTTTTTCATGCCAGGGCCCCCCAAATTGACACTTATTAGCCCGCGGACCCCCATTTGAAAAGATACGCCAGGGACCCCCATAAGAGAAGATTTTTTACGGCTCTAGCATTGATTCTCAACCATTTTAATTTCAAGGACCCCCAGTTTGACATGCATTAGCCTACGGACCCCCATTTAATGGCATTTATATCTCTGGGACCCCAATTCATATCGTAAAATCAATGTTAATTTAACTCTGAGAGTGTACAAATGGAGGTTCCATTTGTACACTCTCAGAGTTACAGACCCATAAGGGTCCATTTGGTTCCTATCCATCATTTAGCCGGGGACCCCCTGGAACCCCCTCAAGTACCCCTGGGGGTCCCCGGACCCCACTTTGAGAACCAATGCGCTAAGCCAATATGTTAGGTCCATGTTAGCATAACAGTTAGCCACATTAGCCATTGAGCCAAACCAACTAACTCTGGGCTCGATCAAACAGGGTAAATATAGACGTCTTGATGTTACAGGTACTGTTAACTAACGTAACTTCACTATGTAGATATAAAACATATACAAACCTTTTCTTTTCATTTGGGTCGCCGGGATCGGTCTGGTACTCTGAGCGTGCGCTAAAACACTTCCGGATACAGTCAGTGACGTCAGACGTAGGGTTCAAGATAGACGCGTCGCGCGTTCACCGCTCACGGCCGCCATTATAGTAGTTTCTTTCAGTCAAATGAACTACACATTGTAAAAGTGGATTGTGCCCACAGGCAATGTAGGTAAACAAATAATATACATGCTGTTGGGTACAAAAATAACCCAATACCATATAAATAACCCAAAATGGGTAAAACTAAGTACATAAAAACAAATCATTAGGAGTCATGGTTAAAGGGTAAGACCACTTTGGTAGAGGTTTGGGTTGTGTAGTTACCTTGCCATGATGTAACTCCAGTCCAAAGGTGGACAAGAAATCAAAAATAATTGCTCCATTGATTAGAAATTGATAATTCAAAATATGCTCCTCATTGACTTACATTGTACGGTAAAACAGCTCTCAAAGTCACTCTTTAAGCATGTAAACAAACACAAACAAAATTGATTCAGACAATATAGAACATCACCAAACCCAGTACTGTTTTTTTTTTAATAAAAATGTTAACTTCCTGTTGATTTTGCTATTTTTATTAAGAAGAAAACCCGGACTGGATTCGCGGATCCGGATTTTCAAATAGTAAAATCAGCAGGAAGTTAACATTTTTGTTAAAAAAACAAACAGTACTGGGTTTGGTGATGTTCTATATTGTCTGAATCAACTTTGTTCGTGTTCGTTTATGTGCTTAAAGAGTGACTTTGAGATCTGTTTTACCGTACAATGTAAGTCAATGAGGAGCAAATTTAGAATTATCAATTTCTAATCAATGGAGCAATTATTTTTGATTTCTTGTCCACCTTTGGAGTTACATCATGGCAAGGTAACTACACAACCCAAACCTCTACCAAAGTGGTCTTGCCCTTTAACATCAGTTACATTATCATTGTGCATAGCAATGCACCTCAAGTAGTGACTGTGTCTGTTTTTAATTACATTATTGTTTCATAGAGACAGTATATCAATCAATCTGTCAATATGATTACCATTGTATTGACATATTAGTTTGTGCAATGATAGATCTTACAAAACTGTTGCATGACAGCACAAGACATAATCAAAATGAATATTCATTCTCATAGTGGGATATGGTATGATACATTCCCTGGCCTTAACACGGTGCTCATCTCAACATAACTGCACTCACTAAAGGGAAAAAACAACTGCACCCATGTGAACTTGAGACAACGAGGGGACTGAGCAGCAGTTCGGATCCATGTAGAACGGGTCATTGGTCTTGTGAGGAACAACTACACCATATTACAAAGCACATTACCCATCTCTATAACTCCAGGAGAGCGAGAGCCTACATCTCTTGACAAGATGGTCAGAGTTTGCTGTGCTCTGTGCAACATGTATCCATCTGTTGTCCCTTCAGAATAGCATGGGTTTCAGTAACATTGTGTAGCACAGCAATGTACATCACACATTTGAATGATGTCGTTTTGTATCATTGGCTGCCGTTCATTTGTTTCATTGTGCAACTAATAAAACAAAAAAACAGGTGGCAGTGAAATATATGGCTTTTCTTTGCTTTTTAATAATTTAATCTGGTAATAATTTATGAGTCATGACAGTCCAATAACAATCTCATATACACAGATGGTTAATATTCTGTAGATATATTCTTTCAGTTTTTCTGTTATGTTATCAGGTCATCAGGAGGTCTTGCACGCTGGTAACATAGGTGTCAAAATCAGACATATTCTTTGATTATTGATTGTGTTTGGCCATGTTTACTATTAGAAACGTTACTGCAATACTACTTGTTTTCTGCACTCCACACATTTCCATGTCTTGGGTACCCAGGTCATTGAGGTCAACCTATGAAAGCGCTTCCGCCAGACCGTGTCCAGATGTGCAGATATCTGTGTCATCAGCTTTACTGCAGTATTATCCTATTTCAAGTGGCTGTTTTGTGGCTGCAGTGTCTGTGGGACTCGTCGTGGCAGGGTAACACAACCAAACCTCTACCAAAAATGTGCTTTAAACTATGTACCTTGCTGCACCATTGGAGAATCAACAAGCACGGGTATAGCAAATCCTTTTGATGGAGGACACAGGTCTTTTTGCTCTGGCTGCCTCACCAAATATTGATGCTGTGACTCATCCTGGCCTCTGATCAAACCATAAGTTATCTTTAGCTTTACTTTGCTCCCTGGTGTCCTCCTCAGTTAACCTCAGTTAGTTAGTACAACTCCAACCCCCGTTAGTTAGTACAACTTTCGATATCGTTTAGCTTGTCAGGAATTACAACAGACTTTATGGAAATATTAAGAGTTGTACCACTGTCAATTGAATGTGTCTATTGAAATGTTGTATTTTATTGGCTGCTTTAAAAAGCTTTTCTGTACCTTATGTTTTTTTAATGCTGAATACTGCTGCAGAAAAATCCAATAAACAAAGTTAAAAGAAAAAAAAAAGAGTTGTACCACTGTCAGATGATCAGTACAGCTATACTGTATTTTGCAGATGACTTTCCTAATATCAGGAAAACTAAGGCCTTGGACATGACAGGGCTCTTGTTTGTGACTGAAACTGATGTTGCAGATCTCTGCATATGGGACACCTCGGACAAACTCCATGCTGTGCGCAGGGCATCTGGGTGCAAGCCTGCCCATCTCTTTTTATCAACATCAGCCAACACAGCATATGCATGAGAGCACACCTCTCCTAAGCCTGCCTTACAGGTGCAATGAGCCATAAGGACTGTTCCATCCTCCTGCACTGTGATCCAGGGGGGTGTTTGGGTCTCATTGAGGCTCATTGAATGCTTTACCTGCAAGTTGCAACACAAGTAGTGAATTATAAGACACATTTCTCCCAAGGGAGACAACATAAAGTAACCTTGGACCTTGAAGTAAGCTACCTTGATTAAAACATGTAGTTTAAGACATGCATAACATAATTCAGGATAGCTAGGTAACAGCTAGGCAGTAGAGTTTAGCCCATTATGTAATGTTTACTATTTGGTTGCATATCCTTTACCTGCCATGACCTCTGTGACCCATCATCAATTGGACAAACTGAAAAAAATAAGTCGTTGGATCTAAGTGATTGAATAGTGGACAGTGGTTCCACATTAATCATTTGCATTGGCAGCACTCGATCCAGTTCTCTAGGTTGAACACATAAAGATTAACTTAACCTAATGTAATTGAACACAGTTATTCATACATGTTTCAATCACGTTCTGGCAACATGATTCAGTCATGTCATTTTAACATCATTCCATTGATTTATAAATGTTTTAATCATGTTCTGGCAACATGATTCAGTCATGTTATTTTAACATCGTTCCATTGATTTATAAATGTTTCAATCACGTTCTGGCAACATGATTCAGTCATGTTATTTTAACATCGTTCCATTGATTTATAAATGTTTTAATCACGTTCTGGCAACATGATTCAGTCATGTCATTTTAACTTCATTCCATTGATTTATAAATGTTTTAATCATGTTCTGGCAACATGATTCAGTCATGTTATTTTAACTTCATTCCATTGATTTATAAATGTTTTAATCACGTTCTGGCAACATGATTCAGTCATGTTCATTATTCTAGAGACATGATATGATCATATTAGTCCAACACAATTCAAACATACAATTCAATTCAATACATGTTATTGCAAATGCAGGGGAATACAGCAAAGTGCATTATGTAGTATCAAGTATCAAACATTTTATGTAAAACACTGCATCAAACAAACATTCTGAATACTTTTTTGTAAAACACTTAAGCAAAATTACTTTACAAACAACAATATAAACATGTTAACATGTTAACAACAATATTAACATGTTAACAGTATGGGGCGGCCATAGCTGAATGGTTAGTGAACCCGCCTAGGGAGCCAGAGGCCCTGGTTGCCCCAGGTTCGATTCCAGGCCAGGTCAGCATATGTGTCGATGAAATGAAATTTGTCCCTGAGCAAGACTCTTAACCCCTAATTGCTCACAGGTTCTCATTGGAAACAAGACCGCAAGGACTTTCATGAACGACCTGTTAAAAGGAATTATCCTTATCCTTATCTTTTTAATACATCTAATCTAATCATCTAGAGCTAATTTTAGACACCCGCCTGTTAGTTTACATATGTATTCTTTTACATTAGATTTTTTTTTCAAACAGAGGCAAAATGCTTAAAATGCATTACTTCAAAGTCCAGGACTAATTCAGTCCAAACATATGGAACAAGATGCATGGTATTTTATCTAATCTGAATAGTGGTTAGAATATTGATATATTTCTATACTTATTTGGGCCGTGAGTGAGAACAGACATAAGGCACATAAAAACCCATTAAAACCGGGAAAGTGCCATTTTAGATTTGAACCATTTTAACTAACACTATTTATACTAACTATTATGTTAAACTTTGGCCATTATTAGTATAAAGCATGACATGTGTTGGTCAACTTTAAGATACTAAAGAGGCAAACAAGAGTCTGTGAGATTCTTTGACACAGTCTTCTTCAAAGACTAGTAGAATGCGTGAGTACCCCCCCCCCCCCCCCCCTTTGTGGGAGAGGACTCCACCATCCAACTCCATAATGATCTTCTGCAGTACCTCAAATGTGCAGCTGAGCTTTTTTGGGTAACTCAGGTTCAGAGAGTAAATCAGTCCCAACAACATGGCGGATACAAAAGCCACTGTCTCCAGATCCTGAATGACTGTGACCCCCTCCAGGACAATTCTGACTGCGTCCTCACTGGCGGTGTTTTTTAGGCTGAAGATCCCCATGGTGGTCTTCTCAATCGCACCTTCAATGATCGTCTCATCCACATCCTAGTGTTCACAAAAAGGATTATCAGTTAAGAAAAAGCAATCATGAGACCAGCATTCAACACAGGAATCTCAATCATGAGCCAATACTGTAATACAGCTCTGATTAGCTTGTGAATTCCATTTCTCTGTAGTTAATGAGATGCACTATGCTTTGAGGCTGTGTCACTTTAGCTTCTTTCTCATACCTATACAGAGTGGTTTGATAAAGTCTGATTTCACTTGGCTGTGCATCGTGTCTGGCACCGAAATCTACAAGCTCACAACGTGTTGTGAGCTTGTAGATCAGCTATTTTTGGTGAGACACTGGTGTGCAACTAAGTCATGTGTAAAGTATGACCATCATGGGAGATGAAGCAATCATTAGTAGCCCATGTTTCTCAGCCAACAATTTAGTCGTTAGTTAAATAATCAGCAATCATGCAGCCACTAAAGGAGTGATAGAATAATTAGTCAGTGCTTTTAGTAGTATTTACCATTTTAGTATGTGTTTAAGTCACAACTATGTAATTCAACTACAGTACAGTTCATTTGAGTAGCATCACACTTGAGCACAAGGTGTCCAGGATCCTCGTTGAGGTAGAGGCAGAGTCCTTCAATCAGGAGGTCCCTTCCCGCATCAATGTCATCCTGAAAGATGAGTGACGGAACAGAATACACACTTAAAACTCAAATACATAAGGTCCTTGCAGGTTAACAAGTACTATTTTTCTCAGCATCCAATAAGAACCACGGTCCAAAGGTTAAACTTGGGCTAGACACCCAGCTTAAATTGCAATGATACTTTAGTAGATGTTTAGGTGGGCGAGTGAAAGGACGTCGCTAGACATGAAGCAGGAAGTGAGGCTAAACAGAGGTCAGAGTACAGTAATGTCAGCCTATGGAATCCTCTGGGTGGGACCCTGTGGGGACACCCCAGGCTTTCCCCTCTCAGATACTTAGTCTTGTTATCGCCAGACTCCTCATCCATCAACTTGATATGGTACCATATCCATATATACCACACCATATCAAGTTTTATAACGTGTGTGTATATAGCCATTATTATTTTGGGCGTCCTTGACATGAAAAAGTTTGAGCACCACTGAAACATAGCAACATAATTTTGTCAGGAAACGGTTTTAGAATCGGCCTCAGGTCTTAATGGGTTAAGAGAACTTACTGAGTCCATGTTGTTAGTCATCGCTTTCAATGTTTTCCCTCTCTGCCCAGTTGTGCTTTCAAACAGCTTCAGCAGGTTTGCAGAGTAACAGGTCCAGCTGTGATAGAAACTTGGACTGCAGAGGGATTGTGGTGATCCGTTTGAACTCAGCATTAATCTGAAAGCACAAATATGGCTTTATGAGACAATTTTCATTAATATGGCACACGGCGTTTACACAATAAGTCACATACGCTGTCACTAGTTCATACTAACCTCAGTCACATCAAAGAGAGCTGGCCATCTCATTGTGAAGTCGCTGATCATGGGATCACAACCAATGACTTTGTGTCTTCTTAAAGCGAATGTCCTCTGCATTTTCATCTTAACGGTCTCTCTGTTGTTACGCTTCTTGATATCAGACAGAAGTTCAACTCTGATGTTTTCCAGTCAATCGTTATCTTCCCCACTCGGAAAGGAGGGGCAGTGAGCCACTTCACATATGCAAAACGGGGAATGATATTGTATGTAAAACGGGGAATGAGGAAGACCTCTGGCCAAGAAGACCTAGGGGAAATGGACTCTTGAGATGAGAGCATCACAGTAGTGTCAGCAGGTGATGAAACGGATGATGGTTCACCAGTGTGATTAGGAATGTGTGTCGGAGTTAATGGGCCATTGTCACAGCTCCCAGCAACAACAGGTCTGAGGGGCAGCACTTTGACTGTAGCTCTGTCTTGTATTTCTTCCATGGAAGTCAAGTCCTGGAAGATGTTTCCAAAAAGTTCATCCATGAACTGCAGTCGAAACGGGTCCTGAAGTTGACACTGCCTCCTTATCTCATTCTCCAGTTCCGTCACGGTATCCGGCAGGCCCAAGGGAAGGACCACTCTCTGGCTGCTGTTCTCCCCCAGGATGACTCTGAGAACTGCCGAGGTTGCCATGGTCCACCTTCTTTGTCTGAGGAGAAAGACAAGCACACTCATGATACACGTTGTAGTCAATTCAAGAGGCAACTTTGTTCAAAGTTGAATTAACCTGAAAAAAGCACTAGTATTAATAACAGTATCTTCACAGGCATGTTTTCACCACACAGGACTGTGGCTGTATTGAAAAATCGCACCTTTTGGGTTAAAATGTAATGTTATACCTCTAAAATGTGAAATTAGTGATAGAAATCATAGCTATAGTGTTCAGTAACAGGGGTCTCCGCGTCTCTCCAGCTCTAACTAAAATACATTTTCAGGTTGGTAGCAAATTTGAAGTCATCAGCAAAGAGCATAACCATTTATCAGCTTGTTTTATAGTGTTCCAGTTCCATTTTGTCTGCTCATTTCTTTACGTCATCACTTCCAATTTCACTAGTTTATCCTGTATGAGTACTTTCTCCTGATTGGATTAAATTGGTACAGCAACCTGACATTTCTTTTTGTGTATTAAGAGCTGGAGAGACAAGACCCACACAACACACGTTGATTTGTTACCTTATCACAGACAGATTGATTTCAGATAGGTCAGGGTATCTTTGTTTAACAGCTTGAGCTATCTCCTCCTTCAAGATATCTAATGGGACTGTAGATACACTTGACACATCTAGCGCTGGTTTATCAAGACTTGGAGATGACAAGTGGTACCCCATCATGAATTGATGCTTCACAGCCAGTGACAGCGGCACATTTTTAAAGCAACTGGAATGTTTAATAATCTTCTTAAAAAAAACTGTGCTTTGCCTCAAATCTTAAAGTCCAAAGTCCCACAAGAGGTCCAAACAACCTAATTAATTGGGGGTAATGTTCCAAGTAGTGGTGTTTAGGCAGCAGTCTATGGTTAGGAAATAGCGCCTGATATCTTTGTCTATGCTCTGAGATTTTGCAATCAAGGTAAGCAATGGACTCATCATTGTGGACTGGCGCAGCAACAAGCTCCATAATCTCTTTTAAATCCATCAGAACAAGCCATGCTGGCTCGTCCTCAGGAATCTTAGTCCCTATTAGAAACGGGAGCAATCTTAACAGGCACCAGTTTTCATGTGCATTACCACCTATGGATTTCCTGCTCGAAAGATTTTGTGGCACAATATGAGGCTTACTAGTTTTATCAGTCCACTTATAGGGGAAGTTCAGAATGGCATTATTTATGTTGTCCAAAGTAATATACTTCTTGGATATCAATAATTTGAGACACAGTGCAAGTTCAACAGGTACAACGCCCTCAAAGATATCATGAGCAATGTCAGGAGGGTACCCAGAGAGGACATGGAAATGAGAAAGAGCTTTAGTCAAAGGACAAGCTTGTTTTACACCAAAACTGCTAGTGCCACTCTCTTCAGCTGACCTTAAATGAGCCTCATGTTGCTCTGAGGCTGAATTTTCCTGCTCCCACTTCTTGTGATTGAAAGTCTGCGTTACTTGCAATGCAAAAACGGCAACAATAATGAGCTGTGAAACCTTCAATGAAGCCTGCAAGTGAGTGTGCTCCCAAATTGTCTGCTGCAACAGTTTGAACTGTACCTTTCAGAGTTGTTCCCAACTCCGAAACAAATATGCCTTCTTCTTCCAAAGCCCTGAGATCTTTTAGCAGTGGCTCTAAAACTTCTAAGCGATGTTTCTTTAGATCATCCGTTTTGCATAAAATGGCTAAGTAAATGGAGGACAAAGATGAATTGGATTCTGGGGGTAGGTTACTGAGCACCCAGTATACACCACAAAGTTTGTGTTTCTTACGGGAGGTGCCCAGAGGATTACAGACTTCAAAGTCATCCGCATACAATCCAATAGATATCCTTAACTCGTCACCTGAGAAGAAAGCATTTTTCTTAAAATGGTGGCCATCCCTGAAAGACTTATACAGATTCAGATTTTCTGCCTCTGCTTGTGGTCTGTGATTACCAACTACAAGGTCCAAAACATCTTTCCTATTCAAGAGCACTTGCAGGGATTCCAGAATGGGAACATACTGAAAGGTTTTCTTTTTTCTAATATCCAGAAAATATTCAATTGGCTCAACAACTTTGAAGTTAGCCTTCTAGTATTGCTTACGTTGATGTGCAGAACTCAGAGTGCCACCTTTCTGTATAGCTTTAGTTATTGGGTTAACTGTGCACAAAGTACTGGCTATTTCCTTTATGATAGATCTGTCAACTTGGAGATTGTGCTTCTGAAAAACTTGACCCAAAACATTATCAGTATTGGGAATATACAGAGAGCTAGTTATGCGGTGAAGCTCTTGTAAGAACTCATTGATTGTTTTACTTGGTACATGAGAAAAATGTTCAAGTTTCAACAAAGCTGCAGCAAATGAGTGCTCTATTACATGTGGAAGGTTCTCTGTGGCATCAATATTACTATCTGGTTGTACATCAGCGCATGCCTCACCTACTACATCATCATCGTCATCATCATTTTCAACAGCTTCTTGGTCAACTGTTGCGGTAGCTGTCACGATAGCTGGTTTAAAATCTAATAAAGAATAAGAATGATGTTTTCTGTTCCTGTGAGATTTAAACGTGCCACAGATATTTGTTTGAAAGTTGCAACCCAAAAACATGCAAGTCACTACCTCCTGTTTCTTCAGGTGTGCATTAATGTGAGCCCAATAATCTCTTTCAGAGGAAAGATCTTTACACGGGCATAGATGGCAGCTAAATGTACAACCAGCTGAACGATTGTGATTGGTAACGGTCACGTGACATCTGTTTAAATGAATTTGAAGAGCATTCCAAGTTCTAAAAGTACACGGGCAGCTTGTATATATACACACATAAAACGACTATTTTTCCCATGAATTGTATGTTTCTCTCTGTAATGTTTTAACAGTTGGGACCTACTAGATACTGCTACAGCACGGGTGCAGTACGTTAGTCCGACAGCGCAGCGCTCCGACGTTTCCAATACTAAACCCGAACCAAACCCGCACCCTAACCCTAACCGCACGCGGATGCCACATAGTCGGAGAAAAGGTCTGTCACACACCTTACACGGCCACATTCACAGCAACAGTCACTGAAAAAGAAGAGAATGTTGCAATTAGTGATCATCAATAAATCCAATGGATGTTGTTGCCGTCTGGCAGAAACCTTGCATCTCCACATTTTTTTTATCATTCTAATACATGAATGCCCCATTTTATACTTCATCATGGCAGTGTCACAAGTAGGGAAACTCACAGCTTGATGGATCAGGTCGTGAGATTGGCGGTTACAGCAACAAACAAAATGTGAATACATTTTGAAAATCTTCACTTATAATAAAATGCAAATTAGGGTTGCCAGATTGAGTAGTTAGGTGCGTATGTCGATTATATGAATATTTAACCAATGAAAGTATTAACAATAACTTGTGACTGAACAACAACTACGTTCATTCAATGTTGTGGACATGCAAGGTTTCTGCCCAACAGTGATGATATTAAGCAGATCATTTGAGAGTTAAGGTAGAGGGGAAGTGAATGAAGTCATATACTCACCACAAGAAAATGAGCCTACAGTACAATGAGCCTAGTTGACACTTGACAGCGTGCCGGAGCGTGACTTGGACGCAGGGCGAGATTCAACCCGCTACACGGTCGGTTTGTCTGCAACACATCAACATACAACAGATTACAAACATACAACGGTAACTCTGTAGTTTTAGCAAAGTGTTAAAGTATTCATTCAAACATTTCCACGACACTGACTGCATAAGCAGTCATTTTTTAAGGTTAACAGGATAGTATTTACCAGTGGAGGAGGGACGACAGGCTTGACTTGGATGCAGGGCGAGACTCAAGCTGCTATACACGTCGTTTGTCTGTAACACACCCACATCAAACAGGTTAAAACATACAACTGTGGTGCCATTTTGCACTTGGCATCACAAACAGAGAGAACAGAGTTTGTGTGAGTGTGTATGTGAATCACAGCCTGTTGCTCCTAGCCTTAATGACCTTCAGCCTGATGGGGGTCTCGAAGAGGTGGTGTATGACACTCAAGCCGCTACACAGGTCGTTTGTCTGCAACACATCAACATACATCGGGATCCCTAGCAAGAGCCTCCAAAGGCTCCAATACATCCAAAACAGCGCTGCTAGGGTCCTGATGAGAGTGCGAAAATATGACCATATCACACCCACCCTCCGCTCACTTCACTGGCTCCCCATCTCCTTCAGGACCCAATACAAGATTTCCCTTCTCACCCATCAGTGCATTTACGGCAACGCCCCCCCCTACCTCAAAGAACTCCTCACCCCAAAACCTGCCACACGAAGCCTCCGCTCCAACAACACCAACCTTCTTGTTGTGCCTGACACCAACCTCCGCACCATGGGCGACCGGGCCTTCTGCCACACAGCCCCATGTCTGTGGAATGCCCTCCCAGACCACCTGAGAGCGCCACAGTCCACTGATGCTTTTAAAAATGGACTGAAAACCTACCTTTTAAAAAAAGCATTTTTCTAACTTTTCACTGACTTTGATTGTTTTTCGTATGAGTTTTAAATTCTAAATGTTGGCCCTTTAGTTTAGCCTGGTTGGGTCTATTGTAATTGTTTTGTTGCCTATGCTGTTTTTATGCTCTGCTTTTAATCTGTAGCACTCTGAGATTCGTGAGAATGTAAAGTGCGTTATAAATAAAATGTATTATTATTATACAACAGGTTACAAACATCAAAGTACGGCATTCATTTATGGAGAATGTTAAAATACGGAAATGAGGTTTCTGCTTGACAATATATGCAACGTGTCCCTCTTGAGTGAGTGTGGAAATACCTTCTACATCATTAAAGTTGCATCACCCCTGCTCTATTTTGTAGAGCTGGGTCAGTTCAAATGAAACATTTAATTTTCACGGTTGTTAAAAGTTACATATGTAACCAAATGGACAAAATAGAAGTTACTACATACATGAAAACACTACTGACTACACCAGTTGGAATTGCACCTACAGCCATTTAAGGTTTTAACTTTAAAAAGAAGGCTTTACAGAGCTTTAAAACTGGGTTGAGGAGCTGAGTGAAGACACCATGATTTGCAGAAGTTGACAGTTTATTCACTTTAAATTAAAACAGCAAGTAACAATTTAGGCCACATTAATACTGGTTAATATTAGTTATAGTCTTCCTCAAAAGTTACCATTTCCATTTTTTACTCAATAAACAAATACATTAATACACAGCACACATCGGGGGTTTACTGAAATCTCAATATATGGCATATAAAAAGGAGGGAGGACCAACATTTTAATAAATCATTTGCTAAATTCCAGTTTCATTTTGAAATTTGTCTAGTTTTTAGGAAGTCCTTTAATCTGAGAATGGATTGAAGCAACACTTGCCTAAACAATGTGTTTCTACTACGAGTATAATGTAGACTAGATCATTGGTTCTCAAAGTGGGGTACGGGGACCCCCAGGGGTACTTGAGACGGTTCCAGGGGGTCCCCAGCTAAATGATGGATAGGAACCAAATGGACCCTTATGGTTCTGTAACTCTGAGAGTGTACAAATACAAATGGAACCAAATGGACCCTTATGGGTCTGTAACTCTGAGAGTGTACAAATGGATTTGGTTCCATTTGTACACTGTCAGAGTTAAATTAACATTGATTTTATAATATAAATTCGGGTCCCAGAGGTATAAATGCCATTAAATGGGGGTCTGTAGCCTAATACATGTCAAACTGGGGGTCGTTGACATTAAAATGGTTGAGAATCACTGCTAGAAAGCCGTATAAACCTTCTCTTATTGGGGTCCCTGGCTTATCTTTTCAAATGGGGGTCCGCGGGCTAATAAGTGTCAATTTGGGGGTCCTTGACATGAAAAAGTTTGAGAACCACTGGACTAGATGTGCCTTTATTTTCACCCTCGGTGCATAAATAAGTTGCTGAGACTGCACTTCAAGTGCACAACTATTAATAGTCTAGCTAGTGCGACACATGTGATGAACTGAGTCACGGTTTGATCAATATAACGTTGTTAATATGCACAAACATTACTAGGCATGGTTCACATGACGCTCGTCTGTCTCATTTATACAGTCTATGGTCCCAAACGTCATGGTGCTACTTGTTCCTCGTTTTGGAAATGTCTCCATTACAACCCGTAAATCTACATAAACGTTCACATTTCAAATATAAAGTGATGACCCCACGGCCACGGATGTAACAAATGAAAACGCCTGTGTTTAAGAACCCGTATCTTCCGTATTGTTCGATAAAAAGCTTTTTAATCCAACCGGCGGCCATTTTCTCAATTTCCATCAAACGCTTTCAATGACGTGACCCTACCGGTTGGGAGGTGTATTGCAGTCTCTGATACATTATAACTCTGAGATAATGGCCGCCGATCAGATTAAAATGCTTTTTATTGAACAATATGGATGATACGGGTACTTAGAGCCACCCGTTTCAACGTGTTATATCGATGCACACCTGGCGACGTGTCGGGAAGCAACACCGTTGTGTGATGGACAGAATCAAGGCTTTACTAATAATATGACACAGGCTAGCAGCGCTAGCTGCAGGGACTAGCTTAGCTAAGCTAGCGCTGCTGCTAATGTGAATGCGAACAGCGTTGCTGTTAAGTGTTAACATTCCCTACCAAGTACGTCTTTTGAACGATAACAAACACATTAGGGCCTACTGATATGAAATGTAAACCTTATAACGTTTTGATGGATGGATTAAGGGTTTATATTCGTACCGTGTGTCTGAGGGAACGCCTCCATCAACAAGTAGATGGAGGAAGAGGGAAAGCAGAACTTCCGACCGCGCTGCTGATAGCGCCCCCTCTGATCTTCCGGTGCAATTGAAACGCTTCAGGGCAATGTGTAGCTCCGACGGAACCTCTCCCTCCGCTGTATAGCTCCGAGATGAGGTTCCTCGTTAGTTACTGCCGTCTGTTTTCGAAATGGTCGCACGTCGTCCACTTTACATGTTTCTTACCCCTTTCTGCACATCGTATCCAAAAAGTAAAGCATTTCCGCCACTCTCTCAGATGTTTGAAGTTTTAACGCGCCATAAAAGCCATCCAACGGGTTGAAGAAAGTATTTAATTTGCCTCGGTTTTCATCCGGTTACATGGTTTTTAAGACATTGCGCAAGAGTTGCGCCCGTAGAGATAACATTACTTTTTACCCTACTGGTCAAATGTTGAATTGCATCTTCTAATGCAAAATATTATGGAACCGGATGAAAACCGAGGCAAATTAAATACTTTCTTCAACCCGTTGGATAGCTTTTATGGCGCGTTAAAACTTCAAACATCTGAGAGAGTGGCGGAAATGCTTTACTTTTTGGATACGATGTGCAGAAAGGGGTAAGAAACATGTAAAGTGGACGACGTGCGACCATTTCGAAAACAGACGGCAGTAACTAACGAGGGACCTCATCTCGGAGCTATACAGCGTACAGCGGAGGGAGAGGTTCCGTAGGGGCTAGGCAATGTGATTCAGAGGATGATGTCAAGCTTAATGTTATCTATATTAATGTTATCTATATTAATGTTATCTATATTAATGTTATCTATATTAATGGTATCTATATTAATGGTATCTATATTAATGTCAAGCTTAATGTTATCTATATTAATGTTATCTATATTAATGTTATCTATATTAATGTCAAGCTTAATGTTATCTAATGTTATCTATATTAATGTTATCTATATTAATGTTATCTATATTAATGTTATCTATATTAATGTCAAGCTTAATGTTATCTATATTAATGTTATCTATATTAATGTCAAGCTTAATGTTATCTATATTAATGTTATCTATATTAATGTTATCTATATTAATGTTATCTATATTAATGTTATCTATATTAATGTTATCTATATTAATGTCAAGCTTAATGTTATCTATATTAATGTTATCTATATTAATGTCAAGCTTAATGTTATCTATATTAATGTTATCTATATTAATGTTATCTATATTCATGTCAAGCTTAATGTTATCTCCAGTGGCGTGCACAGACATTTTGAGGGGCAGGTGCTCAAGTAAATTATACTTTTTTTTGTTTACTTGGTCTGCTCCTTTTTCCCTCTACACCTATACCTCTTTGCCAAAAATAGCAGATCTACAAGCCCGCGAGGCGTTGTGGGCTTGTAGATCTGCTATTTTTGGCTAAAGTTCTCCTCATAAAAGGGATGCTAGGTTTCGAGTGGTTATGGTAAAAAGAAAAATCATATCACATAAAGATTTGGCGGACCCCCTGTAGTAACTCTGAGGACCCCCTAGGGGTCCCGGACCCCCTGTTGAAGACCCCTGCTGTAAACTGAAAAAAAAAAAAAAAATTCAAAAGGGCAAGAGGGCAAAGGGCAGGTGCTCTAGCACCACCTAGAGTCTATCTGTGCACGTCCCTGGTTATCTCAACACAATGTAAGCAGGCTTTTTGGTCAAACATGAATTGTTTATGTTGAGCACATATAATCAGTTCAATTATATCCCATAGGCCAACTTCTCATTTTTTTCAGTACTGTCTGATGGCCATCATGGCCATTAGAAACAGAGACACAGGAACTTAGACTGAGGGCTTGTCTCAAATAATAAATACTTAACATTAACAATGAATTCAATTATAACATCATTTGTCCAAACATCATCCTAATGCCTTTTTGCTATTATTTTAATGTTGTGTTATGCTTTTGCTTTTCCTTTTTTTCCTTTTTTACCCCTCACGCTTTTGCTTTTATTTTTTTTACCCCTCACTACCTCCGCGGAAGGTTTTTCGGATTTAACTTTCGTTTCGGTAGTGACCACGCAATGGTGAAAAAATAAATGTACTAAGTCCAGAGCTCGATGAATGTTAGGGACCAAAAAAAGTCACTACAAAGTACTACCAATCAACTCTAAATTGCCAGAAACGTACTCCTAACAGGTTTTTGGGGGGACGATTTTGGCCTCCACACTTAGTGTCTGTGAAAAAACAGAGAGAGACGGAGATGTTTTGTCAGGCCTCCACACCACCTGGCACAGCTTGCTCAAGTGAAGGTGATCAGACACCAGGATGTGGGTCTTCAGTACAAAAGAGGGTGAGATGTGCAAGAAAACGCAACAACAGACAATTACAGATGTTAGAGCTGAAGATCAAAGAAATGAAGAAGAAAGAAAAATATAGAAAACGGTGTCAGAGGTTGAAGTTGAAGTTGACACCAGACCTGTCAAAATGTTCTCCAAGATCGAAGACTAGAAGGGAATTATTGAAGCACAGAGTTCCTGCTCATATCAGAAAGACCCTTCTCTTTCATAACACGCTTGTGCACCATATTCAAGAAAAATACAAGTCCCCTAGCTATAAGGAGAAACATGCATACAGCAAAGCTGTCTCTACCAAGTTGCTCAGGAAATACAGACTTGTTTCCATGGCCAGAAAAGCATTTCTATCTCCCACAAACAAGTCAACAAGACTGAGCTGACAATAGTCGGGCATCAGCAGGGAAAAATTAAACCATTACAAAATTCAAAAAGAAGAAACAAAAGAGATTCCTCTCTGACACAATGTTGAATTTGCATAAGAAACTGATGCTGGAGATGCCTCATCTGAAGCTGTCCTATTCACTTTTCTGCAGGATAAAACCTTTTTGGATTGTAACCCCAAACATTAATAATAGGGAGACGTGTGTCTGCAAAGTTCATGACAATGCCCAAATGAAAGCAGATAGGCTCAAGCAGCTAGGCATTATTAACTCACAGAGCTTGAAGTTGCAGAGGACCTATGCTGTGACACACAGGCTAAAGCTTGCATGTACAGGGAATGTCTCTCATGTAGGAACAAGTCACTACCACACACCACAAGTACATCAGGGACCGGTATTACATGGTGGTACCAGTGGCTAAACGAAGAAAGAGGACTACGAAAAAGAAAAGGATGGGAAAACAGAGAAGATCACTGTCACAAAAAACGTCAAACAGAGATGTGAGACCACCTGTTGGAAGACTTTGAGAAAGAAATGAACAACAGAGTGTGTTTAAGCACCTCTTCAACATCCATCACCAATACACACAGTTACATTCCTTGCACAGATCTCTGAAGGAAGACAAAGTCATTCTCCATATTGACTACGCAGAAAACTGGCAGTGAAAATATGCAAAGGAGGTGCAGCAGGTCCACTTTGGAGCATCCCACAGGCAAGCCACACTGCACAATGCTGTTGTGTACACCACAGATGGTACACTCACATTCTGTGTCTCTTATCATCTTCCATGAAACACGACCCTCCTGCCATTTGGGCTCAACTTGAACTAATTCTCCAATTCCTGAAAGAGAACTACCCAAAGATCCAAAAACTGTTCTTCATCAGCGATGGGCCAACAATGCAATATCGAGGAAAAAATAACTTTTACCTCATGAGCCTAATTCCATTCCAGATGGGATTCACAGCTGTGAACTGGAGTTAGCTGGAAGCTGCTCACGGCAAAGGGCCTGCTGATGGAGTTGGAGCCACTATAAAGCGAACAGCAGATGCACAGCTAGAGCCCTCTATGAAACACTCCTACCTCTTACAAAAGTCAAACTCTATGTGGAGGAGGAAGAGATTTCCAGAGTAAGCTCGCTCCTTCCAAAAGAGATGCCCACCATCAAAGGTACACTGAGCATGCATCAAGTCGTCTGTTCTACCCCCGGCACAATCCATTACAGAGTTCTCAGCTGTTTGTGCAACAGAGAGGCCCTCTGTCCCTGTTTCAACCCATCATCAACCAACATTGCACCACAAGCACAGCCTGAAAGAGTTGCAACAACACCTTTATCAGTAGCCCCAGAAGATGCACAACAAGGAAGCCATTGCACCTCAAGCTCTGGGTGTGATGAGACTCTTTGTCTAGTTGATGATGTCACTGAAGCCCTTGTTGGAAAGTGGTGTGTTGTCACATACGACAATAAACCATATCCTGGGATCATTGAAGATGTGGAAGAAAGTGATTTTCCCCTCACAAATATTAAGTTACATTACATGTTATGTCTAATAGAAAAGTCTATTTATTCCCATTTGCCCATATCCCGTTGACTGATATATTGTCCCCCATCTCCAACAGGTGCCCTGGAGGTCAAAGTCATGCACTCAATTGGCTCTAACCGCTTCTTTTGGCCGAGATTGGAGCGCAAGATCTGGTACCATGGACAATGTCCTCACCTTAATCCATCCACCTGAAAGTCTCACGCAAAGACACGTCCAAATCAGCCCTGCATTGTTAGTGTGTGAAAAGATAAATCTGCCATGTTCTTAAGAGCCCTCTGCTGCAGCTCTGCCCACAGGACTTACTGTAGCTCTGTGATGCAGCTCCATTGTGGGACCCAGTGAGCTATGGTAAGCTATGGTGTTACTATAGCTTTATATGATTGTCTTGTTGAAACCTGTCTGATGTGAAACATAGTGGTACTCTTCACTTGTACAGATAGATACATATGTAGGTATTTCTATTTCTATCAATGAGTGTATTCTTTTGATTGTTCCTTGATTGATTCCTTTTAGTTAATATCTGGCACAGCATAGAGACAGTTTAAGGCACCTTCAATCCCATTGCTCTGTATTCGTTCACTGAAAACTCAGCCCTGTGCTAATGCTGCATTCAACCTTCCTCCATAATAGTACAATATGGAATCAATCTTTTCTGAATGTTTTTTTGACTGCGTCATTCATGTTGTTCCACGTGCCTTAAGAGTTGATTGATGCACAAGCAAATTTTAAAGTTGCAAAACACTTTTCGTTTCAATGATAATTGCAAATTGTTTGTTAGTCCAAATAAATGGATACGGAAGATGAGACCAGTTGTTATGTCTTTCATAATGAATTACCATATTCTATTGATCATGTGTTTATTATATTTCCAACATAATGCAAAAAGAGTTAAGAGTTAATACTGGTGGTCACTATACTGCAACAATACACTACCGAAATAGTGCAGTCACTACCGAAACACCAGTTGTTTTGTCAAAAATAGAAGTTAGTGAGTGATATCAACCAATATTTTATGATTAGTATTGGTCAGGTGTGTGTGTAATTTCAACTATCAGTACAACTTTATACATTTTACAAAGAAATCTAGCATCTAATTTTGATAAATCTTAAGAATTCAATATTAAATAACAGGCCAATGGTAAAAGGGTGGCATTTGTTCCTCAACATAGTGTGAATGTGCGTGGACAGTTTGACCGCAATTGGACGGTGCGTTCATGATTTGCGGAATTTTGTTCAAAACATGCCACTAATGCAAACTTTAGATGTCAATCTTAGCCAATCAGGATGGAATATGAAAAATCAAACACATCCGTCTTCATCACATGACTATAGAGATCATGTGTACCATTTTTGTGAAATTTGGATAAAATGGGAAGGAGTAGTATAAAAAAATATGTTTTACATAAGTCGGCCTCCTGGTGGCGCTAAAAAAGGCAGATGTGAAAAATGCAGGGCAAAGGTTTTTCCTTGACCTCTAAGGAGTGTGCATACAAAGTTTTACACAGATCGGTGCAGTTATAGTTAAAAACACAAATCGGCCTGTAATAGCGCCACCATGAGGCTGATTTGAACATTTTCAAATGCCATTTCTTCCTCGGTCTAATGGAAATGTGCATGCTTAATTTCACGGAAATTGCATGCTGCGTTCATGATTTGAGGCATTTTGTTCAAAACGGACCAATCCTGCAAACTTTGGAAGCCAATCTTAGGCAATCAAGATGGAATACGGGAAATCGGATAAATCCGTGTTGATCACATGACTATAGAGATACTGTGTACCGATTTGTGTGATGTTTGGACAAAATCTGTAGGAGTAGTATCAATAAATGTGTTTTGCACATATCGGCCTCCTGGTGGCGCTATAACAGGCCAATCTGAAACATTTGGGCTAGAGGTTCTGAATTGGCATCCAGGGAGTGTGTGTGCACAGTTTCGCAGCGGCCGGGCCAACGGTGCCAGAGATTAGCTACTAACAGACGGACAGGACAGACGGACACACACGGACGGACGGACGGACGGACGGACGGACGGACGGACGGACGGACGGACGGACGGACGGAGGGTAAAACATACTCTCTCGCCATGCCTTTCGGCCTGGCGGAAAAAAAAATCTGTTAAAATATAAATTTTAATGTATTTAATTGTAGAAACCACCTACATTATTTTTTAGAAATAGTCTGTACAGGGGAGGATGAAAAAAATAATTAATACATTTATATAAGTATCTTTATTCTAAGGTAATTCTACATGTTTCGGTAGTGACACATTTTGGGAGAGGAAAGATATTCCAAAAGATTATGTAAATACAATATGATAATTGACTGTACTTTTACTAAATATGTGTCCTCTGAATTTGAACCAATTCGGTAGAATGGCTCATATATATATATGTAATATATTATATAATAGCACCTCTCTATTCTATGAACCAGCACACTGCGACAAGTTATCCTAGACACTGAAGACACTGTTAGGGGCCAAACACACTGTTAGGGGCCGAAGACACTGTTAGGGGCCAAACACACTGTTAGGGGCCAAACACACTGTTAGGGGCCGAAGACACAATATAGAGCTATTTAACACTGTTACTGAACAAACACTCTATAGTAAAGAGTGGAGAGGAGTATGTGCACACAGTATATTTGTGTGTGTGTGTGTGTGTGCGTGCGTGCGTGCGTGCGTGCGTGCGTGCGTGCGTGCGTGCGTGCGTGTGCGTGCGTGCACGTAGGTGTGTGTGTGCATGAGTGCACTAAGTGGTGGTGATGTTGTCTCAGTGTGTAACTGTGCTCCATCACGCATCATGCCCTCACAGCGCTAGCGGTTGAATTAAACATGCTAGAGCGTCTCGCTGTGTTATTAAAACTGGCCTCTTAAAGAGCCATCATGTCTCAAGCTATCGCGTCTTACAAAACCACTTTAGACGGTTAAATATTAACCCGCCTTAACGGTTAAATATTAACCCGTCTTAACGGTTAAATATTAAGCGCCTTTAAGCAGGACATTAGTCATAACACGCTGTCGGTGCGTTCCACCTCGCAGCGCCGCCGCTCGTCCCCGTTTCCAATCTCCAACTCCATTAACCAATTAAAACCTGGAAAACAACTGTATAGTTTTACATTTTAGCTACATACAGTATAGCACAGTGGTTCTCAAACTTTTTCATGTCAAGGACCCCCAAATGGACACTTATTAGCCCGCGGACCCCCATTTGAAAAGATACATTTTAAGGACCCCCAGTTTGACATGCATTAGGGCTACGGACCCCCATTTAATGGCATTTCTATCTCTGGGACCCCAATTCATGTTGTAAAATCAATGTTAACTTAACTCTGAGAGTGTACAAATGGAACCAAATGGACCCGTTAGGGTCCATTTGGTTCCATTTGTACACTCTCAGAGTTACAGAACCTGGTTCCTATCCATCATTTAGCTGGGGACCCCCTGGAACCCCCTCAAGTACCCCTGGGGGTCCCCGGACCCCACTTTGAGAACCAATGGTATAGCACATTGGTTGGCCATTCAAAAATAGCAGATCTACAAGCAGATCCACAATCTACTTAAACTATCACTACACCTACAGGCAAACCTGAATTCATTATTTTTGGGTCCAGAATGAACCTCTGCAAGGCCAAAGACTTCACAGTCAAAGTGGGCGAGTCTTAGAGGACAACGTCTCCAGTGAAAAAAATGGCAACAAAAGTAACCAGAAAAGTCAACCAGAGAACGAGTTTTCTATTCAGGATCTCCTCTGTGGTCAGTAGGAACACACTGAGGACAGGAGCACTCATCCAATGTCATTTTGACTATGCATGCACCTTGTGGTACTTAAAGGGTAAGACCACTTTGGTAGAGGTTTGGGTTGTGTATTTACCTTGCCATGATGTAACTCCAAAGGTGGACAAGAAATGAAAAATAATTGCTCCATTGATTAGAAATTAATAATTCAAAATATGCTCCTCATTGACTTACATTGTATGGTAAAACAGATCTCAAAGTCACTCTTTTAGCATGTAAACAAACGCAAACAAAGTTGATTCAGACAATATAGAACCTCACCAAACCCAGTACTGTTTTTTTTTTTAAATAAAAATTAATTTCCTGTTGATTTTGCTATTTTATTAAGAAGAAAACCTGGACTGGATTTGCGGATCCGGATCCGGATCTTCAAATAGTAAAATCAGCAGGAAGTTAATATTTTTATTAAAAAAACAAACAGTACTGGGTTTGGTGATGTTCTATACTGTCTGAATCAACTTTGTTCGTGTTCATTTACGTGCTTAAAGAGTGACTTTGAGAGCTGTTTTACCGTACAATGTAAGTCAATGAGGAGGAAATTTTGAATTATCAATTTCTAATCAATGGAGCAATTATTTTTCATTTCTTGTCCACCTTTGGAGTTACATCATGGCAAGGTAAATACACAACCCAAACCTCTACCAAAGTGGTCTTACCCTTTAAGCCTCGAAGACCTTAAAAGCAAAACTACAGACCTCTCGAAACAAACTGGTCAGGTTACTACTAGGCCTTACACACAGGACTCACCTAACCCCTGTTCATGATGCTAGGGTGATACTAGGCCTTACACACAGGACTCACCTAACCCCTGTTCATGATGCTAGGGTGATACTAGGCCTTACACACAGGACTCACCTAACCCCTGTTCATGATGCTAGGGTGATACTAGACCTCACACCTAGCACTCACCTAACCCCTGTTCATGATGCTAGGGTGATACTAGACCTCACACCTAGCACTCACCTAACGCCTGTTCATGATGCTAGGGTGGGATGGCTCAGGGTAGAGGACAGCAACTTGCAACGCGCCTGGCCGTCAAGATACGCATCAAAACAGAGATACCCAGGTACCTGTCAGGACCAGTGGTGGAAAAAGTACTGACCTGTTTGGTAGCACTTTACAAAATGACCCGTTATAAAGCATTTATAAACGTTTATAAGTCGTTTGTAGACTATTAACAAATCATTAACAACCTGTTTGTTGACATTCG
>NC_139951.1:50949798-50952298 GCF_963454915.1 Gymnoscopelus microlampas
AGAGACCTACAACCACCACATCACTGTTTAGAGACCTACAACCACCACATCACTGTTTAGAGACCTACAACCACCACATCACTGTTTAGAGACCTACAACCACCACATCACTGTTTAGAGACCTACAACCACCACATCACTGTTTAGAGACCTACAACCACCACATCACTGTTTAGAGACCTACAACCACCACATCACTGTTTAGAGACCTACAACCACCACATCACTGTTTAGAGACCTACAACCACCACATCACTGTTCAGAGACCTACAACCACCACATCACTGTTTAGAGACCTACAACCACCACATCACTGTTTAGAGACCTACAACCACCACATCACTGTTTAGAGACCTACAACCACCACATCACTGTTTAGAGACCTACAACCACCACATCACTGTTTAGAGACCTACAACCACCACATCACTGTTTAGAGACCTACAACCACCACATCACTGTTTAGAGACCTACAACCACCACATCACTGTTTAGAGACCTACAACCACCACATCACTGTTTAGAGACCTACAACCACCACATCACTGTTTAGAGACCTACAACCACCACATCACTGTTCAGAGACCTACAACCACCACATCACTGTTTAGAGACCTACAACCACCACATCACTGTTTAGAGACCTACAACCACCATATCACTGTTTAGAGACCTACAACCACCACATCACTGTTTAGAGACCTACAACCACCACATCACTGTTTAGAGACCTACAACCACCACATCACTGTTTAGAGACCTACAACCACCACATCACTGTTTAGAGACCTACAACCACCACATCACTGTTCAGAGACCTAAACAGTGAGACCTAAACGCGACGCGTTGTGAGCTTGTAGATCTGCTGTTTTCAAATAGCTGATGTGTATGTTAAAGTGCTCACGTTGCCCATAGTCGCTTCTTTTGGGCTGGTTTTGGGCTGGTTTTCCTAGACCTGGTTGCTTGTTTCTCTCACAGAATCCTACCTCTGACTGAACCAAGGGGCAAGTCTTAGATATTTACGATGAGGCCGACAAAATGGCCAGAGTGGCGCTGTTTTACCCTGCGCCGACCTGCGGTGTCAGAAAGAATTTATTTTAAGTGAATGGGTTTTTTGACAAACTTTAGACTAGATTTTCTTACTGTGATAAAAATTGTCATAAATTCTACATGCTTCCAGTCGCTAGTTTAAAGTCTCCTTTCAACCTTCAGGATATGCGTTTTGCTAAATTATGGTCCTATTTATTTTAAAATTGACGATAAAGTAGGCTATTCTCTAGGAGGGGCGGGATGATTTGATTGACAAGCTACACAACCAATAGCATTCATTCCCCGCCCCCCGCTCTTGATTGACAAGCTACTCAACCAATAATGGTCTGGTCTCATTCTGATGCGATATTGAAAGATGGCGGACCTACAGTCGTGGAACAATCGGCTTCATTTTCGGTCTGTAGAAAGCAGCGGAGTGGGTTTGTCCATCTCATTTATACAGTCTATGGACTGAACAGCCTCATTACTGGCAGCCTTTTATACTCAGCTGGAGCAGCTGAGGCAATTAGGACTCCACCATGTTAAGGGGTAGATCAACAGATATACAAATACAGAAATATGCATAACATTATCCCTAGCAAGTCCCCCCCCCCCCCCCCTCTGCCCTTCTGACTTGGTCCAGCCCAATTACACTGGCAAACAGAACAGCATGTTAAGCTTCCTATCATCGCTCACATTACCCATCTACTGCACCTCTCTCACACATTTCACTTAAAGAGGTGGTGCCATGGTTTTGCACTTTTTCTGTTTTTCATGTGTCTATGAGGTTGATAGAACTTCATTAAGCCCCCTGGTGGTGTTTTTATGGTGTTTTTATGTCTTCTCTGACTATTTGGAGTTTCTTCCTGGAGGCTGAAACCTTGAGGGTCAAATGTGCCAATAGAAAAACAGCACTTTAGTGACATGGTAAAAAAATACCCTCCCCCTCATTATCATAACACAACAGGTGTGGGCATGAGGAGGAGGAGGAGGGACTAGGACAGGTGGGTGGTGCTAAGGTGGTGGAGGAGGTGCTAAGGTGAGAACCAGGTATACAAAATGAACTGGAGGCGTGTCCACAGAAAAACATAATTTTAACACTTTCTGTACACTTTTTTTTGAAAAAAACCCAAACATAATACCTGATGATTATGTTTTTTTTGTGAAGATCACGGCTCCCCGTCTTTAAGTCTCCATTTCACTCATATCACACATATTGCCACTTGCCAGATTATCCCCAAACACACCGTCTCCACAGGTGGAAATAGTTAGCTCAGCTGGACAGGACACAACTCAAATGTTCACTTACATGTAAACCACAATAAAATGACTGCAAACTACAATATGCAAATGACGCCGTGCAAACACTAAAGTGACCATATGCTATATGCAATGAATCAATCCATAAATAAAGGTTACAATGTACATGTGCAAAGTGTAGCAACGTAGTAAAGGACCTCTCTGTTACAAT
>NC_139951.1:50959798-50964798 GCF_963454915.1 Gymnoscopelus microlampas
TTAGCATTAGCATTAGCCATGGCTGATAAGAGAGAAACTCTCTGCAGGTTTAATTAAAGAACAAAGACTCTAATAGATCCCTTTGTTCCTTTAAACTGTTCATTATAATCTACTGTTTAACCTAGTTAGTGGAGAGAGAGGGAGAGAGACACTGTTTAAGAGAGAGAGAGAGAGAGAGAGAGAGAGAGAGAGAGAGAGAGAGAGAGAGAGAGACTGTTTAACGCATAGAGAGAGAAACTGTGTAACACTGAGAGAGAGAGAGAGAGAGAGAGAGAGCGAGAGAGAGAGAGAGACAGAGACACCTGTATCTTCACATACTGTATAGGTTCATATAATATTCTCACATAAATGACAGCAATCATAAAAAACAACAAACAAGACATTTTACATTTCTAAGGGTAAAGGTTGTTACACACCGGGGCGATTTTTTTGTGCGAATAATGCGTTTTTTTTAAAACCTTATAAAGTCAATGGCTCCGTACATGGAGCGAAAAAGCGTCTTTTAATTATTTGGAACGAGTCCGAATTGTGCGTATATTCGCCGGTATGTAAGGACCTTTAAGGTCCTACACACCGGCGAATATAGCGAATATACGCAAAATTTGGACTCGTTCCGAATAATTAAAAGACGCTTTTTCGTTTCGCTTTTTCGCTTTTTCGCTCCATGTACGGAGCCATTGACTTTATAAGGTTTAAAAAAAAAACGTATTATTCGCACGAAAAAATCGCCAAATTGACACTTATTAGCCCGCAGACCCCCATTTGAAAAGATAAGCCAGGGACCCCCATAAGAGAAGATTTTTTACGGCTCTAGCAGTGATTCTCAACCATTTTAATGTCAAGGACCCCCAGTTTAACATGCATTAGAGGCTACGGACCCCCATTTAATGGCATTTATATCTCAGGGACCCCAATTCATATTGTAAAATCAATGTTAATGTAACTCTGAGAGTGTACAAATGGAACCAAATGGACCCGTCCATTTGGACCCGTCCATTTGGTTCCATTTGTACACTCTCAGAGTTACAGACCCATAAGGGTCCATTTGGTTCCTATCCATCATTTAGCTGGGGACCCCCTGGAACCCCCTTAAGGACCCCTGGGGGTCCCCGGACCCCACTTTGAGAACCAATGATGACCAAATGCATAGGAATAGCAATAGATAAACCAATAACCTATCGTAGCCTGACAGCGCGTCACAGGTTCGAGTCCCGAGCCCTACTGTACAGAGGACAGGTGGTCTGTGTGAAGATAGACGAATAGATAGATGAATATTTACATTCATTCAGCTTTAGGAGGATTATACTTTAAATGGAATATTAAATAAACTGTTTATTTGCTGTTCATTCACCTTCATACAAACATCAAGGTACACACTGTGTGTGTGTGTGTGTGTGTGTGTGTGTGTGTGTGTGTGTGTGTGTGTGTGTGTGTGTGTGTGTGTGTGTGTGTGTGTGTGTGTGTGTGTGTGTGTGTGTGTGTGTGTTATGAAGGTGACATGGAGCCAACGGCCACAGGGGGGAGCTCTGGTCCTGCATGCCACACACACAAACACACACACACACACACACACACACACACACACACACACACACACACACACACACACACACACACACACACACACACACACACACACACACACACACACACACACACACACACACACACACACACACACACACACACACACACACAGAGGTGTCTCTTCCTCTCTCACACGTTTCTCTTTCTCACATTTGCCTTCTTTTCCTCTGAGACCAAAAAACACATTAATATACTGAGAGAGAGAGAGAGAGAGAGAGAGAGAGAGAGAGAGAGAGAGAGAGAGAGAGAGAGAGAGAGAGAGAGAGAGAGAGAGAAAGACACACACACACACACAGACAGACAGACAGACAGACAGACAGACAGACAGACAGACAGACAGACAGACAGACAGACAGACAGACAGACAGACAGAGGTAGAGACAGACACAGACAGACAGACGGCATACAAACACAACAACTGCCTTTAAATACGTTTGGAAAACTGCTGTTATTATTGAACAATTTTAAACATATTTGAACAATGTACTGCTGTTATTCTGTCCCAAAGGTTTTAGACCAACTAAATGCCAACTGGTACTAATTGTGTCATTCATCTCACTCCTACTTTCTTTCTTTCTTTCTTTTCCTCTTTTTAATTGTTTTGCCATATTTTAATCTGGTTTTCATTTAATTTATTTGTTTTGTGATTTTGAAAGTGCAAAAGAAAATAATTCTGTTTTTATTAACAAATTTGAAATAAACATGATGACAAACAAAGATAAAAACATTAATAATAATGCTGCATATTTGTTTCAAAGGTTTATCCCAACCTAAAACCTTTCCTACGATGTCTTGATGAGCTTTTAGATCCGCTATTTTTGGAAAAATCGCAATAATGTGTGCACATTTTTAACTCAAATCTTGGATTATATATATATATATATATATATATATATGGCCGAATAGCCATTTGAATAGCCAAAAAAATACAAAAATTACACAGATTGTATAAATATATTATAAAAGATTGATAAAGAGAGTGAGACAGATAAAGAGAGTGAGACAGATGAAGAGAGTGAGACAGATAAAGAGAGTGAGACAGATAAAGGTTAGCTACATTAGCCGCTAGGTGGGGAAGTTATTTTCTATAATAAATAACATAATGTCACCTTCATGAAACATTCATATATTCTGAATAAAAGTCAAAACAGTGATCATATTACACACACACACACACACACACACACACACACACACACACACACACACACACACACACACACACACACACACACACACACACACACACACACACACACACACACACACACACACACACACAGGTGGTCCTCAGAGTTACTACAGTGTGAGCTTGTAGATCTGCTATTTTCGGGCAAAGAGATTTGGTGTAAAGAGGGGGAAAAGAGAGCAGACCAAGTACAGAACCAAAGGTGTTTACTAAGTATTGAGGATTCAAATGGTAAAATATGGCTCTTATATTTGAACTAATGCATACATAAGGATGGATAAGATAATAATAACAACATATATATATATAATATAATTATAATAGATAATAGCAGTGATGGATAAGATTAAATACAATCCTTCTTGATTCTTCATTTGACTTAACCCATTGAGACCTGAAGCCGATTCTCTCCTAAAACAGTATTCTGAAAAACGTTTGTTTCTATATCAGTGGTGCTTAATCTTTTTCATGTCAAGGACCCCCAAAATTATATGTATTTGGCCACGGACCCCCATCACAATATTTTGTTCCAGGGACCCCCAGAAGCAAAGATTAGAGTTAAAAATGTTCGCTTTAAAAATATATATATTCAAAGATTTGCACACATTTTCAAAAATAGCAGATCTACAAGCTCTGCTATAGATCTGCTATTTTTGAATATCCAAAGTATAAAATAATGCTTTTTAGCTCAAATCTAAAAATGAGACAGTTCCAGGTCTCATTTGACTTAAAGTACAAATTGTTAGTATTACTCTTCCATTACATCTGTGTCATTTTAGATTTGAGCTAGAATCATTATGTTACACTTTGGGCTATTCAAAAATAGCAGATCTACAAGCTCACAGCATTACGAGCTTGTAGATCTGCTATTTTTGAAAGATCTTCAACATTCATGCAAATCTTTGAATACATTTTTCTTTCTTCAAAAAACATTATTAACTCAAATCTTTGCTTCTGGAAAATAGCAGATCTACAAGCTCACAGCGTGGTTTATAGCAGATCTACAAGCTCATAGCGTGTTTTTTTTGTCTAGTTTTAGTCGACTAAATATAACATTTGAGTCGACTAAATCTACAGTCGATTTAGTCGACTCAAACGTATGTTGGCGGTTCCTTGATGGCCTCGTAATGGCTGACTTACACACTACTGTGAGGTTGAAAAAAACAGATCTACAAGCTCACGTGTCGCAGCGCGACGAGTTCGGTGGATTACTACATAACATGCTATCTATATCTATATAAACTACAGGATACCAGGTCAACTGTAGTTCTCACTGCAAAGAGGAGTTTGTCCCACAGTTTGGGAGCCAGAAGGGAGAAGAGTCTGAGACATGTGTGTCAGTCACAGGTGTGAGTCAGTCACAGGTGTGTGTCAGTCACAGGTGTGTGTCAGTCACAGGTGTGAGTCAGTCACAGGTGTGTGTCAGTCACAGGTGTGAGTCAGTCACAGGTGTGAGTCAGTCACAGGTGTGAGTCAGTCACAGGTGTGTGTCAGTCACAGGTGTGTGTCAGTCACAGGTGTGTGTCAGTCACAGGTCCTGTATTGCCTATTTTAATGTTGTTTAATGCTTTTGCTTTTACTTTATTTTATTTTATTTTTGTTTGCTTTATTGTTAAATTGGTTGTAACTGTAATTGTATTATTGCTCTGTAAAGCACTTTGCACTGCATTTCATGTCATGAAAGGTGCTATACAAATAAAGTTTATTATTATTATTATTATTATTATTATTATGTGGAGCGTTGTCCCGGATAACAATACTTATATTTGATATTAAAGAACAACTTGGTAGTATTTGAGGCTTTAAAACTGTCTCCACGTTTTAGTTTTATTTTTGTATTTTATTACTTCAATTACTGTGAATGTTGGAGGGTGGTCTCACCCTGTGTGTGTGTGTGTGTGTGTGTGTGTGTGTGTGTGTGTGTGTGTGTGTGTGTGTGTGTGTGTGTGTGTGTGTGTGTGTGTGTGTGTGTGTGTGGTGTGCATAAGGATGCGTGCGGGTGATACCATGTTGTGGTGCACACACACACACACACACACACACACACACACACACACACACACACACACACACACACACACACACACACACACACACACACACACACACACACACACACACACACACACACACACACACACACAGGGTCAATTAGCACATGTCAGCTGGTCATTTGGCCGTGGAGATGATGTGTTTTGTTACCATAGAGACCGTGTGTTTTGTT
>NC_139951.1:50969798-50979798 GCF_963454915.1 Gymnoscopelus microlampas
CTATACCACCGGCCAGCCTTGAGACTTGATTCTTGAGTAAATTCTGCAAAACTGACAGGAATTCCACAATGTTTCTTCTTGTACTCCTCACAACCTGCCCAGTCCTTTCTCATGGCTGAATTCATCTGGAAATATATAAAAATAAATATTTTGTGTGTGTGTGTGTGTGTGTGTGTGTGTGTGTGTGTGTGTGTGTGTGTGTGTGTGTGTGTGTGTGTGTGTGTGTGTGTGTGTGTGTGTGTGTGTGTGTGTGTGCATACATATATACATACAGTGCCTTGAGATTCAAAAATTGATGAAATTAATTGTTTTACTCAAAATTATCCACACTATACCCCATAATGACAAAATAAAAACATATGTTTTTGATTATTTTCCGACATTCACAGTTAACTGTGGGACCTGATAGAGACATGTGTGTGCCTTCCGTGTGTCAGATCAATTTTATTTACCATAGGCAGACTCCAATCAAGTTATAGAAACATCTCAAGGATGATCAGTGCAAACAGGATGCACCTCAGCTTAACTTTGAGTGTCATAGCAAAGGGTGTGAATACTTATGCACATGTGATTTTGTCTTTTTTTTTTTTAGAGGTGCAACCGCTCCTTTAAGAGGGTTTAGGACCCATCCGTGGTGAAATTTGTTTTCAGTCGTGAAAATGTGTCTTTCGCTGTGACGCCATGCTGTGGAAAACGCGCCCATAGGCTGATAATCTTCACACCCAGTGTGAAGTGCTGTGATTGGCTAGCAAGATGCATGATGAAATGAATAACTCATAAATATCACCGCTCACTTCACACTGGATGTGATTATGTTTTATTCATTTGCCATAACATCTTAAACATCTATTTTATTTTGTCATTATGGGGTATAGTCTGGAGAATGTTGAGTAACATTTTTGAATAAGGCTGTAACATTGTATGTACACTGTATGTGCAAGCAGAGCGTGTGTGTGTGTGTGTGTGTGTGTGTGTGTGTGTGTGTGTGTGTGTGTGTGTGTACACACACACACTCTAACATATTTATACTTTTACCTAAGTATTCATTGTCAAAGCTTACTCTTCCACTGGGGCCTCACTGCTAGCTGGCAGACTGTGATAGGGCTCCTTTTGTCCACCCGCTCTGTCACTTGAATTACGCAGCCACACCCTAATCTCCTTCTCAACATCGGAATCCTGAGGACTTGGATGAATGCGTTACTTTCTTACAGCCTCTGAAACATAAAAACAAATAGGCTTATATGAAACAATAATTTGTGTAGGAAGCAATTTCTTATTCGTTGCTGTCGGGCAGAAACCTTGTATCAACATCCTTTAATCTTTTTTTGTTCCGTTTTTGTAAATGAAAGCTCTACTTCATCATACAACATGTAAACCCTCTGTTAATTTAACTAGTATAATCCAATGGACACAAATAGTCCATTTGGGTTACTTGTTAACTACAGATTTTACAATGGAAGCTGCCATTCTTAGGTTACCTGTTAAAGCGTGTTGTGTGGGAAGCTACTCCAAGTGATTCATTCAACATTATGGTAGTCCTGAAAAAATCTAACACTTTGTTTGCAGACATAAACATACATAAACCATGCTAAATCCAGATGTGACGTGTGTGGGCATTCCTGTCCATGATCTCCCTATGTATCTATTGGTGTTATCAAACATACCTGCTGCTGATAGAGAGCGTCTCACAGCAGGGGGTACGGCCACAGGTGAAGGACAGCTTGCAGGTGGAAGGTGGCTCACACTCCCTGTGGGCAAATGATGGTGTATGTCAGCGGGTGTCCAAACATATTTTTCAAAGAGGGACATATAAGAAAATATGAAAATACTTTAGGGTCGACTGCATCTCCTGTCATACTGCACCTTTGGACCATGATTAAATCACATACAAATGCATCACATTACAACTATTTAATTTAACTACAGTGCGACATCAATAGCCGTTTGTCAAATGTAAATCACTCATCTGTACTGTATGCATGCACTGTGTTGCTATTATATTTACAGTCCAATAAATTATCTTTCTTCAAATGGCTGTGTAGTCAAACGTAACCAGGTGTGAAAACGTCTTTACAATTTTGTTTAATAGAGCACCGAAGTCTGACGTCACTGCCAGTAGAGGGCCAGTAGAGGGCGCTGTTCCAGGGTTCGTGGCTTTATTTTTTATGTTGAAATCCCCATTTGGGAATCTTAGATCACGTCATATAAGAACTGTGTTCCAAACATAAACACACCACCCTGGCGTTTTTGTCAGGGGGGTGGCTCTGCATCGTTTATGATATTCATTCATATTTGATACAGCCTGTTTCTGCCGAAAATGGAATTAAAGGTAGGGTAAGTGATTTTCTTTGGTTGAAATAAGTGTTAAATAGCTCTATATTCTGATAGTACTCATTGCTATAGAGTGTTTGTTCAGTTAAAGGAATCTCCTTGTCTCTCCAGCTCTTTATTAAACACAAAATACATTTTCGTCTCAGTTTTAGTTTCATTTCCAATTTTTTCCAATCAGGATAGAGAACTCAATCAGGATATAGATTAAACAAGTGAAATTTGAAGTGATGACAAGAAATGAGCAGAAAAAAATGGAACTGGAACACTATAAAAATGAAGCTTAAAAATGGGTACTTTCTCCTGATTGGCTGAGATTTTGAAACCTACCTAAAAATGTATTTTCTGTGTATTAAAGAGCTGGAGAGACGGGGAGACTCCTGTTACTGAACAAACACTCTATAGCAATGATTACTATCAGAATATAGTGATTTAACCTTTTAACAAAATACTTTTTGTTTTAACCAAAAAATATCACTTACCCTACCTTTAATTCTGCCTTAAAAGTCTTAAGAACTACTACTTCCGGGTCTGAAATCACTGTCCCCACAGCAGCCGCGTTCATGGGAAATGTAGTCTTTGGGTTGTTTGACTCGTTTCTAGTGTTTATATTGTGTTACTCTTTGGGTAAATGTGT
Source organism: Gymnoscopelus microlampas (assembly GCF_963454915.1). Lineage (NCBI taxonomy): Eukaryota > Metazoa > Chordata > Actinopteri > Myctophiformes > Myctophidae > Gymnoscopelus > Gymnoscopelus microlampas. The sequence continues at coordinate 50,972,764 of NC_139951.1, forward strand.
ACATTTACACCTTCAGTCAATGCTTCATATCCATATGAGTAAAAACACCAGGGTGGTGTGTTTATTTTTGGAACACAGTTCTTATATGAAGCGATCTAAGATTCCCCAATGAAGATATCAATACAAAAAGTAAAGCCATGAACCTGCGGAATCATGCGCCCTCTACTGGCAGTGACGTCAGGACTTCGGTGCTCTATAGCAGCGGTTCCCAAACTTATTTAGCTGTGCACCCCTTATTACATCCTGACCTAGATGACGCACCCCCCCGGGGCGTCATCTAGGCAAACCAATTAGGTTGGTTTGCCTAGATGGCAGGTCACGCACCCCCTGGGGTGCGCGCACCACAGTTTGGGAACCCCTGCTCTATAGAAATGGCATTTCTTTCAGTTAGGAATTCTTACACATTCTGCTGAGAAATAGCCTATCCGCCCAAACTAATTTCAATACACCATCATGTCAATGTATGAATTAGGCTGCAAGCCTATGGAGTTATGGAGGGTATGGGGCTGGGCTGTGTAGTTTAACTTAAAAAAAGGGTCCAAATCCTTCTATTTTTTTTCAAGCGTTTGTTTTAAAAGAGCCGATCTACAAGCCCCTTTTCAAATAGCCAATGTTTATGAGGTTAAAGTGCCTAGACCGAAGCTATACCAATCTTACCTGCTGACAGTTTGGACACCAGACAGACAGACAGACGGACGGGCGGACGACTCAAGGTGGTCAACAATGCAGTCTCTCACATACAGGCGGTGGTCAAATAAGACTCCCTGTGCACAAATGATGGATTTATTGAGCATTGAAGGATCTACAACAGTGGCTCTCAAATGTCAAGCATTATATCCATGCATTCAGACCATGTGCATTTTGTCAATATATCAACAACAAGCTAAGGCAGGGGTTTTTAAAATGTTTTATATACAAATATTGTATAATTATGTAGGCCTATAAAATTGTGATTCATGTGTATAAACATACCATGTTATTGTGCATTCAATACTAAGCAAATAAAATAATAGATAGATTAATATATTCATGCTTTTAATTCAAACATACATGTACAAGGTACAGTGAGTAGGGTGGCTATGTACCCAATGTGAATACTATCAACAATCTGTCAATTGCACAATAATCATGTATACAAGCTATTCAAAATAGATAGAATCATAATTTATTTTAAACATAAATATGGAAAATTTTTAAAAAATATTTAAAGAAAAATTGACATTTTTGAAAAAAAAAGGTCTAATTGTGTAATCAAGCAACAATTTCGCGGACCCCTGCAGTACCTCCGTGGACCCCCTTGGGGTCGCGGACCCCTGCAGTACCTCCGTGGACCCCCTAGGGGTCGCGGACCCCTGCAGTACCTCCGCGGACCCTCTAGGGGTCGCGGACCCCCTGTTGAAGACCTCTGTCTAAGTTTTCATTTTATTTGTGCTCTTTCTCACACACACAGAGAGTGTGTGTGTGTGTGTGTGTGTGTGTGTGTGTGTGTGTGTGTGTGTGTGTGTGTGTGTGTGTGTTAGACACATTAGCTAAACATTAGCCTATACTATTCTACTGAAATGATATCTGAATTTGCTAAATGTACTCAAATACAACCCCAACACAACATCACACTTAAACTATAACAAATTTGCTGTTAAACATAATTATTAATAATTAAAAACTCACCTTATAGGCAAGCAGTAGGCTAGTAGTAGCCTATATTATAAATTATATTGTATATCCCGCTATCATTTCTTGAAATTATTGTCATAAAATCCCTTTATCGAGACAAATGAAATCGCTAAACAACGTGTCGTGATCATAGAGTTGGGTGGTGACTCCAGACAACAGTTGTTATAGCCTACAGTAACAGTAGTAGGCTAAAGTCTACATAAATAGTATTTCTGTGTGTCAACACTCACCTAAAATGTCTGCTTCTTCTTCTTCTTTCTTTTATCTTCTCTGAAGTCGGTTAATAATTATTTGAATGAAACCAAAGTAACGCAATTTGTCTAACTGTATTTAGAAGTGAGAGCGCAGCTCGAGTGGCTCGAGCGTTTCATTCTCCCCGCTCTGAGTCACTGTTGCCAGATTCTGTGAGAGAAATAAGCAGCCAGGTCTATGAAAATAAGCCTTAACCCTACATTGGCTATTTGAAAATAGCCGGTCTACAAGCTCACAGTGCGTCGCATTTGCAACACGTTGTGAGCTTGTAGGTCTGCTATTTTCAAAAAGAAAAAGTTAAATATATTTGTAATATTATTTGAAACAGATGGGGGTCTGCGGAAAAATGCATTAATTTGGGCATCCTTGACATGCAGATGTTTGAGAACTGGTTTAAACAATGAATAAAAAATGGAAGCAAGCCCAAATAACTACAAGCAACTTCACAGAAAAACAAGCCCAAAGTCGCTTATAATAAGCAGATATGGCAACACGGTTCACAACCCAGAATGCATTGCGTGTAAAAAACAACAACAGATCTACAAGCTCACAACGCGTTGAATGGCGACCAGATGTAGATCTGTAGATCTGTTCATTTTTGTAACCATAGCACCGGTCTGTTTTGGCATTCAGGAAGTTGCCATATTAAGTAAATAAGTTATTGGATGCATGTTGTCATAATAACAATAATGATAATAATTATTATTATAATTAATATAAAAATAATAATAATAATAATAATAATAAGTGTAATAATAATAATTATTATTATTATTCAATATATTATTTATGTCACATCACAAGAAAAGGACAAGAAATGTAAAATTAAATTAAAAAATATATAATAATATATACTGTATATATACTGGGGGGGGGGGGCAATTGTAATGGAAGAAAATCTTCACAGTCTAATGTTGGCAGGTATGATGACTCCCCGGGATCCAAACTAGTTAAAATAGTAGATCTGAAAGCTCACCACGCGTCCCGGGCTTGTAGATCTGCTATTTTCAAGGCGTTTTTTTTTATTAATTGATGGAATTTCGTCGATTTTTTTAATGTATTAATGAAATTATTTTGATACATTTTTGATTTTAGTATTTTTATTGATGAAGATTTTAGATTTTTGAAATTGCTTGGAAGATTTTAGATTTTTGAAATAATAATATAATATATTTTTGTAGGAAACGGAAAAAAGGGATCTTTCCTCGTGACCCATAAAAATGTGTCCATGACCCACAAATGGGTCCCCACCCACTGTTTGGGAAACAGTGATCTAACCCAGTGGTTCTCAACCCTTTCAGGCTGCAACCCCCCAAAATAATCATATTTGAACTGGGGACCCCCCACCCTGATAACTAAGCACTTGGAATGTAGGAGTTGATGCATTACGTTTAGTTTAGACTTTATTGTGAAAATAGCAGATTTTCAAGCTTGTAGATCTGCTATTTTCAAAATGTTTGCCTCTTTCTGATGTTATTTGACAATTTGGCCAATGTTTGACCATTTTTTATAGTATAACGTTTGTTGATTACTTTTGATGCAGTAATGTTCATTTTTTTTAAGGTATTAAAAAGGTCTTAAAGGTCCTTAAATTGTCACTTCACTATCATCTGGGGACCACCCCAAATCATGTGGGGATCCCCCTGGGGGTCTCGACCCACATGGTGAGAATCACTGATCTAACCAAACTTGACCAGCTGCTAAGCTGGTCTGTCCAGTGTCCAGCCATCTGACCAGCTAAGTCCAGCTGCTAAGCTGGTCTTTGCTGGTCTGTCCAGTGTCCAGCCATCTGACCAGCTAAGTCCAGCTGCTAAGCTGGTCTTTGCTGGTCTGTCCAGTGTCCACCCATCTGACCAGCTAAGTCTAGCTGGTAAGCTGGTCTTTGCTGGTCAGTCCACCCATTTGACCAGCAAAGACCAGCTACCAGCTTGGCTTTGCTGGTCAGTCCAGCCAGCCAGCTGGCTGACCAGCAAAGACCAGCAGAATCCAGCTTAGTGCCCAGCTAACCAATTACACTGACACACCAGCCTGACCAGCCTGGCCAGCTTGTCCAGCCTGGTATACCATCTAAACCAGCTTAAGACCAGCCAAGACCAGCTAATACCAGCTAAAACCAGCTAAAACCAGCAACCATCATAAGCTGGTTTGTGCTGTTTTTTTTCAGCAGGGTTAGAAGACTAGGATGAGTGGCTGCATGTAGATTCAGACAGACAGGCGGAGTGATATGTGAGGCTCCAGGCTCTAGTCTACACAGTGCAATGTTGTAGAAAGTGGAGTGATATGCTGTGTTCTAGAAAAAAATCACACCCTGTGTGAAGTGAGTGGTGCCTTGCTTAGCTTGGCTAACATGTTCAATCAGCCAAGCTAACATGTCCAATGTTAGCTTGGCTGATGGCACTGATGTCACTTTGAAACATGTAAACTCTATTTCGTCATGCGTCTCGCTATAGCCAATCAAAGCACACCCTTTCAACATATTGTCACGTGTCACGTGATGCTTGACCAATGTTAGCTTGGTGGACACACGGACATACAGACATACATACATACATACGGACACACAGACAAAGCCAGATATAGGAGTGGTTGCCTTCGGCACCACTCAAAAAATAGTTCCAAGTTCAAGAAAAGAGCGTCAAATGATGTGGGAATGTAATATGGGCTGCCCACACTAAAAACGCATGGGGCCCAAAGGTACAAATCTGCTCTTGGCCCTGAACGGACAGACCCACACTGGCCCACTATGGGCTAGCCCCAGCTCAGCCCCAAGTGTGGGCTGCCCACAGCAAGCCCACGGTGAGACCACAGCTGTGGGCATCACCTGGGCAAACCCGCGATGGGCCTGTGCAGGCTTGGTGCGGGCTTGGCATAGCCCTCACTGCCCACACATAGCCTGCATGGGCCCCACAGGGGCTCGCTTGCAGGGAATGTGTAGCGATTTGCGTGATGTTTGGACACAATGTGTATAATAGGAGTCAAATAGAAATGGTGGCGCTATAATAGGGCAATGTTACGTGTGGCGTGTGTGCCTCAACATACTCTGGCATCCAGGGAGTGTGTGTGCAGTTTGGCTTTGATCAAGCCAACGGTGCCGGAGATTAGCTGATCACACACGGACACACGGATGGACAGACGGACGGACACACGGACGGACGGACGGACGGACGGACGAAAACATAGTCTCCCTATTACATTACATTACATTACATTACATTACATTACAATCATTTAGCAGACACTTTTATCCAAAGCGACTTACAGTAAGTGCATTTAACATAGGTAGGCAAGAAAAGCACTAATCACCAGAAGTCTGAAGTGCATTCTCTTCTAAGACAAGCAACTAAGAATATGCCTGCGCTAAGGTAAAGGTGCAATATATCAGCTTTCTACTTTCTTAAACAGATGACACAAATAGGAAAATCAAATGAGCAAGAGATAAAACCAATAAGTGTATGAAATAAACAGAGGAGAACAGACAGCTTAAGCTGTCTGTTCTCCTCTGTGGCAGTGAATGAGTTAAGTTTCTACACGGTGCAGAACTTAACAAGTGAATTATTATTATTTGTTTAAATGAATTGATATTATTTTTCAATTATCATCAACATTGGCCATCATCACCTTCAGTTTCAAAATGCTTCATTTATAAAGAATTATCAAAATGATTATTATCTAAATAAAATGATTACAAAAATAATAATAATTGATCTAAACTGTCTGGTGTTCCATGACATGCATGTGATGAGAGACCATTACACTGCACTATGAACCTGAGGCTAGTGTGTGTGTGTGTGTGTGTGTGTGTGTGTGTGTGTGTGTGTGTGTGTGTGTGTGTGTGTGTGTGTGTGTGTGTGTGTGTGTGTGTGTGTGTGTGTGTGTGTGTGTGTGTGTCTGTCTGTCTGCGTGTGTTTGACAGTGATGTAGTTGCCCCTGAGCAAGACATTAATTAAAGTAGGAGGTTGTAGGTTGAAAGTGATGTTAGATTCCCTGTAATAATCTGCATGTCCTGACAGACGCAGCCAAGCACCAAATATAAACATGACAATTATATGACACTGTATATATATATATATATATATATGTATATATATATATATATATATATATATATATATATATATATATATATATATATATATATATATTTATATATATATATATATATATATATATATATATATATATATAGAGAGAGAGAGAGAGAGAGAGAGAGAGAGAGAGAGAGAGAGAGAGAGAGAGAGAACGATATAGCCCTCAGCACCAACACTTTATTAAATACAGCTGCAGTAGAACAGGCACAAAACGATACGTACCTCGGCCTAAACATCAGCAGCACAGCTAACAAACAAGCTGTAAAGGACCTGAGAGACGAGGCAAGAAGGGCTTTCTATGCCATCAAAACAAACATCAAGTTAAACATCCTAATGAAAGTCTGGCTAAAGATAACAGCCTCCATGGTAGAACTCATGTCCCTCTATGGTTGTGAAGTCTGGGGCCCAGCTTGCAGATCAAGAACTTGAAAAAAGTGATGAACACCAAATTAACATAATTCTGCAAATCCATTCTCTGCAAACAACGCATTCAGAGCAGAATTATAGGACGATACCCAGTAATCATCTAAATCAGTGGTTTTCAACCTTTTTTGCGTCAAGGACCCCCAAATTGACACACATTAGCCCAGGGACCCCCATTTGAAAAGTTATGCCAGGGACCCCCAATAAGAGACGATTTTTACGGCTCTAGCAGTGATTCTCAACCATTTCAATTTCAAGGACCCCCAGTTTAACATGCATTAGGCGGCAGACCCCCATTTAATGGCATTTCTATCTCTGGGACCCCAATTTGTTATTATAAAATCAATGTTAATGTAACTCTGAGAGTGTACAAATGGAACCAAATGGACCCGTTAGGGTCCATTTGGTTCCATTTGTACACTCTCAGAGTTACAGACCCATAAGGGTCCATTTGGTTCCTATCTATCATTTAGCTGGGGACCCCCTGGAACTCCCTCAAGGACCACTGGTGGTCCCCGGACCACTGGTTGAAAACCACTGATCTAAATCAAAAAGAGAGCATTGGAACTGCACAACCACCTACAAGAAAGTGAAGAGA
>NC_139951.1:50988025-50990525 GCF_963454915.1 Gymnoscopelus microlampas
CCTAGACATTTTGAGGGGCAGGTGCTCAAGTAAATTATACTTTTTTTTTGTTTACTTGGTCTGCTCTTTTTTCCCTCTACACCTATACCTCTTTACCAAAAATAGCCGATCTACAAGCCCACAACGCCTCGCAGCGCGAGGCGTTGTGGGCTTGTAGATCTGCTATTTTTGGCTAAAGTTCTCCTCAGAAAAGGGATGCTAGGTTTCGAGTGGTTATGGTAAAAAGAAAAATCATATCACATAAAGATTTGGCGGACCCCCTGTAGTAACTCTGAGGACCCCCTAGGGGTCCCGGAACCCCTGTTGAAGACCCCTGCTGTAAACTGAAAAAAGGGCACTTCTGGTCAAGAGGGCAAAGGGCAGGTGCTCTAGCACCACCTAGAGTCTATCTGTGCACGTCCCTGTTAATAGTGATGCTTACCGTACATAAGACTCAGTGAAGTTAAGTCAGGTTGTCCCTGACAATATAACACTCACTCTACAACAACCAATGATGGACACAATGGACCTCATCACATTCAAAGTGTTATGTCTTTGAAAACACACACACACACGCACGCACGCACGCACGCGCGCACGCACACGCACGCGCGTGTGTGTGTGTGTGTGCATGTGCATGTGCGCGCGCGGGTGTCAAGTCATTCCTCATTAGCCAGCTGTTAATGACAGAAGGCATGTAACAGCATGCACTTTAATTTACCGACTCATTACTTATACACACACTGTGTGTGTGTGTGTGTGTGTGTGTGTGTGTGTGTGTGTGTGTGTGTGTGTGTGTGTGTGTGTGTGTGTGTGTGTGTGTGTGTGTGTGATGACAGAGTGTTCGAGTCCAAAGATCTGAAACCTTTAATTTAGTCAAAACCATTAACACACACACACACACACACACACACACACACACACACACACACACACACACACACACACACACACACACACACACACACACACACACACACACACAGACAGACAGACAGACAGACAGACAGACAGACAGACAGACAGACAGACAGACAGACAGACAGACAGGTACCTGTGTTGCTGCAGGCTAAAGGAGGGGGGGTGGAGGTCGGAGGTCGAACCACCGGAGCGAAGGCACTCTTCTGTTTGACAGCAGAGATGACATTGGAGAAGGAGAAGATCCCTCCCCCATGGGAGGAGTTACAGTTAGAGACCGCCCCCATGGTAGGACTGGAGGCTACCACTGTAATATAAAACATCATGTTATATGTAATGTAATATATTACTATAATATATTACTGTAATATAGAACATCATGTTATATGTAATGTAATATATTACTGCCGTCTTAGGGCTCATGGTGTTGACCAAAAGTTTATGTTAGTGTTCTACCGAGCGGTCTTGGAAAGTCTGGTCAGATTTGGCATCACAGTTTGGTTTGGCAACCTCTCAGTGCAACTGAGGTCCAAATTGCTCCGATTGGTGCAGACTGCAGGGAAAATCATAGGAGTAAGACAACTCCCCTCTCTGCAGTCTATTTACGAGCAGGCCACGCTGAGACAGGCTCAGAAAATAGTCAGTGATGCCTCCCATGTTCTACATGGACAGTATGTAATGATGCCCTCTGGGAGAAGGTATAGTGAACCTAAATGGAACTATGTCAGATTTAAAAAATCGTTTGTACCGGTGTCAACTAAAATGCTAAACGAGGCTCTGAAACAGCATTGACCGTGAATAGCAGATTGACCACTATCTGTGCACTTTTGTAACGTTGTGTGTCCCACCCCCTGTTATGTATTTTGTATTTTGCACCACCTACGTAGACACACTGCAGTGTGACAGAGGAGCCAGTAGGGGGTGCACCACCTACGTAGACACACTGCAGTGTGACAGTGGAGCCAGTAGGAGGTGCACCACCTACGTAGACACACTGCAGTGTGACAGAGGAGCCAGTAGGAGGTGCACCACCTACGTAGACACACTGCAGTGTGACAGAGGAGCCAGTAGGAGGTGCACCACCTACGTAGACACACTGCAGTGTGACAGTGGAGCCAGTAGGAGGTGCACCACCTACGTAGACACACTGCAGTGTGACAGTGGAGCCAGTAGGAGGTGCACCACCTACGTAGACACACTGCAGTGTGACAGTGGAGCCAGTAGGAGGTGCACCACCTACGTAGACACACTGCAGTGTGACAGTGGAGCCAGTAGGAGGTGCACCACCTACGTAGACACACTGCAGTGTGACAGTAGAGCCAGTAGGAGGTGCACCACCTACGTAGACACACTGCAGTGTGACAGAGGAGCCAGTAGGAGGTGCACCACCTACGTAGACACACTGCAGTGTCACAGTAGAGCCAGTAGGAGGTGCACCACCTACGTAGACACACTGTAGGAGGAGTTGTAGTAACAATAGTAGTAGTAATAGTAATAGATTACCTTGGTACTTACTGCCGTAGGGGGAGGAGTTTGAGAATCCCGGTGACGTGGGAACCGTCAGGTTTGGCATGGCCGCGTTGCCGTGGTAACCATTCATGCT
>NC_139951.1:50995525-51000525 GCF_963454915.1 Gymnoscopelus microlampas
GTTTTTGACTGTCTAACTGTAATCTTTGTATAGGCGAGGATACAAAAATGACATTTCTTCAGTGTTTGCAGGAATACTACAGCAATTTGGTAATAACTGTACAGTGTTGGACACCAACATTGGAATCCCCCAAGTCTTAGCTTTCTTCAGGTACCAAGTTTATGCCAGTAGCCCTTATAAGTCTGGATATATAAGCATTTTAGTGTAAGCATGCTGTTTTATAGTAGGGTCCGAAAGTGAGGTTCTGTGACCATCCTTTGGCAAGTATGTTTTTACGATTGATTTGACCTCTATGGACCCTTTAGAAAAGATTTAGCCCCCAGGTCCCTCCCAAAAATCCCGGCATTTTTTGCTAGACAGCCAAATTCAAAATGGCGCCCGGCGCCATCTCTAAAAATTAACTTTTGATCTGGATGACCTAGAATCATGTATGAAGGCACTTTTCCATACAAGTCAACCATGAGGATTCCAAATCTGACACAATTTTAATTGTCAGACCTCGTTTTGACTCCGAAATTCAAGATGGCCGACATCCAGTACAGTAAAAACTTATACCCAGGGGGCAATGAACCAGATGGGCTAGAAATAAAAACTTGGTGTCTATTTCATGGTTTCAGAGCATGAGAAACTCAATGGAATACTTATCTTTATGATTGGGTGTGTCTGGACCTTTAATTTGCATATTTCCAAGATGGACGCCACGCAAAAATGAGTTTTACTTTGACTTTTACAGTGACAGCTGACTGTTATGGCAAAAAGTCTGCTTTTTAAGTAATATGAACACATTTGGTCAGTTTGAGCTTTAATTTATATGTTGTCAATATGGCAGACCCACACCATGAGTCTGGTCAGAGTCGTGTAATCCGGGATGCAGAGATGGTAGTCAAGGCAGCAGTGGAGACTAACCCATTTACAGTGAGCACATCATCCATGATCAACATATCTACAGGACAGTGTGCTGATTCCACATCCACAGTCAAGGACGACTTGATGAGTGTGAAAGAACTGGGTCTGAAGGCACTGTGTGAGTCACTGTCCAGTGAACAGAAGAAGACAAGAATAATGAAGCTTAACACTTTCTACACTCAAAACACAAAATCTAAACAATCTAAGGGGAAAACCTCAGCACCTGGCAAGAGCAATGAAATTACTGCCCTCCTGCGCATGACCCTAATCATAGCCAGTGGTGGAGAACTCAACCTTGTTGACTTTATAGGCAACCACGAGTGCAGTGACTTCCCCCCTTCCCTCTTCCAGGAAGATGGCAGGATGAGAACAGGTACCAAGGCAAGCCTTGTGAAGGTCCTGAAAGAGGAGACCAAAGTTGCATGTATCCCTGACCTGCCTACAGAAGACAGAAAAACAGCAGTAGTTATTGATGCCATGTATGCCATGCGCCATTGGTCGTTCCTGAAAGGTGAAGCATTTGGAACAATCGCTGAACGATACCAACGTCCGCTGTTGAATGATGTGCCTGCTGGCACAGAGATCATTCACTTCTGTTTTGACCGGTACTGTGGACCTAGTCTTAAGACAGCTGAGCAAGAACACAGATATGCTTGACCAAAACCTACCAAAGAATATGAAGTCAGTATGCATTACACAGCTCCAGATCCTCAGGAGTTTTTTGCTGTGTCAGCTAACAAGGCAAACCTATTGAGTTTCCTCTGTGACGAATGGTGTGAAAATGAGAAACTTAAGTCGGCCCTTGGTCCAACACATCTTTACCTGGGTGGGGGGTTTAAAGAAGAGACAAGGAGTGTGGTGATCAAGGAGGGGTCTATTGAAGATGTCCCTGCACTAGAATCCACACAACAGGAGGCTGATACAAGAATAATACTCCACACCCTGTACAGTGTCCAGAATGACAAAGTTGACAGAGTTGTCAGAATCAGAATCAGAAGACTTTATTGCCATGACATGTGAACATGTTAGGAATTTCATTTGGTACAGCGGAGCACAGTTTACAACAGACAGAAACAACACTCCCCAACACCACAGCAGCCATGGGCGGCGCTGTCATCCATGCCAATGACACAGACATCATCATCATGTGCCTTTACTATGCAGCAACCCATCTCCAATGCCTTCCAGAGCTGTGGGTGAGAACAGAGCAAAATTCATACCTTCCTATCCATCAAATGGTATCAGCACTGGGTCTCGCACAGTGTCGTGCCCTGCCCTTTATCCATAGTTTAAGTGGCAGAGATACTGTACCACCAGCTATCCCTTCTTCACTGGGAAGAAGGCATGGTTCAAGGCCATCATGCGTCTGGATCTCTGCACTTGAGGAGTTTGGTGAAAACTCTTATGATTCCCTCTCAGATGACGTCCATCAATCAGGCACGAGACCTCACAATTGCTGTATATACATCCAAAGCGGACCACCAGGAGGATTTTGACCTGAGTAAGCTTAGAGTGTACAAGTTCCTCAATAATAGATCAACCCTCTTAAAGCTGCTGCCCCCGACAGATAATTCCTTTGACCTGCACCTGAGAAGAGCTGTTCTAGCAACCATAATAGATAAATGTGCACATATCGCCAAGCCGGATATTCCTTCTTTCACAGAGTATGGATGTTCTCTCAGTGCTAGCAATGCAGTCCCCCTTGCATCTACCGAGCCAGCCTGGCCTGTGTCAATGAACAAGGCAATATCATGCAGCTGTATCAAAGGCTGCCAGAAAAACTGTTCCCGTGCAAAGAAGGCAATTCCATTCTACTTAGGATGCCGTTGCCAGGGACTGGAGACACGATGCAGCAGGATCAGTGCAACATGACAACAGTGACAGTGAATAGCATTGTACCATAGTATCATTGGCTTTAGAAGCAGGCAAGACTGAACCATAGAGGTCAAAATGAACCTTTTGTAGGCAACCTCAACTCCGCTTTTACTCTATTTGTCACTAAGTAGTCTATCTTTTGTTATGTTACTTGAATGCATACCACTATGTTAATTTGTATAGCCCTAAAGTTGAAGTTTTTGGCAAGTCTTGGAGTGTGCATGTGTCTGTTTATATTTTATTTAGTTTATTAAAATGATACATAAGGTACATTGTGGGCTTTTTCTCCGATTTTTCTCTGCAATCATCCCCACAACTATAGATCTATAAATCAATAAATGGAAAATGTAATACCATACATTATTTATGACTGCAGCCATATTGACAACATATAAATTAAAGCGCAAACTGACCAAATGTGTTCATATTGCTTAAAAAGCAGACTTTTTGCCATAACAGTAAGCTGTCACTGTAAAAGTCATAGTAAAACTCATTTTCGCGTGGCGTCCATCTTGGAAATATGCAAATTAAAGGTCCAGACACACCCAATCATAAAGATAAGTATTCCATTGAGTTTCTCATGCTCTGAAACCATGAAATAGACACCAAGTTTTTATTTCTAGCCCATCTGGTTCTTTGCCCCCTGGGTATAAGTTTTTACTGTACTGGATTTCGGCCATCTTGAATTTCGGAGTCAAAACGAGGTCTGACAATTAAAATTGTGTCAGATTTGGAATCCTCATGGTTGACTTGTATGGAAAAGTGCCTTCATACATGATTCTAGGTCATCCAGATCAAAAGTTAATTTTTAGAGATGGCGCCGGGCGCCATTTTGAATTTGGCTGTCTAGCAAAAAATGCCGGGATTTTTGGGAGGGACCTGGGGGCTAAATCTTTTCTAAAGGGTCCATAGAGGTCAAATCAATCGTAAAAACATACTTGCCAAAGGATGGTCACAGAACCTCACTTTCGGACCCTACTATAAAACAGCATGCTTACACTAAAATGCTTATATATCCAGACTTATAAGGGCTACTGGCATAAACTTGGTACCTGAAGAAAGCTAAGACTTGGGGGATTCCAATGTTGGTGTCCAACACTGTACAGTTATTACCAAATTGCTGTAGTATTCCTGCAAACACTGAAGAAATGTCATTTTTGTATCCTCGCCTATACAAAGATTACAGTTAGACAGTCAAAAACACCCTGTTACTCTCATGGTTGCACCCCAGCTATATTCCTACTTTCTTCCCCCATAAGTGCAGATGTTCTGTGCAAAGTTTCATGTCAGTAGAATAAAGAATGTGGGTTTAGCACCTGTTTTTTTGGAAAGAGGTCCTGGCGCTGGCGGCCATGTTGAATTTCTCAATTTTGAGGCCTTAATTGACATTTTTGCGCTGGGTATACAGCAGATTTGGATTCAGCACCCCTTAATACCCCTAGAAATGTTGTATACCAAAAATAAACACGAAATGCCTTCGGGGTTATGCTTCTCTGAAAATTGACCCTGTCTACAAGCTGTTACTTCAAACAAACATGTGTGTGTGTGTGTGTGTGTGTGTGTGTGTGTGTGTGTGTGTGTGTGTGTGTGTGTGTGTGTGTGTGTGTGTGTGTGTGTGTGTGTGTGTGTGTGTGTGTGTGTGTGTGTGTGTGAGCTCACTCTTCTTCTGTTTCCTGTTTAATTAAGATAAAGCTAAATGAAGCATTGTTCTGCTGCTCTGCCTTAGTCTGATTACACACACACACACACACACACACACACACACACACACACACACACACACACACACACACACACACACACACACACACACACACAGTGTGTAATAAAGTGAATTAAGTGTTAATCTGTTGTCTTTCATCAGGACACAGGAAGCTTTTCAATTAACTCCTCCCCTTAACTTCCTGTATCCCCTCCTCTTCCTCCTGCAGGAGTTGAGGAGGAAGAGGAGAGATCATGGACGGCTGCAGTGGAACGGCTCGGCGAGTTCCTCTATACACATGGAGGAGAAGACTCTCTCTCTCTCTCTCTCTCTCTCTCTCTCTCTCTCTCTCTCTCTCTCTCTCTCTCTCTCTCTCTCTCTCTCTCTCTCTCTCTCTCTCTCTCTCTCTCTCTCTCTCTCTCTCTCTCTCTCTCTCTCTCTCTCTCTCTCTCTCTCTCTCTCTCACACACACACACACACACACACACACACACACACACACACACACACACACACA
>NC_139951.1:51005525-51015525 GCF_963454915.1 Gymnoscopelus microlampas
GAATAAGTGGCGTCGTTAGGCGGGGGCTTTGGTGGCTATAGCGACCAATGTTTTATCCAAAGCCACCAATAAAAAAAAATATTATTATTATTATTATTATTTTTTTTTTATTATATATCTATAACCCTAACCTAACCCTACCCCTAACCCTAAAACCGAAATAAAGTAACAAAAAACGTGTAAAAAAGTACCCGAATCCGCCGAATATCCGCAAAATTTCGCGCGCGCTTCGCGCGCGCAGGGACACACACATTTGTCCGTGCATGTGCCCTTTTCAAATTCCAGCCCCTGCCTCTCCAAATCTCTCTGCACGTCTCTGCACTGTGTGTTTTCCTATTTCTTGTTTGATTATTGGCTTTTTTCTATTGTGTAAAGTGTATCACTAGGAGTTATCTTATGTATTTGTGATGTATCTTGGATGACTATTTTGTTCTTTGTTTTTGTATTCGTATGTTAAGCTTAGACTGTGTCATTTTAACGTTACATCTTGGCCAGTTCCCACTTGAAAAAGAGACTGTGTCTCAACGTGCTTTTACTGGTTAAATAAAGGTTAAATAAAAATAAAATAAAATAAGAACATTGAGAAACAATATTCACAGAACACAGTGTGTGTGTGTGTGTGTGTGTGTGTGTGTGTGTGTGTGTGTGTGTGTGTGTGTGTGTGTGTGTGTGTGTGTGTGTGTGTGTGTGTGTGTGTGTGTGCGCGCGCGCGCGCGCGTGCGTGCGTGCGTGCGTGCGTGTGTGTGTGTGTGTTGCTTGTGGATCGGCCATTTTCAGTGACTTGATTTGGTGTAGAGGGAAATACTAGCATCCATACTTTGGGCGCCGCTTGCCTAGCGGCTAAGGCTCACACCACGTATAGGCTAACACATATATGAAGCCTGTCAGCGAGTCCCAGGTTTGATTCCCTGAGATGACTGACACTCATCACTGAGACGAGTGTCATGAACACAGAACTGAGCACATTTCAGCACCTCTTAGCACTAGACAGCTCCTTTATACTGAACGTTGTATTTTAAAGACCTTTATACTGAACGTTGTATTTTAAAGACCTTTATACTGAACAGTGTATTTTAAAGACCTTTATACTGAACGTTGTATTTTAAAGACCTTTATACTGAACGTTGTATTTTAAAGACCTTTATACTGAACGTTGTATTTTAAAGACCTTTATACTGAACAGTGTATTTTAAAGACCTTTATACTGAACAGTGTATTTTAAAGACCTTTATACTGAACGTTGTATTTTAAAGACCTTTATACTGAACGTTGTATTTTAAAGACCTTTATACTGAACAGTGTATTTTAAAGACCTTTATACTGAACAGTGTATTTTAAAGACCTTTATACTGAACGTTGTATTTTAAAGACCTTTATACTGAACGTTGTATTTTAAAGACCTTTATACTGAACGCTGTATTTTAAAGACCTTTATACTGAACAGTGTATTTTAAAGACCTTTATACTGAACAGTGTATTTTAAAGACCTTTATACTGAACGTTGTATTTTAAAGACCTTTATACTGAACGCTGTATTTTAAAGACCTTGTGAACTTGTTTTTGTGCTCATTTTATTTTGACGTGTAAGTCTGAAACGGCTTCTCAACCAATTGGAAGGTCCGGTTCTTTCAGGCTATGGGAACGTTGGACCGTGTGCAGCAGAGGCCTTGTGTTTGTGTAGCCTGTCGCTCTACACAGCCCTAAGGGACAGAGAGACTGTCTCTACACAGCCCATGGGACAGAGAGACAGAGGGCTCTACACAGCCCATGGGACAGAGAGACAGAGGGCTCTACACAGCCCATGGGACAGAGAGACTGTCGCTCTACACAGCCCTAAGGGACAGAGAGACTGTCGCTCTACACAGCCCATGGGACAGAGAGACAGACTGTCGCTCTACACAGCCCATGGGACAGAGAGACTGTCGCTCTACACAGCCCTAAGGGACAGAGAGACTGTCGCTCTACACAGCCCATGGGACAGACAGACTGTCGCTCTACACAGCCCATGGGACAGAGAGACTGTCGCTCTACACAGCCCATGGGACAGAGAGACGGCCTGTCGCTCTACACAGCCCATGGGACAGAGAGACGGCCTGTCGCTCTACACAGCCCATGGGACAGACAGACTGTCGCTCTACACAGCCCATGGGACAGAGAGACTGTCGCTCTACACAGCCCATGGGACAGACAGACTGTCGCTCTACACAGCCCATGGGACAGAGAGACTGTCGCTCTACACAGCCCATGGGACAGAGAGACAGACTGTCGCTCTACACAGCCCTAAGGGACAGAGAGACAGACTGTCGCTCTACACAGCCCATGGGACAGAGAGACTGTCGCTCTACACAGCCCATGGGACAGAGAGACAGACTGTCGCTCTACACAGCCCTAAGGGACAGAGAGACAGACTGTCGCTCTACACAGCCCAAAGGGACAGAGAGACTGTCGCTCTACACAGCCCATGGGACAGAGAGACGGCCTGTCGCTCTACACAGCCCATGGGACAGAGAGACTGTCGCTCTACACAGCCCATGGGACAGAGAGACTGTCGCTCTACACAGCCCATGGGACAGAGAGACTGTCGCTCTACACAGCCCATGGGACAGAGAGACTGTCGCTCTACACAGCCCATGGGACAGAGAGACAGACTGTCGCTCTACACAGCCCATGGGACAGAGAGACTGTCGCTCTACACAGCCCATGGGACAGAGAGACTGTCGCTCTACACAGCCCATGGGACAGAGAGACAGACTGTCGCTCTACACAGCCCATGGGACAGAGAGACTGTCGCTCTACACAGCCCATGGGACAGAGAGACTGTCGCTCTACACAGCCCATGGGACAGAGAGACTGTCGCTCTACACAGCCCATGGGACAGAGAGACTGTCGCTCTACACAGCCCATGGGACAGAGAGACTGTCGCTCTACACAGCCCATGGGACAGAGAGACGGCCAAAGTGAAGCATTTTGTTACCACGTTGCTTATTTCTAACCTAACATGTTTTCAGATACATATTTTACTCTGCTGATTAAGTTTAAAACGAGTAATACACCGTCTGCACGTCATCTTGAATGAGGTTTAAAACGGAGCTGCTCTGTAATTAAAATCTGGTGTGTTTGGAGGAACGTGCAGCTAAATCACACAGGAGAATGAAATGAAGATCCATAAGAGTCTGCTGAGTCATCACGCAGTATGTTTACCGATAACTAAAACCTACCTAACTACAACCTATACCTAACTAAAACCTACCTAACTACAACCTATACCTAACTAAAACCTACCTAACTACAACCTGGCCTTTTAGGGACTTTTGAGACAGAAAAATGGATTTCTTACAATAGTTTTTGTCATCTATTAAAGGTAGGGTAAGTGATATGTTTTGGTTAAAACAAAAAGTATTTTGTTAAAAGGTTAAAGCACTATATTGTGATAGTAATCATTGCTATAGAGTGTTTGTTCAGTAACAGTGTTAAATAGCTCTATATTCTGATAGTAATCATTGCTATAGAGTGTTTGTTCAGTAACAGGAGTCTCCCCGTCTCTCCAGCTCTTTAATAAACAGAAAATACATTTTTCGGTAGGTGTCAAAATCTCAGCCAATCAGGAGAAAGTACCCATTTTTAAGCTTAATTTGTATAGTGTTCCAGTTCCAATTTTGCCTGCTCATTTCTTAGTGTCATCACTTCCAAAGTCACTTGTTTAATCTGTATCCTGATTGAGTTCTCTATCCTGATTGGATAAAATTGGAAATGAAACTGAAACAAAAATGCATTTTCTGTTTTATAAAGAGGTGGAGAGACAAGGAGACTCCTTTTACTGAACAAACACTCTATAGCAATGATTACTATCACAATATAGAGCTATTTAACACTTATTTTAACCAAAGCAAATCACTTACCCTGCCTTTAATAACTATGATAAATATGCTCTAAAAATGCTAATTTCACATTTCAGCAGGTACGGCAACAGACAGGGAGACAAATATGATCTTTAAAGACGTGTTGTGAGCTTGTAGATCTGCTATTTTTGTAATTTGTTTTAACCTTGTTGAATCTCATCAAATATTACAAAAACCTAAATACGACTAAAGCTGCTATAAAGCTAATAAACCAAATCCCTTTCAAAAACTGAAAACTAAATTAAATGAGAAAACCTGCTTTAAAAACAACAATCTGATGATTAATAACTGTGTGTAATTATCTGATATATGCTGTACAGTCACACCAAGCATTGTGTGTGTGTGTGTGTGTGTGTGTGTGTGTGTGTGTGTGTGTGTGTGTGTGTGTGTGTGTGTGTGTGTGTGTGTGTGTGTGTGTGTGTGTGTGTGTGTGTACCTTGGGGAGTCTCTCGGGGTCACCAGGGTGACGGGGGATGACCTTCTGTAACCGTTGGAAACCGTAGTCAATGGTGGGTTCATTCAGCGCTGAGGAGAGGAGAGCAGAGGAGAGGAGAGCAGAGGAGAGGAGAGGAGAGAGGTTGTATTCATTGATGCACGACCCCCCTCCCCCACCGTGTGTGTGTGCGCGGCGTGCGTGCGTGTGAGTGAGTGTGCGTGTGTGTGTGTCATAATCCTGTCTTCGTTGCGTTTAACAGCTTTAGAAATCTCTCTCTCTCTCACACACACACACACACACACACACACACACACACACACACACACACACACACACACACACACACACACACACACACACACACACACACACACACACACACACAGCCCTTGAAGGTTGTCAGGGCGTAACAACAGTAGTTATAAGAGTGTTAGCTCTGTGTGTGTATGTTTGTATTTTTCTGCAAGTGTGTGTGTGTGTGTGTGTGTGTGTGTGTGTGTGTGTGTGTGTGTGTGTGTGTGTGTGTGTGTGTGTGTGTGTGTGTGTGTGTGTGTGTGTGTGTGTATGTGTGTGTGTGTGTGTGGTCAACATGCCATCTCATGTTAATGCACTTTGAACATTGTGAAGCACACAAACACACACACACACACACACACACACACACACACACACACACACACACACACACACACACACACACACACACACACACACACACACACACACACACACACACACACACACACACACACACACACACACACAGGGTTTCAGGGTTAATTGTTTTTCAAATGTCTGGAATTACTCTGACTCCAGTCTGGACTTACCTACTTACTTTCTTCCTTTCTTTCTTTCTTTCTTCATTTCTTTCTTACAACTCACTTCCCTCCCTTAGTTCCTGCCGCCGGCCGACCCAGGCAGGTAAAGAAAATAAGTCTTCTGAGGTCACTACATATAATGTACATACTACATACTACATAGCCTCTCCTTCACTAAGTCTCCTCACCTTGCCTCCTTGCGGTAACAGGCTAAAAGGGTAGGGGATCGAAGCGCCGCCTTGCGGGTAAGTCCAGGAAGAGAAAGGCTAGGGGTGCTATAGGGCAACCGTAGAGAAAAGCACCGTGATGGAGGCTCACGTATAGGCGGGCCAGGACAGACTCCTGTAGCTGTGAAGACGTGCTGCTGGTCCTTGTCACTAGGCTCCATCTCTTCATGGCCAAGATCTACTTCTGACCTTGGTGGATCCAGAACAGCATTGATTCTGATTCTGAATGATACGGGGGGGGCAGGTTAGAATAAACTATAGTCTATAGAGATCTATAGTTAGATCTCTATAGTTAGATCTCTATAGTTAGATCTCTATAGTTAGATCTCTATAGTGGAGTGGCAGCTGATTTGGACAGACCCCTGTATGACTGAGCATTTAGGAGCCTCACTGCTCAACCCACATTTGGATGAAGGCCTTGGAAAAGATGGCCTAAACATTGCACCTCCCGGGTAGGATACCTTGCATTACTGCGGTGGAAAAACAAGAAATAAACAAGTTCCCCTGAAACTGTCTTCATGGAACACTAGAACTCTAACACTAGAACTCTAACACTAGAACACTAGAACTCTCCTGGACAACAACCCCTACAGGACACAAAGAAGAACTGCCTCGTTGCCGCTGAGCTCAGACGTTTTGACGTTGACATCGCCGCCTTGAGTAAGACGAGGGATCCCTAACGGAACGGCCCCTTCCCCATCTGTCACCTCTGTGTCAACACAGAGGTAGACAGAGAGAACGAGAGCAATCCATGGTCTCGAAGGGCGGATCCAAACCCAGGCGCCTGGAGCAGTGCGCGTCCTCCGATTGCTTCACCAATCTATGTCCCCGCCTCCCCTCCCCTCCCCCCCTCCCCCCCCCCGGTCTGTGCACGGAGCAGGCTGACGTCACCAAATTTAGAGCGACGCCCCTCTGCACTCTGGTTGGTTAGGAGTTAACAAGGTCCTAAGACCATCGTTCCTGCACCGTTCGCCCAGACGTTTTTCTTTTGAAACAAAAAAAAAGGCTGGGTTTCCGAGGCTAACACAGAGGTGACAGTAATGACCCTGACAGCTGATATTTGTATTTTTGTTTAACTAGATCAGCGCTGTTGATCTTTGAGTTGTTGATGAGATCAGCGCTAGGATTGGTCCGCCGTTAACCAGAGCGGCGCTGTGATTGGTCAGCTCTTACCTGTGTAGACGAATCGTCCCGGCGCTCCTTTACAGAACTGTTTGGATTTGTAGGACAGCGTGACCTCTACGACCCCTGGGATGTGTCTGGGAGGGGTCTGCACCCTGATGGCGTGAGGGGTGATCAACTACACACACACACACACACACACACACACACACACACACACACACACACACACACACACACACACACACACACACACACACACACACACACACACACACACACACACACACACACACACACACACACACACACACACACACAATTAGAACTAGAGGTTCGGGCTGCTTCGCGGCCCTCATAGCTATGGTGCACCAGACTAAAAATAATGCAGTTTTATATGAACTGTACGATATGTACGTACATTGAGCACTGATCCATAGTCTGTGTGTTAGGGTTAGGTGATCCATACTCTGTGTGTTAGGGTTAGGTGATCCATAGTCTGTGTGTTAGGGTTAGGTGATCCATAGTCTGTGTGTTAGGGTTAGGTGATCCATAGTCTGTGTGTTAGGGTTAGGTGATCCATACTCTGTGTGTTAGGGTTAGGTGATCCATACTCTGTGTGTTAGGGTTAGGTGATCCATAGTCTGTGTGTTAGGGTTAGGTGATCCATAGTCTGTGTGTTAGGGTTAGGTGATCCATACTCTGTGTGTTAGGGTTAGGTGATCCATAGTCTGTGTGTTAGGGTTAGGTGATCCATACTCTGTGTGTTAGGGTTAGGTGATCCATAGTCTGTGTGTTAGGGTTAGGTGATCCATACTCTGTGTGTTAGGGTTAGGTGATCCATACTCTGTGTGTTAGGGTTAGGTGATCCATACTCTGTGTGTTAGGGTTAGGTGATCCATACTCTGTGTGTTAGGGTTAGGTGATCCATACTCTGTGTGTTAGGGTTAGGTGATCCATACTCTGTGTGTTAGGGTTAGGTGATCCATACTCTGTGTGTTAGGGTTAGGTGATCCATAGTCTGTGTGTTAGGGTTAGGTGATCCATACTCTGTGTGTTAGGGTTAGGTGATCCATAGTCTGTGTGTTAGGGTTAGGTGATCCATAGTCTGTGTGTTAGGGTTAGGTGATCCATAGTCTGTGTGTTAGGGTTAGGTGATCCATAGTCTGTGTGTTAGGGTTAGGTGATCCATAGTCTGTGTGTTAGGGTTAGGTGATCCATAGTCTGTGTGTTAGGGTTAGGTGATCCATAGTCTGTGTGTTAGGGTTAGGTGATCCATAGTCTGTGTGTTAGGGTTAGGTGATCCATAGTCTGTGTGTTAGGGTTAGGTGATCCATACTCTGTGTGTTAGGGTTAGGTGATCCATACTCTGTGTGTTAGGGTTAGGTGATCCATACTCTGTGTGTTAGGGTTAGGTGATCCATACTCTGTGTGTTAGGGTTAGGTGATCCATACTCTGTGTGTTAGGGTTAGGTGATCCATACTCTGTGTGTTAGGGTTAGGTGATCCATTCTCTGTGTGTTAGGGTTAGGTGATCCATAGTCTGTGTGTTAGGGTTAGGTGATCCATAGTCTGTGTGTTAGGGTTAGGTGATCCATAGTCTGTGTGTTAGGGTTAGGTGATCCATTCTCTGTGTGTTAGGGTTAGGTGATCCATTCTCTGTGTGTTAGGGTTAGGTGATCCATAGTCTGTGTGTTAGGGTTAGGTGATCCATAGTCTGTGTGTTAGGGTTAGGTGATCCATAGTCTGTGTGTTAGGGTTAGGTGATCCATTCTCTGTGTGTTAGGGTTAGGTGATCCATTCTCTGTGTGTTAGGGTTAGGTGATCCATAGTCTGTGTGTTAGGGTTAGGTGATCCATACTCTGTGTGTTAGGGTTAGGTGATCCATACTCTGTGTGTTAGGGTTAGGTGATCCATACTCTGTGTGTTAGGGTTAGGTGATCCATACTCTGTGTGTTAGGGTTAGGTGATCCATACTCTGTGTGTTAGGGTTAGGTGATCCATACTCTGTGTGTTAGGGTTAGGTGATCCATAGTCTGTGTGTTAGGGTTAGGTGATCCATAGTCTGTGTGTTAGGGTTAGGTGATCCATAGTCTGTGTGTTAGGGTTAGGTGATCCATAGTCTGTGTGTTAGGGTTAGGTGATCCATAGTCTGTGTGTTAGGGTTAGGTGATCCATAGTCTGTGTGTTAGGGTTAGGTGATCCATAGTCTGTGTGTTAGGGTTAGGTGATCCATAGTCTGTGTGTTAGGGTTAGGTGATCCATAGTCTGTGTGTTAGGGTTAGGTGATCCATACTCTATGTGTTAGGGTTAGGTGATCCATACTCTGTGTGTTAGGGTTAGGTGATCCATAGTCTGTGTGTTAGGGTTAGGTGATCCATAGTCTGTGTGTTAGGGTTAGGTGATCCATAGTCTGTGTGTTAGGGTTAGGTGATCCATAGTCTGTGTGTTAGGGTTAGGTGATCCATAGTCTGTGTGTTAGGGTTAGGTGATCCATAGTCTGTGTGTTAGGGTTAGGTGATCCATAGTCTGTGTGTTAGGGTTAGGTGATCCATAGTCTGTGTGTTAGGGTTAGGTGATCCATAGTCTGTGTGTTAGGGTTAGGTGATCCTAAGTCTGTGTGTTAGGGTTAGGTGATCCATAGTCTGTGTGTTAGGGTTAGGTGATCCTAAGTCTGTGTGTTAGGGTTAGGTGATCCATAGTCTGTGTGTTAGGGTTAGGTGATCCATAGTCTGTGTGTTAGGGTTAGGTGATCCATAGTCTGTGTGTTAGGGTTAGGTGATCCATAGTCTGTGTGTTAGGGTTAGGTGATCCATACTCTGTGTGTTAGGGTTAGGTGATCCATAGTCTGTGTGTTAGGGTTAGGTGATCCATAGTCTGTGTGTTAGGGTTAGGTGATCCATAGTCTGTGTGTTAGGGTTAGGTGATCCATACTCTGTGTGTTAGGGTTAGGTGATCCATAGTCTGTGTGTTAGGGTTAGGTGATCCATACTCTGTGTGTTAGGGTTAGGTGATCCATAGTCTGTGTGTTAGGGTTAGGTGATCCATTCTCTGTGTGTTAGGGTTAGGTGATCCATAGTCTGTGTGTTAGGGTTAGGTGATCCATAGTCTGTGTGTTAGGGTTAGGTGATCCATAGTCTGTGTGTTAGGGTTAGGTGATCCATACTCTGTGTGTTAGGGTTAGGTGATCCATAGTCTGTGTGTTAGGGTTAGGTGATCCTAAGTCTGTGTGTTAGGGTTAGGTGATCCATAGTCTGTGTGTTAGGGTTAGGTGATCCATAGTCTGTGTGTTAGGGTTAGGTGATCCATAGTCTGTGTGTTAGGGTTAGGTGATCCATAGTCTGTGTGTTAGGGTTAGGTGATCCATAGTCTGTGTGTTAGGGTTAGGTGATCCATAGTCTGTGTGTTAGGGTTAGGTGATCCATAGTCTGTGTGTTAGGGTTAGGTGATCCATAGTCTGTGTGTTAGGGTTAGGTGATCCTAAGTCTGTGTGTTAGG
>NC_139951.1:51030525-51045525 GCF_963454915.1 Gymnoscopelus microlampas
TGCTTCATATAGGAAAGAAAAAAGGGACAGCATCAGAAACAACTGAAATGTCTGAAACCTCACAGGCCAGTGCATCTCCGAAAGCATGTGGGCATATTGGGGCCGGTGAAGAGGAGTGTGTGCTATCTATTGTGCCTGTTAAAATAAAATCCAACAAAGGAAATCAAATTATACAAACCTATGCATTCCTTGACCCTGGCAGTTCAGCCTCATTTTGTACAAACAGTCTCATGCATCAGCTGAACATAAGAGGAATAAGAACCAACATCCTTCTCCGTACCATGGGTCAAGAACAGACTGTCAGTAGTCACATAGTAACAGGTTTGGAGGTGAGGGAGCTTCATGGCCTTTATAGCCCTCCCGGAATTTTACACCCAGAAAACCATGCCTGTTACAAAACACAACATTCCCAACCAGGCTGATATATCCAGGTGGTCTTACCTCAAAAACATCAAACTCCCCACCATTGATGCAGACATTGGCCTGCTGATTGGCACAAATGCACCCAAGGTAATGGAACCAGGTCATTAACAGCCAAGGAGAAGACCCATATGCAGTAAGGACACTGCTACGATGGGTGGTCAATGGTCCATTAAGAGGAGGAGGTACAAAGGCCAACAATGCAGCTGCAGTCAACAGGATCTCAGTGGTTGACCTTCATGATTTACTGGTCACACAGTACAACACTGACTATGAGGACAAAAGGGAAATGTCAATAGAGGACAAACAGTTTTTTAAAAAATGTTGAAGATTCAACCATGATTGTGGATGGACACTACAGTTTTAAATTACCATTCAGGAGCCATCATGTTTCACTGCCAGACAATCGGCAGGTTGCAGAACAACGACTTTGGAGCTGTTCTGCATCATGAGGATCATATCATCATAAAAAAATGCATCATACCACGAGGAGTACACCCGCTTCTTCAGTGATATCATTGATCAAGGATACGCTGAGGCAGTGCCACAGGGGCAGCTGAAGCAAAAGGATGGGACAGTGTGGTACATACCTCATCATGGGGTGTACCACCCCAAAAAAAGAAAGCTCAGAGTGTTTTTTGACTGTGGAGCATCCTTCCAAGGCACCTCACTCAACTCAGAGCTACTCCAGGGTCCTGACTTAATTAAACCTCTCATAGGAGTGCTCACCAGGTTCCAACAGGAGCCTATTGCAATAATGGGAGACATTCAAGCAATGTTTCATCAAGTGAAAGTTGCAAAGCAAGATGTACATTTTCTGAGATTCCTGTGGTGGCCAGGGGGTGATATAGGTGTTGACCCTCTTGAATACCGTATGGTTGTGCACCTTTTTGGTGCTGTGTCATCACCCAGCTGCGCAAACTATGTGCTCCGAAGGACAGCTGAGGATAACAGGAATCAATTCAGACCTGAAGTAATTGACATCCTAAACAACATCTATGTGGATGATTGCTTAAAATCTGTAGCCACGGAGGATGAAGCAATACTTCTTATCAAAGAGCTCACAGCTGCCTGTCATAGTGGAGGTTTCCACTTCTCCAAATGGATAACCAACAGCCGCAGAGTACTGTTCTCAGTCCCTGAAGCAGACTAAGAGCTAAAGAGGTGAAAGAGCTCAACCTGGACAAAGATCGACTCCCAACAGAAAGAGCACTTGGTGTGCAGTGGTGTGTGGAGGATGACAATGTTACATTCAATGTCACCACCAAGACGCAGCCACACACAAGGAGAGGGATCCTATTGTTGTTAGCTCCATTTATGACCCTTTAGGGTTTCTTGCACCTTTCACTCTGCTGCCAAACTGCTATTGCAAGAGCTATGTAGCTTAAACCTTGGCTGGGATGAGGAAATAGCCAAGATGTTCTCTGAGCGGTGGGTTAAATAGAAATAATTAAATCTCCAGAAGATTACTGACTTCAAGGTTAGAAGATGCCTCAAACCCAATGACTTTGGCAAACCCATACAGGCACAACTTCATCATTTTGCGGACGCAAGTGAATTAGGGTATGGTATAGTGAGCTATTTGAGACTGATGAATGACAAAAACCCCATTCACGTCGTGTTCATGATGGGGAAGGCAAGAGTTGCCCCCCTCAAAAAGATTACAATCCCCAGGATAGAGCTGGCTGCTGCAGTGCTGGCCACTAAAGTGGATAAAGTTCTCAGAAGAGAGTTGCAGCTGCAGCTTGAAAGCTCAATGTTTTGGACTGATAGCCAATCAGTGCTAAAATATATAGCAAACCAACACTCAAGATTCCACACATTTGTGGCTAACAGAGTTTCCACCATTAGGGAAGCCACAAAAATGACCCAGTGGAGATATGTCAACACAAAGGTGAACCCTGCTGATGTTGCCTCCAGGAGACAGAATGCAGACAAATTCATGGAGAATCGGAGCTGGATCCATGGTCCAGAAATACTCTGGAAATCAGAAAGGGACTGGCCACAGTTTCCATTGGAATTGCTCTCACACTCCTTTGATGACCCAGAGGTGAATAGAAATCCTCCTGTACAATCATTGTAAAAGACAATGGAAATCCAACTGACACATTTCTCAAACACATTTCCAGCTGGAGAAAGCTGAAAGTTGCAGTAGCATGGATTTTAAAACTCAAAGAAACTTTGAAACTACTGGTTCCCAGGAAAAAGGAATTTCATTCCACTGTGAGTGCCTCAAATATAATCACTCAAAGCACTAGGAAAGTGATGGACCAGAAGATGACAAATGTCAAAACCACATTGGGTGGACAGACAGTTACTCTGGAAGATCTAGAGAAGGCAGAAAACGCAATCATCTGTCAAATTCAAAAGCAACACTTTCCAGAGGAAATGACAACCTTGCAAATGGGGACATCTGGTGTCAAAAAGGCAAGTAACATTTACAAGCTTGACCCAGTGTTCAAGGATGGTGTGCTCAGAGTGGGAGGACGTCTAAGTAGGGCAGCTATGCCAGAAGAGAGCAAATTCCCTGTCATTCTCCCCAAATATTCTCACGTATCCACACTCATTCTCAGGCACATACATGACAAAACTGGACATGGAGGAAGAAACCACATCCTCTCTGAACTCTTATATAATATTGGATAATCAAGGTCAACTCTGCAGCAAGAAAAATAATAGGAGAATGTGTTGTATGCAGACGGCACAGGGCCAGTATTGGAGAGCAAAAAATGGCCGATTTGCCACAGGAAAGGCTCGAGCCAGACTTGCCTCCATTTTCCAATGTTGGCGTGGATTATTTTGGCCCAATTGAAACTAAAAGAGGACGAACCATCTTGAAGAGGTATGGAGTGCTATTCACTTGCATGACTAGTAGAGCTGTGCACATTGAAGTGGCCAACTCCCTCGACACAGACTCATGCCTCAATGCCTTGAGACGTTTCATTTGTAAGAAGAGGACAAGTGAAACATATCAGATCTGATAATGGAACTAATTTTGTTGGGGCTCAGAGAGAATGAAAGGAAGCCCTAGCTGCACTAAACCGAGGGGCGGCCATAGCTGAGTGGTTAGTGATCCCGCCTAGGGAGCCAGAGGCCCTGGTTGCCGCAGGTACGATTCCCGGCCAGGACAGCATATGTGTCGATGAAATTAAATTTGTCCCTGAGCAAGACTCTTAACCCCTAATTGCTCACAGGTTCTCATTGGAAACAAGGCCGCAAGGACTTTCATGAACGACCTGTTAAAAGGAATTATCCTTATCCTTACCAGCAAAGGATTCAAGGAGCTTTGCTTCAAAAAGGCATACAGTGGAGTTTCAACCCCCCAGGAGCATCCCACCATGGAGGAGTATGGGAGCGACTCATAAAGTCTGTAAGGCAAGTGCTCCATTCTGTTTTGAAACAGCAGGCTCTAGATGATGAGGGACTACAGACTCTGTTATGCGAAGTGGAGGCCATCTTAAACAGCCGCCCAATCACTACTGTCTCTAATGACCCACAAGACCTAGAGCCTCTTACCCCCAACCACATCTTACTGCTGAACACCAAGCCCATTCTGCCACCTGGAGTCTTTGACAAGAATGATCTGTATGTGAGACGCTGATGGAAACAGGTGCAGTAGGCCTTACGTCTCCCATTTATTTTGGAAGCGCTGGTGCCAGGAATATTTGCCCCTCTCGCAAGAAAGGCAGACATGGTGCAAACGGAGGAGAAGCTTCACATCTGTAGATGTGGTTACGGTTATGGCTTATCCTCGGAGCAGAGCAGAGGTCTGCGCCAGGACAGGTAGCTTATCCTCAGAGCAGAGCAGAGGTCTGTGCCAGGACAGGTAGCTTATCCTCAGAGCAGAGGTCTGCGCCAGGACAGGTAGCTTATCCTCGGAGCAGAGGTCTGTGCCAGGACAGGTAGCTTATCCTCAGAGCAGAGCAGAGGTCTGTGCCAGGACAGGTAGCTTATCCTCAGAGCAGAGGTCTGTGCCAGGACAGGTAGCTTATCCTCAGAGCAGAGGTCTGTGCCAGGACAGGTAGCTTATCCTCGGAGCAGAGGTCTGTGCCAGGACAGGTAGCTTATCCTCAGAGCAGAGGTCTGTGCCAGGACAGGTAGCTTATCCTCGGAGCAGAGCAGAGGTCTGTACAGGACAGGTAGCTTATTGTGGGACAGAGATGTTTAACAACAATCAATAAGAGCATCTAGACGAGAATGGGGCTAGCGGTATGGAGCCTTCTTGTGGCGGCCCTGTTCTCACTCATTTCACCGTACCACTTCTCTACAATTGCTCATTCCTTTCGATTCTTCTTATTGTTATTTTTGAGCCGCGTTCGCGCGTCTTACTTGTTGTGGGACAGAGATGTTTAACAACAATCACACGCTGTGTTCATGATTTGAGGCATTTTGGAATATGAAAAATTCGGACAGATCCGTCTTGATCACATGACTGATTGATGTTTGGACAAAATATGTAGGAGTAATATTGTGTGTGTGTGTGTGTGTGTGTGTGTGTGTGTGTGTGTGTGTGTGTGTGTGTGTGTGTGTGTGTGTGTGTGTGTGTGTGTGTGTGTGTGTGTGTGTGTGTGTGTGTGTTAATCTCACAAACTGCTGGACATGGCATATTTATTGTACACTTGGCTTGTCTGTCTGTCTGTCTGTCTGTCTGTCTGTCTGTCTGTCAGTCAGTCTGTCATAGAGGTTGTATAAACATCAATCATAAAGCATAAACATGATAAACTGCTTCATGTTGACAGAAATGTCTTATTTACATTCACTGACCATCCTCCATGTTGTATTTATCTATTCTGAAGGTTTGATTCACCCTCAAATTCCACGATCACTTCTGACGTCTCACACAGCTGGACCAGAGCCGTGGATGAACATACACATGAATAGAATAATATGCAGGTGTAGAATAATACAGAATATAAGAATAGATAATTCATCAATGTGGATGAATGGTTATCTTTATAGTTAACATTTTGTGCAAAGACATTTATTCCTGAAATAGTGAATGAAGTGCCAGGATGAGCAAACTTACATTTATGAATTAAATCCTGACCCGTCTCTCTTTTTGCTCGTAGGCCTACAGAAATTGTTGTCAGACGTATAGTGTGTCTAGAGTCTTGCTGTGCTCATTTTTAACAGAGATTTATGTTTGTGTCATTTTCAGCTTGGTGTGACTGCAGCCCACAACTCACACAGCCCTGGGTAGGGCCACCGGGCCTGGAGGAGAACACTGTGCTAGTTATCCCACACGCACGCACGCACGCACGCACGCACGCACGCACGCACGCACACACACACACACACACACACACACACACACACACACACACACACACACACACACACACACACACACACACACACACACACACACACACACACACACACACACACACACACACACACACACACACACACACACACACAGTGTGTAGTTCCTACCTGTCGATGATCACAGGGTCTGATGGCGTCTCGTTTCTGTTCCCACAACTCTTCTTATCACAACACCGACTACACAATGTACACAACATAACAGACAATACATTATAAATACACAACACCGACTACACAATGTACACAACATAACAGACAATACATTATAAATACACAACGCCGACTACACAATGTACACAACATAACAGACAATACAGGATAAACAATGCATTTCTAGCTATAGTGCTATAGTGTGTTTGTTCAGTAAAAGGAGTCTCTTTGTCTCTCCAGCTCTTTATAAACCAGAAAATGCATTTTCGTTTCAGTTTTGTATTTTCATTTCAGATTGTATCCAATCAGGATACAGATTAAACAAGGGAAATTGGAAGTGATGACACTAAGCAGTGAGCAGGCAACATTGGAACTGGAACACTATAAAAATGAAGCTTAAAAATTGGTACTTTGACACCTACCGGAACATGTATTTTGTGTTTATTAAAGAGCTGGAGAGACGGGGAGACTCCTGTTACTGAACAAACACTCTAAAGCAATGATTACTATCAGAATATAGTATTTTAACCTTTTAATAAAATACGTTTTGTTTTAACCCAAAAATATCACTTACCCTTCCTATAAAAAAGGTTAAAGTACTAATAGTAATCGTTGCTACAGAGCGTTTGTTTCGGTCACAGAGGTCTCTCCAGATCTTTAGTAAACACAATATAGTACATGTTCAGGTAAGCCAATCACGAGAGAGCACTGAAAATTCATTTTCTGTTTAACAAAGAGCTGGAGAGACATGGAGACTCCTTTTACTGAACAAACACTCTATAGCAATGATTACTATCACAATATAGATCTATTTAACACTGTTACTGAACAAACACTCTATAGCAATGATTACTATCACAATATAGATCTATTTAACACTGTTACTGAACAAACACTCTATAGCAATGATTACTATCACAATATAGATCTATTTAACACTGTTACTGAACAAACACTCTATAGTAATGATTACTATCACAATATAGATCTATTTAACACTGTTACTGAACAAACACTCTATAGTAATGATTACTATCACAATATAGATCTATTTAACACTGTTACTGAACAAACACTCTATAGTAATGATTACTATCACAATATAGATCTATTTAACACTGTTACTGAACAAACACTCTATAGTAATGATTACTATCACAATATAGATCTATTTAACGCTGTTACTGAACAAACACTCTATAGTAATGATTACTATCACAATATAGATCTATTTAACACTGTTACTGAACAAACACTCTATAGTAATGATTACTATCACAATATAGAGCTATTTAACACTGTTACTGAACAAACACTCTATAGTAATGATTACTATCACAATATAGAGCTATTTAACACTGTTACTGAACAAACACTCTATAGTAATGATTACTATCACAATATAGAGCTATTTAACACTTATTTTAACCAAAGTAAATCATATACTCTGCCTTTAAAGGATCATTTCATGTTAAATATTGTCATAATTGTACATATAAACCACCTGACCTGCACATGATCTCGTGGGTCAGCAGAACTCGACACATCTCTGGGTTTTTGTCTTGTCCTTCGTACATGATGGCCTGTAAAATATATTAACCATTAAATAATTCATATCTATTATGTAGACAAATGAATACTATGCTACCAGTGGATCTCACACATTATCCTGTCAAGGACCCCCACATGAATATGTATCTGACTGCGGACCCCCATCTGAACATATTTAGTGCCACAGGGACCCCCATAAAACACATGTGTGTATGTGGTAACATGTAAAAAGTTTCCAAGAGAATTACAAATTGTGTGTGTGTGTGTGTGTGTGTGTGTGTGTGTGTGTGTGTGTGTGTGTGTGTGTGTGTGTGTGTGTGTGTGTGTGTACCTGTTTGGTCATGGAGTCTATCAGTCTGACATACAGATCTTGTTCTGTTCTGACTCCTGTGGAAGACAAGACCATCAGGATTACATTTATACCTCTGAGTTTATAGAGAGTATAGATTACATTTATACCTCTGAGTTTATAGAGAGTAGATTACATTTATACCTCTGAGTTTATAGAGAGTAGATTACATTTATACCTCTGAGTTTATAGAGAGTAGATTACATTTATACCTCTGAGTTTATAGGGAGTATAGATTACATTTATACCTCTGAGTTTATAGAGAGTATAGATTACATTTCTGAGTTTATAGTGTAGGAGCTAAAGATTCATTCATGTCAACAGAAGGAGCTCCAGTAACAATAAAACATCATTAAATGAATGAAACAGATCAAACACATGCTCTTTGTCAGGTGGAAAACGTGTATTTTAGGCCGTGTGGTGACCCTCCAAAAAGTGCCTAGAAAATGAATTTCGTTCCCACGTCTTGGATCTACTTTTTCAATGCATTTTTGCATAGACAATAATACCCTTGTGGACTTTGGGTTAAAATACCTCTGCACAAAATCCTGCAGTATTTTTTCACCAGCCAGAAATGTATATTAAAGTGAATAACCAAAAAACGAAAATCTTGTGCTGCTATTTTTGCTTGTAAAATATTGAAAATTGATTTTGGCAACACAAAATCTTTCTCAAATGTCATAAATACATGTACCTAACACCTGAAACAAGTATTGGTGCCTTAGTGTACTCATGTTTGAATTTTGAACATGAAATGTAGAAAGAAAACGCTTCTACTGAAGTGATTGGCGCCCAGCACAATGAAACATACACATAACACATTTAGCTAAAAGCTTATATTTCATACATAGAAAATGATTTTTTCTTCTTACTTACTACCAATAGATCTTTTTTAAGAAGCAGAGATTATTTAGATCCACTTGATGGGAACGAAACTGAAGGAAAAGGGGCTAGACAATAAGTCCTATTTCCTAAACTACTACATTAGACAAAGAGTTCACATTATTAAAGACCTTTGTTTTTTCTCTCATTAGCTTTTATCATAAATGTATAATTCATCAGACTTTAAGACACTCACAGAACAAAGACTCTATTGGAGTTTAAATATCAAGACTATGTATATAATATAAAAAATAATCTGTTGTCTCAATGGATCCAATGTAGTTATTATGTATTATTTATTATTAATGTAGTTATTATGTATTATTTATTATTAAAGTAGTTGTTATGTATTATTTAGTCACAACATCCTGTTAATACCTTTACCTAAGGTTCAATATTTAAACACACACACACACACACACACACACACACACACACACACACACACACACAGACACAGACACAGACACAGACACACACGCACACGCACACACACACAGATCTATAAATATGATGAATAAAGCCAGTATATCTGTAAAGATAAATTAACTCACCGTTGCTGTAGAGCAGCTGTAGTTTATAATGGATTCCGTTGTTGGTTTTTTCACCGTTGGGTTCCTGTTGAGATATTATAATATTTAATATAATATTAATGTAATGTAATGAAATATAACAATGTTTAAAATAATATGAATGTAATATAATGAAATATAAAAATATTTAATATAATATTAATATAATTTAATGAAATATATCAATGTTTAATATAATATTAATATAATAATGATATATTACAACATTTAAAATAATATTAAATGTCAAGGATACTTGAGCAAGGCATATAGCCAGGTGTAGCTGTGTGTGTGTGTGTGTGTGTGTGTGTGTGTGTGTGTGTGTGTGTGTGTGTGTGTGTGTGTGTGTGTGTGTGTGTGTGTGTGTGCGCGCGTGCGTGCGTGCGTGCGTGCGTGCGTGCGTGCGTGTGTGTGTGTGTACATACCTTCTCCTTCTCCACAAAGTCTACGTAGGCGGTGCGTTCGATCTCCACCGGCTGACCCTGGCGGTCGTAGAGCGCCAACACGAAGTGGAAGAAGTTGGACTTCCTGAGGTTTGAGGGAGGCTGCTTCTCATAGTGGGCTCTGGCTAGACCCACCCCACTGAGGACAGACAGGTAGAGAGACAGACAGACAGACAGACAGACAGACAGACAGACAGACGATAAGTTATATCAACGCGTCCAATAATATGCAACCTATAACCCTGATTAAGTATTAACAACAGCTTGTGTCTAAATAATAACTGCTTTGGATCCACAGGAACACAGTCAGTATACTGCTGTATGAGGCTGAGACATGGACCCTCACAGTGGAGTCAGTACTGATGTATGAGGCTGAGACATGGACCCTCACAGTGGAGTCAGTACTGATGTATGGAGCTGAGACATGGACCCTCACAGTGGAGTCAGTACTGCTGTATGGAGCTGAGACATGGACCCTCACAGTGGAGTCAGTACTGCTGTATGGAGCTGAGACATGGACCCTCACAGTGGAGTCAGTACTGCTGTATGAGACATGGACCCTCACAGTGGAGTCAGTACTGCTGTATGGAGCTGAGACATGGACCCTCACAGTGGAGTCAGTACTGCTGTATGAGGCTGAGACATGGACCCTCACAGTGGAGTCAGTACTGCTGTATGGAGCTGAGACATGGACCCTCACAGTGGAGTCAGTACTGCTGTATGGAGCTGAGACATGGACCCTCACAGTGGAGTCAGTACTGCTGTATGAAGCTGAGACATGGACCTTCACAGTGGAGTCAGTACTGATGTATGAGGCTGAGACATGGACCCTCACAGTGGAGTCAGTACTGCTGTATGAAGCTGAGACATGGACCCTCACAGTGGAGTCAGTACTGATGTATGAGGCTGAGACATGGACCCTCACAGTGGAGTCAGTACTGCTGTATGAGGCTGAGACATGGACCCTCACAGTGGAGTCAGTACTGCTGTATGAAGCTGAGACATGGACCCTCACAGTGGAGTCAGTACTGATGTATGAGGCTGAGACATGGACCCTCACAGTGGAGTCAGTACTGCTGTATGAGGCTGAGACATGGACCCTCACAGTGGAGTCAGTACTGCTGTATGGAGCTGAGACATGGACCCTCACAGTGGAGTCAGTACTGCTGTATGGAGCTGAGACATGGACCCTCACAGTGGAGTCAGTACTGCTGTATGGAGCTGAGACATGGACCCTCACAGTGGAGTCAGTACTGCTGTATGGAGCTGAGACATGGACCCTCACAGTGGAGTCAGTACTGCTGTATGGAGCTGAGACATGGACCCTCACAGTGGAGTCAGTACTGATGTATGAGGCTGAGACATGGACCCTCACAGTGGAGTCAGTACTGCTGTATGGAGCTGAGACACGGACCCTCACAGTGGAGTCAGTACTGCTGTATGAGGCTGAGACATGGACCCTCACAGTGGAGTCAGTACTGCTGTATGAGGCTGAGACATGGACCCTCACAGTGGAGTCAGTACTGCTGTATGGGGCTGAGACATGGACCCTCACAGTGGAGTCAGTACTGCTGTATGAGGCTGAGACATGGACCCTCACAGTGGAGTCAGTACCGCTGTATGGAGCTGAGACATGGACCCTCACAGTGGAGTCAGTACTGCTGTATGAGGCTGAGACATGGACCCTCACAGTGGAGTCAGTACTGCTGTATGGAGCTGAGACACGGACCCTCACAGTGGAGTCAGTACTGCTGTATGAGGCTGAGACATGGACCCTCACAGTGGAGTCAGTACTGCTGTATGGAGCTGAGACATGGACCCTCACAGTGGAGTCAGTACTGATGTATGGAGCTGAGACATGGACCCTCACAGTGGAGTCAGTACTGCTGTATGAGGCTGAGACATGGACCCTCACAGTGGAGTCAGTACTGCTGTATGGAGCTGAGACATGGACCCTCACAGTGGAGTCAGTACTGATGTATGGAGCTGAGATATGGACCCTCACAGTGGAGTCAGTACTGATGTATGGAGCTGAGACATGGACCCTCACAGTGGAGTCAGTACTGCTGTATGGAGCTGAGACATGGACCCTCACAGCACAACAGGAAAGGCCCCTGGATGGAGTGTACACAAGAATGCTTTGAATGGCACTAGGTGTCACATGGACAGACCACATCATAGGGACCTCACGGGTCAGACACCTGGTCAGAGAGAGAAGGTTGTGGCTGGCAGGACACTGTGTCAGGCACCCGGAACCAGTGGCAAACAAAACACTATGGGAGCCAAGCCACGGCAAACTAGGAGGGGAAAGACGTGCACCACCTACGTAGACACACTGCAGTGTGACAGTGGAGCCAGTAGGAGGTGCACCACCTACGTAGACACACTGCAGTGTGACAGCGGAGCCAGTAGGAGGTGCACCACCTACGTAGACACACTGCAGTGTGACAGTGGAGCCAGTAGGAGGTGCACCACCTACGTAGACACACTGCAGTGTGACAGAGGAGCCAGTAGGAGGTGCACCACCTACGTAGACACACTGCAGTGTGACAGAGGAGCCAGTAGGAGGTGCACCACCTACGTAGACACACTGCAGTGTGACAGAGGAGCCAGTAGGAGGTGCACCACCTACGTAGACACACTGCAGTGTGACAGTGGAGCCAGTAGGAGGTGCACCACCTACGTAGACACACTGCAGTGTGACAGCAGAGCCAGTAGGAGGTGCACCACCTACGTAGACACACTGCAGTGTGACAGCAGAGCCAGTCGGAGGTGCACCACCTACGTAGACACACTGCAGTGTGACAGCGGGACCTGTGCAATTGGACCCCCATATTAACATTAACAGGCCTTTTTGGCCCCAGACCCCCATCTGACACCCCCCCCCCCCCCCCTCTCCCTCATATACAAGCTCACAACGAGGTTTTAGATCTGCTATTTTTGAGTTTGAAAATGTATTGAAAATGAATGTTCAAACACTCAACATGCAACGATGCTAGATTAACTAACAGACATGGTATCTCTTTACTCAGCTTTTTTATTATCAAACTGAAATGAATTCATAATTATCTACATTATTGGCTGTTTATTGTGTTTTTCATAAGAAGTTACATGTGATCTCTGTCAGATAGAAACCTTGTATGTACAACGGTTGAGGAAAATGTGAAAACAAATGTTATTATTTATTATTTAGTTACAATCTGTTGTTAATACTTTAAACATTGGTTCAATATTTATAAACGCACACACACACACACACACACACACACACACACACACACACACACACACACACACACACACACACACAGAAAATACTTTTAAAAATAGCCAATCTGTACATCGGCAAATTTTGCTGCTTTTGTGTGAAAATGATGACAAAGTAGGGGATTAATTTATGAAGAAAATAAAAACATAGAGATACAATGTTTCTGATATGTTACACATGAGCAAATGTAACATTTGTAACATTTCTTTACGTCAATTTTGTAAAAAAAATAATTTTACATGAATCGGCCTCAGGTCTTAACCCATTAAAACCCAGAAACCATCTCGTTATCATTTTACATTTCTTTAGCCATTCAAAAATAGCAGATCTACAAGCTCATAGCACGTCACTTGCCGCACTATGAGCTTGTAGATTTGCTACTTTTGAAAAATGTGTGCAAACTTTGAATATTTATAGTTATTTTAAAGCGAACATTTTTAACTAAAATCTTTGCATCTGGGGGGTCCCTGGAACAATATACTTTGAGATGGGGGGGGTCCCTGGAACAACATGTTTTGAGATGGGGGGTCCCTGGAACAACATACTTTGAGATGGGGGGAAATACATATAATGTTGGGGGTCCTTGAAATGAATACGTTTTGAGAACAACTGATATAGAAACATGAGTTTATCATAAAACTGTTGAAGGCGTTATTGTTTGCTCAGGGTGCATGGGACTGAAGGGTCTTTAATCTATATGAGAGTAGAGACAGACACAGAGACTTTTCTCTACATGAGAGACAGAGACAGACAGACAGACAGACAGACAGACAGACAGACAGACAGACAGACAGACAGACAGACAGACAGACAGACAGACAGACAGAGACTCTGCATGTAGAAGTGTTTTGAGACAACTGGTTGTGATTTGACACTTTAACCCATTAAGACCTGAAACAGTTTTGTGAAAAGAAAAATCTATATCAGTGGTACGTGCTTTCCATGTCAAGGACCCCCAGAAGTCAAGGACCCCCAGAAGCAAAGATTTGAGTTAAAAATGTTTTCTTAAAACAATATATATTCAAAGATTTGCACATATTTTCACGATTTTTCAAAAATAGCAGATCTACAAGCTCGTAGAGTGCCGCGCTACAAGCTTGTAGATCTGCTATTTTTGAATAGCCAAAGTGTAAAATAATGCTTTTTAGCTCTAATAAAAATGTAATTGAATTGAAAATAAATTAAAGGTTAAAGGCTACCTGTAGTAATAATAATAATAATAATAATAATTAATACTCATTCATCATTAATAATATTAAAGGTAATAATAATATTAATATTAATATTAAAGGTAATAATATTATTATTAGAGGTACCTGTGCTGGGCAGTGTTAGCGTCCACTACGCCGGCAGAATGCATCCAGGAGCGAACAGAAGTCATCCCTCCTCCTCCCTGGAGAGGTTCCTCCTTCATGCTCCCTCCTCCTCCTCCTGAGCGAGAGGGGAGAACATGGAGGTTCTCCTGGAGTCCAAACATCTTCTGATCAGAACCTCCTTTAATGAAGAACCAGAGTGGAACGGACCGGACCGGCTCAAGTTCAAGTTCAAGTCCAGAACTTGAAGGTTCTTCAGTGTTTGTTTGTTTTCAGAACGTTTAGAGACGTAGAAAAAACATCTATTCACTAGAGGACCAGAACCGGACCCAACCGGACCCAACCGGACCCAACCGGACTGAACAGAACCGGACAGAACGGGTCCACTCCAGTCCACAGAACAGAACCTCTGAGGCAGTGAAGCGGGTCAGAACAGAACCTTGGGGGTCCAGAAGAACCAACGGGTCTAATTCTGAACCAGTGACTTTAATGAAGGTCCTTTTTTATCAACATCATCTTCTTCTCTGTCCACAAACACACAGAACCACCGGACCATCAGGGACCTCTGGGGACCACCAGACCACCAGGGACCACCAGACCCGCGGACCACCAGGGACCACCAGACCACCAGGGACCACCAGACCACCGGACCACCAGACCCGCGGACCACCAGGGACCACCAGGGACCACCAGACCGGGTCCAAAACAAAGTGTCTGTTTGAAT
>NC_139951.1:51050525-51060866 GCF_963454915.1 Gymnoscopelus microlampas
GCGCGTGCGTGTATCTGTAAGTGTGCGTGCGTGCGTGCGTGCGTGCGTGCGTGCGTGCGTGCGTGCGTGCGTGCGTGCGTGCGTGCGTACAGGACACAGACCTCCTTATTGTGTGTGAACTGTTTCCCTTTTGTGTGAATTTACAGGGCGTGCGAGCATCGTGTTCTCTCTCTCTCTCTCTCTCTCACACACACACACATTTGCATTTAAATAGCGACATCAAGTGAGGAGCGTACCCACACTGACGGGTTTCCCAGATGTCACCACAAAGTCAGATGGGCCAGCTGTCTCACACACACACACACACACACACACACACACACACACACACACACACACACACACACACACACACACACACACACACACACACACACACACACACACACACACACACACACACACACACACACACACACACACACACACACAGAGAGAGAGAGAGAGAGAGATCTCAATGTTAAGGCAACATGTTCCTGTAGATATATCAGGAACAGTGTGACAGAAGGTGAAGTTAAAACACGTAAACGATGACATCAGGTGTAGAGGAGGGGAGTAAAGTATGGACCAAGTACAAGAGTTTACTGAGTCTAGTGTAGCGGGTCTAAGGGGTTTAAAAGCCTCTGAGCTGGGTAACATCTGCACCCTGGCTCTCTGGTAACAAACTGTCATTACTCCTGCTGTCAAAGCACTGAATGGGACATTATCACCTTTAATCACACTAGTGATTAGTCTAACGAGGTGAGATACTGACCTATGACATACCCACAAGGCTCACTAGGTGAGATACTGACCTATGACCTACCCACAAGGCTCACTAGGTGAGATACTGACCTATGACCTACCCACAAGACTCACTAGGTGTTTTGTCTTTATTCTGTGGGTTGATAAAAGGTGTGGCAAACGCTCACCTCAAAACATGATTTACCATTCTGTGTGTATCTGTACATATCTCTATCTGTACATAACTCTATCTGTACATAACTCTATCTGTACATAACTCTATCTGTACATAACTCTATCTGTACATAACTCTATCTGTACATAACTCTGTCTGTACATAACTCTATCTGTACATAACTCTATCTGTACATATCTCTATCTGTACATAACTCTATCTGTACATAACTCTATCACAGTAACGTGCTTGCTTTAGCTCGCTCGGTGGTAATCTGTGAAGAACAGATTCAGAGCAGCATTACTGAGAAAGTGAAAACGCTGGGGCTGTTTTTCCTTTTTATCTGACGATGGGTTCTCAGAATGGCTCCGTGGTGCTTCTCGTGGCTCCAGCTCGTTTGAGACGGCGCGCCTCCGTCACGGTCCAAAACTACTTCATACTAAACACCTACTGAGCCCCTATAAACCAATCAATAGTCTGATTAAACTTGATAATGTCCCATTAATATCCCATAATTATGGTATTATTGAACATTTTCAAAGAAATGTAATCAAGAAAGTCAACCAAAGAATAATATGTTTGGGGCAGGATCTCCTCGTTGGTCAGCAGGAACACACTGAGGACACTAGGTGGAGCTCTAACACAATGTCATTATGTCTGAACCTCATGGTTCTCTAGCACATTGGTTCTCAAAGTGTGGTCCAGGGACCCACAGGGGTCCTTGGGGGGGTACCAGGGGGTCCCTAGCAAAATGTGTTAATAACTCTTAACACTTATTTGACTGTTAACTATGAGAGGAAGGACCTCAATGTTAACTTATTGACTGTTAACTATGTACAGTGAGCAGAGAGAATTAATAATAAGTAGACTTGGTAACCTGGCTGTAGAAAGTAACACCACAGTAAAGAACCTGGGGGTTATTATCGACTCTGAATTGAATTTTAATGCACACATTAATCATGTCACCAAGATTGCTTTCTTTCATCTTAGAAATATTGCGCGAATTAGAGACTATCTGTCGTTAGACGACGCAAAAACGCTGATCCACGCTTTTGTTTTCTCTCGGCTTGATTACTGCAATGCACTCTACTCTGGCCTGCCTAAGAAAACAACTGACAGATTACAACTTGTTCAAAATGCGGCAGCCAGAATTTTAACTAAAACTAGAATGAGAGAACATATCACTCCAGTACTAGCTTCACTACACTGGCTCCCGGTTGTTTTTAGGATTGATTTTAAAATTATTTTAATAGTTTATAAAGCTCTAAATGGTCTGGCACCTTCCTACCTCTATGACTGCCTAGAGAGACATGATCCAAACCGGACCCTCAGGTCTTCAAGTGCTGACCTACTCGAGGTGCCTAAAATGACATATAAAAAATACGGTGAAGCAGCATTCTGCTTTTACGGACCAACTGTGTGGAATAAACTCCCATTACACCTAAAACAGGCAGCCTCTGTCGATAGCTTTAAAGCACAGCTCAAGACCTATTTCTTCACTCTTGCTTTTAGCTGACTCTTTGGTTGATTTTTAAGTCCTCACTGTATTGCCTATTTTAATGTTTTATGCTTTTGCTTTTATTTTATTTTATTTTTTGTTTGCTTTATTGTTAAATTGGCTGTAACTGTAACTGTATTCTTGCTCTGTAAAGCACTTTGCGCTGCATTTCATGTCATGAAAGGTGCTATACAAATAAAGTTTATTATTATTATTATTATTACTGTATAATGTTAATGTTAATGTCATGTGTTTTGTATTGTTAACTATCAGAAGAAGGAGAAGGAAGGACCTCGATGGAAAGAAGTCTCAGGACTTTCATGTGTAATCCTCAAGCTACTGTAACCATGGTAACCATGTGGTTTTGCTTTTCAAATAAAGCGAATCAAATAAAAAAACAATTTCTAACCACTTTATCCATATTTTATACTTTG
Organism: Gymnoscopelus microlampas; assembly: GCF_963454915.1. Classification (NCBI taxonomy): domain Eukaryota; kingdom Metazoa; phylum Chordata; class Actinopteri; order Myctophiformes; family Myctophidae; genus Gymnoscopelus; species Gymnoscopelus microlampas. The sequence continues at coordinate 51,053,356 of NC_139951.1, forward strand.
GCTATTCAAAAATAGCAGATATACAGGCTCATGGCTTGGCACTCTGTGCCGCACTATGAGCTTGTAGATCTGCTATTTTTGAAAAATCGTGAAAATGTGTGCAGCACAGCTAAAAGTATGAGTGGTGCCTCCAAAGAAAATGCCAAATATTGGCAATTTTATTTATTTCTATATATACACAGACAGACAGACAGACAGACAGACAGACAGACAGAGAGACAGAGAGACAGACACACACACACACACACACACACACACACACACACACACACACACACACACACACACACACACACACACACACACACACACACACACACACACACACACACACACACACACACACAAAACATAAAATAGATAATAGACTAGAGATAAAATCATTAGTACTAGAGGTCCTGGTAGGACATAAAACCAGCAGTACTAGAGGTCCTGGTAGGATATAAAACCAGCAGTACTAGAGGTCCTGGTAAAACCAGCAGCACTAGAGGTCCTGGTAGGAGATAAATAGCTGATGTACAAGCTCACAAGCTTGTAGATCTATTTTTCAAGTATATAAATCATATAACTCCAATCCCAACCTGTGAACTTGTGAATCTAAAACAACCATTTCTCGTCTAGTTCTGTTATTCTGCAAAACGTGGAGACGTTTGGTCCTCATGAGTATAGTGATTCAGGAGCACGCGCACACACGCACACACACACACACACACACACACACACACACACACACACACACACACACACACACACACACACACACACACACACACACACACACACACACACACACACACACACACACACACACACACACACACACACACACACACAAATCAGAATAAGAAATCAGAATAAGAAATCCAAACCAGCTAAAAAAATAAGTAAATTAATAAATTAACCCTTTAAACCATACATGGGCAACTGGCGGCCCGAGGGCCACATGCGGGCCCCCACCTTAACCTAATATTATTATATATAATTAATATCAGAATAGTGATTATATTATTGATTTCAGCTGTTACAATTTCTTACATGCAAACATGACCCACTTTAATGACTTCAGTTTATATTATTAGCTGAATGACTGGTATTAACTATTGTATTTTTTGTATTTATATTTAAGTTCATAAAGTTAACATAAGTATAACTAAATGCATTTGAAATTAAATACAAATGTTACTTTTCAGGATTCCAATAAAAAAATAGCAATAACAAATCAGCATTCCAATTCTAAAATAGCAAAAATAGCAGATCTTCAACGACACGTTTTGAGCTTGTAGATCGGCTATTTTTGCTGCTTTCGTGTGACATAGAATGGCAAAGTGCGGCAATAATTTACTCTTTATTCTGAGATAAGAGGTTTCTGTCCTCTGACAGTATATGTAATGTGTCTCTGTAGTGAGTGTGTTAATATAGAGGTCCTCTACATCATTAAACAGACAGTATATGTAATGTGTCTCTGTAGTGAGTGTGTTAATATAGAGGTCCTCTACATCATTAAACAGACAGTATATGTAATGTGTTCCTCTGTAGTGAGTGTGTTAATATAGAGGTCCTCTACATCATTAAACAGACAGTATATGTAATGTGTCTCTGTAGTGAGTGTGTTAATATAGTGGTCCTCTACATCATTAAACAGACAGTATATGTAATGTGTCTCTGTAGTGAGTGTGTTAATATAGTGGTCCTCTACATCATTAAACAGACATATATGTAATGTGTCTCTGTAGTGAGTGTGTTAATATAGTGGTCCTCTACATCATTAAACAGACAGTATATGTAATGTGTCTCTGTAGTGAGTGTGTTAATATAGAGGTCCTCTACATCATTAAACAGACAGTATATGTAATGTGTCTCTGTAGTGAGTGTGTTAATATAGAGGTCCTCTACATCATTAAACAGACAGTATATGTAATGTGTCTCTGTAGTGAGTGTGTAAATATAGTGGTCCTCTACATCATTAAACAGACAGTATATGTAATGTGTCTCTGTAGTGAGTGTGTTAATATAGTGGTCCTCTACATCATTAAACAGACAGTATATGTAATGTGTCTCTGTAGTGAGTGTGTTAATATAGTGGTCCTCTACATCATTAAACAGACATATATGTAATGTGTCTCTGTAGTGAGTGTGTTAATATAGTGGTCCTCTACATCATTAAACAGACAGTATATGTAATGTGTCTCTGTAGTGAGTGTGTTAATATAGAGGTCCTCTACATCATTAAACAGACAGTATATGTAATGTGTCTCTGTAGTGAGTGTGTTAATATAGAGGTCCTCTACATCATTAAACAGACAGTATATGTAATGTGTCTCTGTAGTGAGTTTGTTAATATAGTGGCCCTCTACATCATTAAACAGACAGTATATGTAATGTGTCTCTGCAGTGAGCGTGTTAATATAGTGGTCCTCTACATCATTAAACAGACAGTATATGTAATGTGTCTCTGTAGTGAGTGTGTTAATATAGAGGTCCTCTACATCATTAAACAGACAGTATATGTAATGTGTCTCTGTAGTGAGTGTGTTAATATAGAGGTCCTCTACATCATTAAACAGACAGTATATGTAATGTGTCTCTGTAGTGAGTGTGTAAATATAGTGGTCCTCTACATCATTAAACAGACAGTATATGTAATGTGTCTCTGTAGTGAGTGTGTTAATATAGTGGTCCTCTACATCATTAAACAGACAGTATATGTAATGTGTCTCTGTAGTGAGTGTGTTAATATAGAGGTCCTCTACATCATTAAACAGACAGTATATGTAACGTGTCTCTGTAGTGAGTGTGTTAATATAGAGGTCCTCTACATCATTAAACAGACAGTATATGTAATGTGTCTCTGTAGTGAGTGTGTTAATATAGTGGTCCTCTACATCATTAAACAGACAGTATATGTAATGTGTCTCTGTAGTGAGTGTGTTAATATAGTGTCCTCTACATCATTAAACAGACAGTATATGTAATGTGTCTCTGTAGTGAGTGTGTTAATATAGTGGTCCTCTACATCATTAAACAGACAGTATATGTAATGTGTCTCTGTAGTGAGTGTGTTAATATAGAGGTCCTCTACATCATTAAACAGACAGTATATGTAATGTGTCTCTGTAGTGAGTGTGTTAATATAGTGGTCCTCTACATCATTAAACAGACAGTATATGTAATGTGTCTCTGTAGTGAGTGTGTTAATATAGTGGTCCTCTACATCATTAAACAGACAGTATATGTAATGTGTCTCTGTAGTGAGTGTGTTAATATAGTGGTCCTCTACATCATTAAACAGACAGTATATGTAATGTGTCTCTGTAGTGAGTGTGTTAATATAGAGGTCCTCTACATCATTAAACAGACAGTATATGTAATGTGTCTCTGTAGTGAGTGTGTTAATATAGTGGTCCTCTACATCATTAAACAGACAGTATATGTAATGTGTCTCTGTAGTGAGTGTGTTAATATAGAGGTCCTCTACATCATTAAACAGACAGTATATGTAATGTGTCTCTGTAGTGAGTGTGTAAATATAGTGGTCCTCTACATCATTAAACAGACAGTATATGTAATGTGTCTCTGTAGTGAGTGTGTTAATATAGTGGTCCTCTACATCATTAAACAGACAGTATATGTAATGTGTCTCTGTAGTGAGTGTGTTAATATAGAGGTCCTCTACATCATTAAACAGACAGTATATGTAATGTGTCTCTGTAGTGAGTGTGTTAATATAGAGGTCCTCTACATCATTAAACAGACAGTATATGTAATGTGTCTCTGTAGTGAGTGTGTTAATATAGTGGTCCTCTACATCATTAAACAGACAGTATATGTAATGTGTCTCTGTAGTGAGTGTGTTAATATAGTGGTCCTCTACATCATTAAACAGACAGTATATGTAATGTGTCTCTGTAGTGAGTGTGTTAATATAGTGGTCCTCTACATCATTAAACAGACAGTATATGTAATGTGTCTCTGTAGTGAGTGTGTTAATATAGAGGTCCTCTACATCATTAAACAGACAGTATATGTAATGTGTCTCTGTAGTGAGTGTGTTAATATAGAGGTCCTCTACATCATTAAACAGACAGTATATGTAATGTGTCTCTGTAGTGAGTGTGTTAATATAGTGGTCCTCTACATCATTAAACAGACAGTAAATGTAATGTGTCTCTGTAGTGAGTGTGTTAATATAGAGGTCCTCTACATCATTAAACAGACAGTATATGTAATGTGTCTCTGTAGTGAGTGTGTTAATATAGAGGTCCTCTACATCATTAAACAGACAGTATATGTAATGTGTCTCTGTAGTGAGTGTGTTAATATAGTGGTCCTCTACATCATTAAACAGACAGTATATGTAATGTGTCTCTGTAGTGAGTGTGTTAATATAGAGGTCCTCTACATCATTAAACAGACAGTATATGTAATGTGTCTCTGTAGTGAGTGTGTTAATATAGTGGTCCTCTACATCATTAAACAGACAGTATATGTAATGTGTCTCTGTAGTGAGTGTGTTAATATAGAGGTCCTCTACATCATTAAACAGACAGTATATGTAATGTGCCTCTGTAGTGAGTGTGTAAATATAGAGGTCCTCTACATCATTAAACAGACAGTATATGTAATGTGTCTCTGTAGTGAGTGTGTTAATATAGAGGTCCTCTACATCATTAAACAGACAGTAAATGTAATGTGTCTCTGTAGTGAGTGTGTTAATATAGAGGTCCTCTACATCATTAAACAGACAGTATACAGACAGTATACTTGCTCTATGTATTACTGGGTTCCTTAATCATGGTGTCTTACCAGATTCAATGTTATCTGTGCTGCTAGTGCCAGTTATCAAGGACAAAATAGGGAAAATAAATATAGACCGATTGCTCTAGCTAGTATTCTCTCCAAAGTCCTGGAGAAAATCCTGCTGGACAGATTGGACGGGTTTATTACCACAGTAGACAACCAGTTTGGTTTTAAAAGGAAACATGGTACCGATATGTGTATATATGCTTTGAAAGACATTTTAGCAAATTATAGAAGTCACAATTCCACCATGTTTTTGTGTTTTATAGATGCTTCTCGAGCATTTGACGGATTGAATCACTTCAAATTATTTGATAAGATGTGCCAAAGAGGGGTACCCATGTACATTATAAGGATACTTGCCTTTTGGTATGCTCATCAGACTATGCAGGTGAAGTGGGGTAATACTGTGTCTGAACATTTCTATGTAAATAATGGGGTGAAGCAAGGGGGGATTTTATCTCCCCTACTGTTTAATTTATACATGGACGATTTATCAAGGAATCTGAACCTGTGTAAAACTGGTTGTGTCATAGGGGACTCTGTTGTCAACCACCTTATGTATGCGGATGATTTAATTATCTTTTCTCAGTACAGTGCAGGCTTACAACAGCTTCTGAGGGTGTGTTCGCAGTATGGCATTGAATTCAATATTAAGTATAATACCAAAAAGAGCAGCATCATGATTGTACGAAGTAAAGAGGATAGAAGGGCTGTATTCCCTAATTTTATTCTCAGTAGCAACATACTATCTGTGTGCAGGGAGATTAAGTACCTTGGTCACTATATCTCTGATGATCTTACAGATGACAAAGACATCAATAGACAAAGATCCAAATTATATGCTCAGGCAAATATACTAATGAGGAAATTTCACAAATGTTCTGTACATGTCAAGGTATCACTTTTTAAAGCTTTCTGTACACCTTTGTTGACGGCTCACCTATGGAGTAATTACAAGGTTAGCAGCATGCAAAAACTCAAAGTAGCATATAATGATGCTCTACGGTTGCTGGTGAGGGTACCAAGATGACACAGTGCCAGTCAGCTGTTTGTTAACTTGGGGGTACCTACCTGTCAAGCCCTACTAAGAAACTAAATGTACAAATTCATATGTCGTCTTGAAGAGTCTGACAATCAGGTTATCAAGATTTTAATTAATCCTATCATGAGCTCCACTAGGTTCTCGTCCATGATATGGAAACATTGGCGAAACAGCCTCTACAGACTGTGAGCAGCTGTAGAAGGACTGACTTATTGTTTTATGTTTTATGTTTTGTTTTATATCGTTGTTTTTATCTGAGTTTTAGCAATGAGCAACTGTCATATGTATTGTTTTATGGACTTTGAGTCTGAAATAAAGATTGAATTGAATTGAATGTAATGTGTCTCTGTAGTGAGTGTGTTAATATAGAGGTCCTCTACATCATTAAACAGACAGTATATGTAATGTGTCTCTGCAGTGAGTGTGTTAATATAGTGGTCCTCTACATCATTAAACAGACAGTATATGTAATGTGTCTCTGTAGTGAGTGTGTAAATATAGTGGTCCTCTACATCATTAAACAGACAGTATATGTAATGTGTCTCTGTAGTGAGTGTGTTAATATAGTGGTCCTCTACATCATTAAACAGACAGTATATGTAATGTGTCTCTGTAGTGAGTGTGTTAATATAGAGGTCCTCTACATCATTAAACAGACAGTATATGTAATGTGTCTCTGTAGTGAGTGTGTAAATATAGTGTTCCTCTACATCATTAAACAGACAGTATATGTAATGTGTCTCTGTAGTGAGTGTGTTAATATAGTGGTCCTCTACATCATTAAACAGACAGTATACAGTATGTAATGTGTCTCTGTAGTGAGTGTGTTAATATAGAGGTCCTCTACATCATTAAACAGACAGTATATGTAATGTGTCTCTGTAGTGAGTGTGTTAATATAGTGGTCCTCTACATCATTAAACAGACAGTATATGTAATGTGTCTCTGTAGTGAGTGTGTTAATATAGAGGTCCTCTACATCATTAAACAGACAGTATATGTAATGTGTCTCTGTAGTGAGTGTGTTAATATAGTGGTCCTCTACATCATTAAACAGACAGTATATGTAATGTGTCTCTGTAGTGAGTGTGTTAATATAGAGGTCCTCTACATCATTAAACAGACAGTATATGTAATGTGTCTCTGTAGTGAGTGTGTTAATATAGAGGTCCTCTACATCATTAAACAGACAGTATATGTAATGTGTCTCTGTAGTGAGTGTGTTAATATAGTGTTCCTCTACATCATTAAACAGACAGTATATGTAATGTGTCTCTGTAGTGAGTGTGTTAATATAGTGGTCCTCTACATCATTAAACAGACAGTATATGTAATGTGTCTCTGTAGTGAGTGTGTTAATATAGAGGTCCTCTACATCATTAAACAGACAGTATATGTAATGTGTCTCTGTAGTGAGTGTGTTAATATAGTGGTCCTCTACATCATTAAACAGACAGTATATGTAATGTGTCTCTGTAGTGAGTGTGTTAATATAGAGGTCCTCTACATCATTAAACAGACAGTATATGTAATGTGTCTCTGTAGTGAGTGTGTTAATATAGTGGTCCTCTACATCATTAAACAGACAGTATATGTAATGTGTCTCTGTAGTGAGTGTGTTAATATAGAGGTCCTCTACATCATTAAACAGACAGTATATGTAATGTGT
>NC_139951.1:51063566-51066066 GCF_963454915.1 Gymnoscopelus microlampas
AATTTACAGGGCGTGCGAGCATCGTGTTCTCTCTCTCTCTCTCTCTCTCACACACACACACATTTGCATTTAAATAGCGACATCAAGTGAGGAGCGTACCCACACTGACGGGTTTCCCAGATGTCACCACAAAGTCAGATGGGCCAGCTGTCTCACACACACACACACACACACACACACACACACACACACACACACACACACACACACACACACACACACACACACACACACACACACACACACACACACACACACACACACACACACAGAGAGAGAGAGAGAGAGAGATCTCAATGTTAAGGCAACATGTTCCTGTAGATATATCAGGAACAGTGTGACAGAAGGTGAAGTTAAAACACGTAAACGATGACATCAGGTGTAGAGGAGGGGAGTAAAGTATGGACCAAGTACAAGAGTTTACTGAGTCTAGTGTAGCGGGTCTAAGGGGTTTAAAAGCCTCTGAGCTGGGTAACATCTGCACCCTGGCTCTCTGGTAACAAACTGTCATTACTCCTGCTGTCAAAGCACTGAATGGGACATTATCACCTTTAATCACACTAGTGATTAGTCTAACGAGGTGAGATACTGACCTATGACATACCCACAAGGCTCACTAGGTGAGATACTGACCTATGACCTACCCACAAGGCTCACTAGGTGAGATACTGACCTATGACCTACCCACAAGACTCACTAGGTGTTTTGTCTTTATTCTGTGGGTTGATGAAAGGTGTGGCAAACGCTCACCTCAAAACATGATTTACCATTCTGTGTGTATCTGTACATATCTCTATCTGTACATAACTCTATCTGTACATAACTCTATCTGTACATAACTCTATCTGTACATAACTCTATCTGTACATAACTCTATCTGTACATAACTCTGTCTGTACATAACTCTATCTGTACATAACTCTATCTGTACATATCTCTATCTGTACATAACTCTATCTGTACATAACTCTATCACAGTAACGTGCTTGCTTTAGCTCGCTCGGTGGTAATCTGTGAAGAACAGATTCAGAGCAGCATTACTGAGAAAGTGAAAACGCTGGGGCTGTTTTTCCTTTTTATCTGACGATGGGTTCTCAGAATGGCTCCGTGGTGCTTCTCGTGGCTCCAGCTCGTTTGAGACGGCGCGCCTCCGTCACGGTCCAAAACTACTTCATACTAAACACCTACTGAGCCCCTATAAACCAATCAATAGTCTGATTAAACTTGATAATGTCCCATTAATATCCCATAATTATGGTATTATTGAACATTTTCAAAGAAATGTAATCAAGAAAGTCAACCAAAGAATAATATGTTTGGGGCAGGATCTCCTCGTTGGTCAGCAGGAACACACTGAGGACACTAGGTGGAGCTCTAACACAATGTCATTATGTCTGAACCTCATGGTTCTCTAGCACATTGGTTCTCAAAGTGTGGTCCAGGGACCCACAGGGGTCCTTGGGGGGGTACCAGGGGGTCCCTAGCAAAATGTGTTAATAACTCTTAACACTTATTTGACTGTTAACTATGAGAGGAAGGACCTCAATGTTAACTTATTGACTGTTAACTATGTACAGTGAGCAGAGAGAATTAATAATAAGTAGACTTGGTAACCTGGCTGTAGAAAGTAACACCACAGTAAAGAACCTGGGGGTTATTATCGACTCTGAATTGAATTTTAATGCACACATTAATCATGTCACCAAGATTGCTTTCTTTCATCTTAGAAATATTGCGCGAATTAGAGACTATCTGTCGTTAGACGACGCAAAAACGCTGATCCACGCTTTTGTTTTCTCTCGGCTTGATTACTGCAATGCACTCTACTCTGGCCTGCCTAAGAAAACAACTGACAGATTACAACTTGTTCAAAATGCGGCAGCCAGAATTTTAACTAAAACTAGAATGAGAGAACATATCACTCCAGTACTAGCTTCACTACACTGGCTCCCGGTTGTTTTTAGGATTGATTTTAAAATTATTTTAATAGTTTATAAAGCTCTAAATGGTCTGGCACCTTCCTACCTCTATGACTGCCTAGAGAGACATGATCCAAACCGGACCCTCAGGTCTTCAAGTGCTGACCTACTCGAGGTGCCTAAAATGACATATAAAAAATACGGTGAAGCAGCATTCTGCTTTTACGGACCAACTGTGTGGAATAAACTCCCATTACACCTAAAACAGGCAGCCTCTGTCGATAGCTTTAAAGCACAGCTCAAGACCTATTTCTTCACTCTTGCTTTTAGCTGACTCTTTGGTTGATTTTTAAGTCCTCACTGTATTGCCTATTTTAATGTTTTATGCTTTTGCTTTTATTTTATTTTATTTTTTGTTTGCTTTATTGTTAAATTGGCTGTAACTGTAACTGTATTCTTGCTCTGTAAAGCACTTTGCGCTGCATTTCATGTCATGAAAGGTGCTATACAAATAAAGTTTATTATTATTATTATTATTACTGTATAATGTTAATGTTAATGTCATGTGTTTTGTATTGTTA
>NC_139951.1:51068566-51186066 GCF_963454915.1 Gymnoscopelus microlampas
AGACAGTATATGTAATGTGTCTCTGTAGTGAGTTTGTTAATATAGTGGCCCTCTACATCATTAAACAGACAGTATATGTAATGTGTCTCTGCAGTGAGCGTGTTAATATAGTGGTCCTCTACATCATTAAACAGACAGTATATGTAATGTGTCTCTGTAGTGAGCGTGTTAATATAGAGGTCCTCTACATCATTAAACAGACAGTATATGTAATGTGTCTCTGTAGTGAGTGTGTTAATATAGAGGTCCTCTACATCATTAAACAGACAGTATATGTAATGTGTCTCTGTAGTGAGTGTGTAAATATAGTGGTCCTCTACATCATTAAACAGACAGTATATGTAATGTGTCTCTGTAGTGAGTGTGTTAATATAGTGGTCCTCTACATCATTAAACAGACAGTATATGTAATGTGTCTCTGTAGTGAGTGTGTTAATATAGAGGTCCTCTACATCATTAAACAGACAGTATATGTAACGTGTCTCTGTAGTGAGTGTGTTAATATAGAGGTCCTCTACATCATTAAACAGACAGTATATGTAATGTGTCTCTGTAGTGAGTGTGTTAATATAGTGGTCCTCTACATCATTAAACAGACAGTATATGTAATGTGTCTCTGTAGTGAGTGTGTTAATATAGTGTCCTCTACATCATTAAACAGACAGTATATGTAATGTGTCTCTGTAGTGAGTGTGTTAATATAGTGGTCCTCTACATCATTAAACAGACAGTATATGTAATGTGTCTCTGTAGTGAGTGTGTTAATATAGAGGTCCTCTACATCATTAAACAGACAGTATATGTAATGTGTCTCTGTAGTGAGTGTGTTAATATAGTGGTCCTCTACATCATTAAACAGACAGTATATGTAATGTGTCTCTGTAGTGAGTGTGTTAATATAGTGGTCCTCTACATCATTAAACAGACAGTATATGTAATGTGTCTCTGTAGTGAGTGTGTTAATATAGTGGTCCTCTACATCATTAAACAGACAGTATATGTAATGTGTCTCTGTAGTGAGTGTGTTAATATAGAGGTCCTCTACATCATTAAACAGACAGTATATGTAATGTGTCTCTGTAGTGAGTGTGTTAATATAGTGGTCCTCTACATCATTAAACAGACAGTATATGTAATGTGTCTCTGTAGTGAGTGTGTTAATATAGAGGTCCTCTACATCATTAAACAGACAGTATATGTAATGTGTCTCTGTAGTGAGTGTGTAAATATAGTGGTCCTCTACATCATTAAACAGACAGTATATGTAATGTGTCTCTGTAGTGAGTGTGTTAATATAGTGGTCCTCTACATCATTAAACAGACAGTATATGTAATGTGTCTCTGTAGTGAGTGTGTTAATATAGAGGTCCTCTACATCATTAAACAGACAGTATATGTAATGTGTCTCTGTAGTGAGTGTGTTAATATAGAGGTCCTCTACATCATTAAACAGACAGTATATGTAATGTGTCTCTGTAGTGAGTGTGTTAATATAGTGGTCCTCTACATCATTAAACAGACAGTATATGTAATGTGTCTCTGTAGTGAGTGTGTTAATATAGTGGTCCTCTACATCATTAAACAGACAGTATATGTAATGTGTCTCTGTAGTGAGTGTGTTAATATAGTGGTCCTCTACATCATTAAACAGACAGTATATGTAATGTGTCTCTGTAGTGAGTGTGTTAATATAGAGGTCCTCTACATCATTAAACAGACAGTATATGTAATGTGTCTCTGTAGTGAGTGTGTTAATATAGAGGTCCTCTACATCATTAAACAGACAGTATATGTAATGTGTCTCTGTAGTGAGTGTGTTAATATAGTGGTCCTCTACATCATTAAACAGACAGTAAATGTAATGTGTCTCTGTAGTGAGTGTGTTAATATAGAGGTCCTCTACATCATTAAACAGACAGTATATGTAATGTGTCTCTGTAGTGAGTGTGTTAATATAGAGGTCCTCTACATCATTAAACAGACAGTATATGTAATGTGTCTCTGTAGTGAGTGTGTTAATATAGTGGTCCTCTACATCATTAAACAGACAGTATATGTAATGTGTCTCTGTAGTGAGTGTGTTAATATAGAGGTCCTCTACATCATTAAACAGACAGTATATGTAATGTGTCTCTGTAGTGAGTGTGTTAATATAGTGGTCCTCTACATCATTAAACAGACAGTATATGTAATGTGTCTCTGTAGTGAGTGTGTTAATATAGAGGTCCTCTACATCATTAAACAGACAGTATATGTAATGTGCCTCTGTAGTGAGTGTGTAAATATAGAGGTCCTCTACATCATTAAACAGACAGTATATGTAATGTGTCTCTGTAGTGAGTGTGTTAATATAGAGGTCCTCTACATCATTAAACAGACAGTAAATGTAATGTGTCTCTGTAGTGAGTGTGTTAATATAGAGGTCCTCTACATCATTAAACAGACAGTATACAGACAGTATACTTGCTCTATGTATTACTGGGTTCCTTAATCATGGTGTCTTACCAGATTCAATGTTATCTGTGCTGCTAGTGCCAGTTATCAAGGACAAAATAGGGAAAATAAATATAGACCGATTGCTCTAGCTAGTATTCTCTCCAAAGTCCTGGAGAAAATCCTGCTGGACAGATTGGACGGGTTTATTACCACAGTAGACAACCAGTTTGGTTTTAAAAGGAAACATGGTACCGATATGTGTATATATGCTTTGAAAGACATTTTAGCAAATTATAGAAGTCACAATTCCACCATGTTTTTGTGTTTTATAGATGCTTCTCGAGCATTTGACGGATTGAATCACTTCAAATTATTTGATAAGATGTGCCAAAGAGGGGTACCCATGTACATTATAAGGATACTTGCCTTTTGGTATGCTCATCAGACTATGCAGGTGAAGTGGGGTAATACTGTGTCTGAACATTTCTATGTAAATAATGGGGTGAAGCAAGGGGGGATTTTATCTCCCCTACTGTTTAATTTATACATGGACGATTTATCAAGGAATCTGAACCTGTGTAAAACTGGTTGTGTCATAGGGGACTCTGTTGTCAACCACCTTATGTATGCGGATGATTTAATTATCTTTTCTCAGTACAGTGCAGGCTTACAACAGCTTCTGAGGGTGTGTTCGCAGTATGGCATTGAATTCAATATTAAGTATAATACCAAAAAGAGCAGCATCATGATTGTACGAAGTAAAGAGGATAGAAGGGCTGTATTCCCTAATTTTATTCTCAGTAGCAACATACTATCTGTGTGCAGGGAGATTAAGTACCTTGGTCACTATATCTCTGATGATCTTACAGATGACAAAGACATCAATAGACAAAGATCCAAATTATATGCTCAGGCAAATATACTAATGAGGAAATTTCACAAATGTTCTGTACATGTCAAGGTATCACTTTTTAAAGCTTTCTGTACACCTTTGTTGACGGCTCACCTATGGAGTAATTACAAGGTTAGCAGCATGCAAAAACTCAAAGTAGCATATAATGATGCTCTACGGTTGCTGGTGAGGGTACCAAGATGACACAGTGCCAGTCAGCTGTTTGTTAACTTGGGGGTACCTACCTGTCAAGCCCTACTAAGAAACTAAATGTACAAATTCATATGTCGTCTTGAAGAGTCTGACAATCAGGTTATCAAGATTTTAATTAATCCTATCATGAGCTCCACTAGGTTCTCGTCCATGATATGGAAACATTGGCGAAACAGCCTCTACAGACTGTGAGCAGCTGTAGAAGGACTGACTTATTGTTTTATGTTTTATGTTTTGTTTTATATCGTTGTTTTTATCTGAGTTTTAGCAATGAGCAACTGTCATATGTATTGTTTTATGGACTTTGAGTCTGAAATAAAGATTGAATTGAATTGAATGTAATGTGTCTCTGTAGTGAGTGTGTTAATATAGAGGTCCTCTACATCATTAAACAGACAGTATATGTAATGTGTCTCTGCAGTGAGTGTGTTAATATAGTGGTCCTCTACATCATTAAACAGACAGTATATGTAATGTGTCTCTGTAGTGAGTGTGTAAATATAGTGGTCCTCTACATCATTAAACAGACAGTATATGTAATGTGTCTCTGTAGTGAGTGTGTTAATATAGTGGTCCTCTACATCATTAAACAGACAGTATATGTAATGTGTCTCTGTAGTGAGTGTGTTAATATAGAGGTCCTCTACATCATTAAACAGACAGTATATGTAATGTGTCTCTGTAGTGAGTGTGTAAATATAGTGTTCCTCTACATCATTAAACAGACAGTATATGTAATGTGTCTCTGTAGTGAGTGTGTTAATATAGTGGTCCTCTACATCATTAAACAGACAGTATATGTAATGTGTCTCTGTAGTGAGTGTGTTAATATAGAGGTCCTCTACATCATTAAACAGACAGTATATGTAATGTGTCTCTGTAGTGAGTGTGTTAATATAGTGGTCCTCTACATCATTAAACAGACAGTATATGTAATGTGTCTCTGTAGTGAGTGTGTTAATATAGAGGTCCTCTACATCATTAAACAGACAGTATATGTAATGTGTCTCTGTAGTGAGTGTGTTAATATAGTGGTCCTCTACATCATTAAACAGACAGTATATGTAATGTGTCTCTGTAGTGAGTGTGTTAATATAGAGGTCCTCTACATCATTAAACAGACAGTATATGTAATGTGTCTCTGTAGTGAGTGTGTTAATATAGAGGTCCTCTACATCATTAAACAGACAGTATATGTAATGTGTCTCTGTAGTGAGTGTGTAAATATAGTGTTCCTCTACATCATTAAACAGACAGTATATGTAATGTGTCTCTGTAGTGAGTGTGTTAATATAGTGGTCCTCTACATCATTAAACAGACAGTATATGTAATGTGTCTCTGTAGTGAGTGTGTTAATATAGAGGTCCTCTACATCATTAAACAGACAGTATATGTAATGTGTCTCTGTAGTGAGTGTGTTAATATAGTGGTCCTCTACATCATTAAACAGACAGTATATGTAATGTGTCTCTGTAGTGAGTGTGTTAATATAGAGGTCCTCTACATCATTAAACAGACAGTATATGTAATGTGTCTCTGTAGTGAGTGTGTTAATATAGTGGTCCTCTACATCATTAAACAGACAGTATATGTAATGTGTCTCTGTAGTGAGTGTGTTAATATAGAGGTCCTCTACATCATTAAACAGACAGTATATGTAATGTGTCTCTGTAGTGAGTGTGTTAATATAGAGGTCCTCTACATCATTAAACAGACAGTATATGTAATGTGTCTCTGTAGTGAGTGTGTTAATATAGTGGTCCTCTACATCATTAAACAGACAGTATATGTAATGTGTCTCTGTAGTGAGTGTGTTAATATAGAGGTCCTCTACATCATTAAACAGACAGTATATGTAATGTGTCTCTGTAGTGAGTGTGTTAATATAGTGGTCCTCTACATCATTAAACAGACAGTATATGTAATGTGTCTCTGTAGTGAGTGTGTTAATATAGAGGTCCTCTACATCATTAAACAGACAGTATATGTAATGTGTCTCTGTAGTGAGTGTGTAAATATAGTGGTCCTCTACATCATTAAACAGACAGTATATGTAATGTGTCTCTGTAGTGAGTGTGTTAATATAGTGGTCCTCTACATCATTAAACAGACAGTATATGTAATGTGTCTCTGTAGTGAGTGTGTTAATATAGAGGTCCTCTACATCATTAAACAGACAGTATATGTAATGTGTCTCTGTAGTGAGTGTGTTAATATAGAGGTCCTCTACATCATTAAACAGACAGTATATGTAATGTGTCTCTGTAGTGAGTGTGTTAATATAGTGGTCCTCTACATCATTAAACAGACAGTATATGTAATGTGTCTCTGTAGTGAGTGTGTTAATATAGTGGTCCTCTACATCATTAAACAGACAGTATATGTAATGTGTCTCTGTAGTGAGTGTGTTAATATAGTGGTCCTCTACATCATTAAACAGACAGTATATGTAATGTGTCTCTGTAGTGAGTGTGTTAATATAGAGGTCCTCTACATCATTAAACAGACAGTATATGTAATGTGTCTCTGTAGTGAGTGTGTTAATATAGAGGTCCTCTACATCATTAAACAGACAGTATATGTAATGTGTCTCTGTAGTGAGTGTGTTAATATAGTGGTCCTCTACATCATTAAACAGACAGTATATGTAATGTGTCTCTGTAGTGAGTGTGTTAATATAGAGGTCCTCTACATCATTAAACAGACAGTATATGTAATGTGTCTCTGTAGTGAGTGTGTTAATATAGAGGTCCTCTACATCATTAAACAGACAGTATATGTAATGTGTCTCTGTAGTGAGTGTGTTAATATAGTGGTCCTCTACATCATTAAACAGACAGTATATGTAATGTGTCTCTGTAGTGAGTGTGTTAATATAGAGGTCCTCTACATCATTAAACAGACAGTATATGTAATGTGTCTCTGTAGTGAGTGTGTTAATATAGTGGTCCTCTACATCATTAAACAGACAGTATATGTAATGTGTCTCTGTAGTGAGTGTGTTAATATAGTGGTCCTCTACATCTTTAAACAGACAGTATATGTAATGTGTCTCTGTAGTGAGTGTGTTAATATAGTGGTCCTCTACATCATTAAACAGACAGTATATGTAATGTGTCTCTGTAGTGAGTGTGTTAATATAGAGGTCCTCTACATCATTAAACAGACAGTATATGTAATGTGTCTCTGTAGTGAGTGTGTTAATATAGTGGCCCTCTACATCATTAAACAGACAGTATATGTAATGTGTCTCTGTAGTGAGTGTGTAAATATAGTGGTCCTGCTACATCATTAAACAGACAGTATATGTAATGTGTCTCTGTAGTGAGTGTGTTAATATAGTGGTCCTCTACATCATTAAACAGACAGTATATGTAATGTGTCTCTGTAGTGAGTGTGTTAATATAGTGGCCCTCTACATCATTAAAAAGACAGTATATGTAATGTGTCTCTGTAGGGAGTGTTTTAATATAGAGGTCCTCTACATCATTAAACAGACAGTATATGTAATGTGTCTCTGTAGTGAGTGTGTTAATATAGTGGTCCTCTACATCATTAAACAGACAGTATATGTAATGTGTCTCTGTAGTGAGTGTGTTAATATAGTGGCCCTCTACATCATTAAACAGACAGTATATGTAATGTGTCTCTGTAGTGAGTGTGTAAATATAGTGGTCCTCTACATCATTAAACAGACAGTATATGTAATGTGTCTCTGTAGTGAGTGTGTTAATATAGAGGTCCTCTACATCATTAAACAGACAGTATATGTAATGGGTCTCTGTAGTGAGTGTGTTAATATAGTGGTCCTCTACATCATTAAACAGACAGTATATGTAATGTGTCTCTGTAGTGAGTGTGTTAATATAGTGGTCCTCTACATCATTAAACAGACAGTATATGTAATGTGTCTCTGTAGTGAGTGTGTTAATATAGTGGTCCTCTACATCATTAAACAGACAGTATATGTAATGTGTCTCTGTAGTGAGTGTGTTAATATAGTTAGGGTCGCTCACAGAGAAAATCTCTACCTATGTGGATTCCTTTTTAAAACCACATGTCACTTCCCTCCCAGCCTATGTAAGAGACTCAATGGACATGATAAACACCCTGAAGAAAATGGGGGATATGGAAGGTGAAGTGATAATGGCCACTTTGGATGTGGAGAGCCTATATACCTGTATACCCCACACTGGGGGACTGGAAGCGCTCTCTTACTATTTGAACAAACGTGACACCCAGCTCTCACCAAGTACAAATTGTATCAGAGATCTGGCCGAACTAGTTCTAACAAGAAACTTTTTTATGTTTGAGAATGACTATTATCTCCAAACACGTGGCACCGCGATGGGTAGCCGTATGGCCCCAAATTACGCAGGTCTTTATATGGGTCTATTTGAACAAGATTCTGTGTTGGGTCCCAACAATCCCTTCTTGACCCATATACAACTCTGGCGGCGATATGTGGATGACATTTCTCTACTGTGGGGGGGCACTGAACACGATTTACAAATGTTCTTCGAATATATAAACTCGTGTAACCAGTCACTAAATTTCACCATGACTTCCGACAAAATGGAAGTGAATTTTCTGGACATCCGCATAATGCGTAACGGCAAAGGTTTTAAAACAGACGTCTACAGAAAACCCACAGACAGTAATGCCTTGCTGAGAGCTGACAGTTTCCATCCTCTACCTCTGAAACGCAGCCTTCCTATAAGCCAACATAGCCGCATTAGGAGAATTTGTAGTGATGGAACTGACTACAAAACACAAGCGGACCTCCTAGATATGCGCTTTAGAAATAGAGGCTATCCAGACGAGTGGCTAAAAAAGGCACGCGACAGATTCAGTGACTGTACACAGGAGGAAGTCTTACAGTCCAAACGGGACGCCTCCCCAAGTAACGCTCCCTATGCATTGTACAATATTCAGCCCTTGGTAAGGAGTTTGAACGCGCGCTGCGCACAATGTAATTTTACTGAAAAGAGCCACACTTTTACGCACCCTTCAACGGGTAAACGTTTTGATATTAACAACACATTGAGTGCCAAAAACGGTCCGGACCGTTTTTCATAATCCAAAAACGGTTATGGCCGTTTTTGGTGAAAAATATGATTTTTTCAATTTTTTTTTCATTTTTTTTTTTTTTTTTTTTTCACAGCACCAGGAGATATCATTTTACGAAGATTTAGACTCCAATCCACCTCCTGGTTGAGTTATGACTTCAAAAGCCTGTATCTCGGCTCCTGTGTACTTGTGTGCTCCTGTGTGCTAAGGTAAAAGTGACGTATATCAGCTACATACTTTCTTAAACATATGAGACAAATAGGAAAATCAAATGAGCAAGAGCTAAGACAAATAAGTGTATCAAATAAACAAGATCCAATAAAATAAAATAAGAGTTTGTACAACAAGGCTAAGAGGAAGGGTATGTTTCCTGAAGAGGTGAAAGACGGGCAGTGACTCTGCTGTCCTGACATCTTTAAAGCCATGAGACGTGATGCTGTTCTAAACCAGAGGACCCCCTGATTAAAATGTATTTGACCACGGACCCCCGTCAGAAAATGTTTTGTGTCAGAGAGAGAGAGAGAGAGAGAAAAGGGGAGAGAGAGAGAGCAAGAGAGAGAGAGAGAGAGAGAGAGAGAGAGAGAGAGAGAGAGAGAGAGAAAGAGACAGAGACAGAGACAGAGAGAGAGAGAGAGAGAGAGAGAGAGAGAGAGAGAGAGAGAGAGAGAGCGAGCGAGCTCTGGGATTTCTGTAAACCCAGAGGTGTTTCTGTTCAGTGGTGTTACAGCGCCCCCCAGCGGCCGCCAGGAAAATAGCTCAAGACAAAACTACACAAATAAACAACTACACTTTATTCTTCTGACCCGCCCCCTAACCCCATGAACCCTGACCCCATGAACCCTAACCCCATGAACCCTGACCCCATGAACCCTGACCCCATGAACCCTGACCCCATGAACCCTAACCCCATGAACCCTAACCACATGAACCCTAACGCCATGAACCCTAACCCCATACCCTAACCCCATGAACCCTGACCCTAACCACATGAATGCAGATGATTGATGCATGTTTAGTATGGCAGAGGGTCATTTCATATATATTATGTAGGGTTATAACAAGGGTCTGTCTTGTCTAACCTAACCCTTATGTAGAGTCCTCTGTATACATGGCACCTGTTTAAGATGTGGGACATGGTTTCAGCTGTTTGACCATGATGTATACAGTGAGGAGCATGGTTCCCTGGAAACCAGATGGAGAGTTTAAGTTTAGATGGTAAAACCTGCATCCTGGCTTTCAGAGTAAAGACAACAATGCACTCCTTCTAAAGCAACATTTTTGAACACAAAGTGAGAGAGAGAGACAGAATCGTCCGCAGCAGGGAGACATGCAGTCTGCAGAGAGAGAGACAGAATGGACAGCAGGGAGACATGCAGTCTTCAGAGAGACAGACAGAATGGACAGCAGGGAGACATGCAGTCTTCAGAGAGAGAGACAGAATGGACAGCAGGGAGACATGCAGTCTTCAGAGAGAGAGACAGAATGGACAGCAGGGAGACATGCAGTCTTCAGAGAGACAGACAGAATGGACAGCAGGGAGACATGCAGTCTTCAGAGAGACAGACAGAATGGACAGCAGGGAGACATGCAGTCTTCAGAGAGACAGACAGAATGGACAGCAGGGAGACATGCAGTCTTCAGAGAGACAGACAGAATGGACAGCAGGGAGACATGCAGTCTTCAGAGAGACAGACAGAATGGACAGCAGGGAGACATGCAGTCTTCAGAGAGAGACAGACATAATGGACAGCAGGGAGACATGCAGTCTTCAGAGAGAGAGAGAGAGAGACAGAATGGACAGCAGGGAGACATGCAGTCTTCAGAGAGACAGACAGAATGGACAGCAGGGAGACATGCAGTCTTCAGAGAGAGAGACAGAATGGACAGCAGGGAGACATGCAGTCTTCAGAGAGACAGACAGAATGGACAGCAGGGAGACATGCAGTCTTCAGAGAGACAGACAGAATGGACAGCAGGGAGACATGCAGTCTTCAGAGAGACAGACAGAATGGACAGCAGGGAGACATGCAGTCTTCAGAGACAGAGACAGACAGAATGGACAGCAGGGAGACATGCAGTCTTCAGAGAGACAGACAGAATGGACAGCAGGGAGACTTGCAGTCTCAGCTCAGTCCAGTGTTGTCTCTGTCTTTGCTGTTGAGCCCATAAGAGGCGCTGGGTCAACAACAACAACAACAACAACAACAAAACCCTGAACAACCAATAAAACAGCATGAATGTAACAAAGACAAACAGCAGGAGCATCATATTCATAAACTGCTCAAAGGGAACACGTTGATCCTTTAGGGGTGCATTTCTCCTTTCCGACATGTCTCCTTTCCGACGTTGACGAACCCTATACCTAACCCTAACCCTAACCCTAACCGCACGCGGAAGCCACTAGTCGGAGTGGTGAGATGTCGGAATGGAGAGTGAACACCATCCTTTAGTTATGTTGACACACATTCTGCTAACAAACTACTCAAAAGAATGAAGGGATCAAAGTGTTCCCTTCATTATTATGAGCAGTTTATATAGACATTCTGTTAGTAAATAAATCTTACCTGATGGATGAAACACCAAACATACAGCCTTGTATTCCATGTGTACACTCTCACAGTTACAGACCTGTAAGGGTTCATTTGGTTCCATAAGGGTTCATTTGGTTCCATAAGGGTTCATTTGGTTTGATCTATTGACCTATTGATCTATTGATCTATTGAAAGATAATCCTGTACGGAATGTATGGACAGAAAATAGATCATAACATGTCTCTATGGTGGCTTTCTGTACAGCTGTCATGTTGGGGACATGTCTGTTTGACTGTATCATACATCCAAACATGTCTGTTTGACTGTATCATACATCCAAACATGTCTGTTTCACTGTATCATACATCCAAACATGTCTGTTTGACTGTATCATACATCCAAACATGTCTGTTTCACTGTATCATACATCCAAACATGTCTGTTTGACTGTATCATACATCCAAACATGTCTGTTTGACTGTATCATACATCCAAACATGTCTGTTTGATTGTATCATACATCCAAACATGTCTGTTTGATTGTATCATACATCCAAACATGTCTGTTTGACTGTATCATACAATCAAACATGTCTGTTTGACTGTATCATACATCCAAACATGTCTGTTTGACTGTATCATACATCCAAACATGTCTGTTTGACTGTATCATACATCCAAACATGTCTGTTTGACTGTATCATACATCCAAACATGTCTGCTTGGATGTTGTCCATATAAATGTATACATATTTAATTGTATGAATACATATTAATTGATGTCAATACATGTTAATGTATAAAACTAAATATTAAATTCTATAAATACATATTAATTGATATCAATACATGTTAATGTATAAAACTACATATTAATTACTATAAATACATATTAATTTGAGGAGCTCTGGTTTCATCCATACATGAAGAACCTATTAGTCCTCTTTCTTCTGTTGTCATTTTACCTGAACCCTGAACCAGCTGCACCAAACATTACTAATGACACACACACACACACACACACACACACACACACACACACACACACACACACACACACACACACACACACACACACACACACACACACACACACACACACACACACACACACACACACACACACACACACAGACAGACAGACAGACAGACAGACAGACAGACAGACAGACAGACAGACAGGTAAGTTAAAGGTACATGATCCAGGAAAAGATAAAGGCAACATTTCATAAATATACAATTTTACAACAAAGTATAAATCTCATGATAATGTTTTATAGTAATTATGACCAGGAGGAGAACTTCGTTCTCCATTGACCATTATGACTGTATAGTTATGGAGTCATAGCACCCTCTGCTGGACTAACTGTGTCATTGCACCACTTATTAGCTATTTAAATGACATGTTTAACATTGTGGTCCAGAAAAAACATGAGAACAAATGACCATATATGGTCATTAGGACAAAGTACTCAACTCCAGTACTTGAGTATAAAGTATCTCTGGTCCATAGCGTTAGGAGAACTCCTTCTAACGCTAAGGACCAGAGCTAAGTATAAAGTATAAATATTCCCGGTCAAATATTACTTCAACTATTCAGTGAAAGTTACTTTGTCAAACGCTTTTAAAAGTATACATTACACAGTACTTTGTTTTGATAAATATTAATGCACTCCTGTATTGAAATGTAGAACTTTTACAAACTAATGAAACTATTTTACAGACAATTTTAAACAAAACAAAATCACATAATTATCACCATCTGTTTTAAGACTCCTGTCTGGGACAGGTTTCCAGTGGTGTAAAGTACAGTAACTAAGTACATTTACTCAAGTACTGCACTTAAGTCATTTTTTTAGGTATTTGTACTTTACTTGAGTATTTTCACATTCCAATACTTTTACTTCTACTCCACTACATCTCAGAGCTAAATATTGTACTTTTACTCCACTACAATTATTTGAAAACTTGAGTTACTAGTTACTTTGCTGATATAAATTATATTATAAAACATACATTAACCACTTTAGACCTATTTTATACCTAGGCTATTTAAAAATAGCCGATCTACAAGCTCACAACGAGTGAGCTAGTGAGCTTGTAGATCGGCTATGTTCAAATATCCAATGTATTTGTATATAGGTTTAAAGTGCTCATGTGGCCTAGTCGCTTCTTTTGGGCCTGTTTTCATAGACCTGGGCCCTATTCCACGAAAGGTGAATTAGAGCTAAAGCCTGGCTTTAACACCTATCCTGGCTTAATTTAGCCAGGATTAGGGATGACACACGTCTCTGCTTCTAGTGACTGATATTGTCCTTCTGATGAATGTTAGACTCATTAAAACACACGTCTCTGCTTCTAGTGACTGATATTGTCCTTCTAATGAACGTTAGACTCATTAAAACACACGTCTCTGCTTCTGGTGACTGATATTGTCCTTCTAATGAACGTTAGACTCATTAAAACACACGTCTCTGCTTCTAGTGACTGATATTGTCCTTCTAATGAACGTTAGACTCATTAAAACACACGTCTCTGCTTCTGGTGACTGATATTGTCCTTCTAATGAACGTTAGACTCATTAAAACACACGTCTCTGCTTCTGGTGACTGATATTGTCCTTCTAATGAACGTTAGACTCATTAAAACACACGTCTCTGCTTCTAGTGACTGATATTGTCCTTCTAATGAACGTTAGACTCATTAAAACACACGTCTCTGCTTCTAGTGACTGATATTGTCCTTCTAATGAACGTTAGACTCATTAAAACACACGTCTCTGCTTCTGGTGACTGATATTGTCCTTCAAATGAATGTTAGACTCATTAAAACACACGTCTCTGCTTCTAGTGACTGATATTGTCCTTCTAATGAATGTTAGACTCATTAAAACACACGTCTCTGCTTCTAGTGACTGATATTGTCCTTCTAATGAATGTTACACTCATTAAAACACACGTCTCTGCTTCTGGTGACAAATGTTGGACAGTATCTAAGTACATTTACTTGAGTATTTCTTTCTTTCTTTCTTTCCGCTACATTTCCAATATTATTTTAACTCTGCACTACATTTCTGAGAAGAGACTCTTGGAACTCACACTTAGATAAATATAATCATGAATTATCTGCTTCAGTCCTGTTTCAAATATGGTGAAAATAGCAGATATAAAAGCTCACAACACGTCGCACCCCAACACATTGTGAGCTTGTAGATCTATTTCATCATATTTGAAAATGAATGTGATTTTCAGAATGTTTTTTTTTACATGTAAGTTTTTTCTAAAGAACAACATTCTCTTCATGACAAAACAACCATTTTAAACACACATGATTATGGTTTTATAGTAGTTATTTGAATACAACGATATTGATAAACAAACATGATTGTGAGGATGATATACTGTATATTATATACTGTATATTATATACTGTATATTGTATACTGTATTATATACTGTATATTATATACTGTATATAACATAATAGTTTCTATAAGGCAAGGCTCTCAAACTGTTTCACATCAAGCTCAAAGCGTCTCAACTCGACGCTCCATAAGCTTGTAGATCTGATATTGTGATACTTTTGTGTTAGGCTGCAGGATGATCATTTACCAACACAAAGTTAAAACATGGAGATGAGACGTTTCTGCCCGACGACAACCATAAGTACTTTTTCCTGGATTAATTTACACCTACGTTTTGAGTGTTGGTATAAGTTATCAGACCGGTGTGATCCAGTCTACAGCCTGCTTTACATAAACGGTCATTTGCATAATGCACACATGATAATTAGTAATGTAACATTGGAGTCGCCTCTCCTTGTTCCTCATTGGTATTAGTTAGCTCCACCCCCTTTCCTGATCGGTCGATGTTTTTTTTTTTTTTTTTTTTTTTTCCCAAGATTTTGTAACCCTTTTTTTCACCCTTTTTTCACAATAAAAGCTATAGTTATTCCAAAATAGAATTCACAAACCCAGTTAAAACAAGAAAAATAAAAGTTCCATACATTTTTAACAATCTCCAAATATATATATATATATATATATATATATATATATATTTAAATAAAACCCCTCTCATTGTTTTCTTTTCAAAATTAAATCCCCAAAACCAGATAAAAAAGCTGCTCCTCAGAGCACAGGTCTCCGCCAGGTCAGATAGGTTATTGTGGATCAGCAATGTTCGGAATTTGCCAATCAGGATGGAATAAAAAATAGGACAGAACCATCTTGATCACTTGACTATAGAGGTAATGGGTACCGATTTGCGTGAAATTTGAAAAAAATCGGAAGGCTAAATATTAAAAAAATGTGTTTTACATAAGTCGGCCTCCAGGTGGCGCTATGAAAGGCAAATGTGAAAAATGCAGGGCAGATGTTTTTCCTTGGCCTCTAGACAGATCCGTGCGGTTATAGTTAAGAACGCAAATCGGCCTTTTATAGCGCCACCATGAGAATGATTAGAAAAATATCAAGTGGCATTTCTTCCTCGGCCTAGTGGGAATGTGTGTGTGTGAAATGTCACAGAAATCGCATGTTGCGTTCATGATTTGAGGCATTTTGTCCAAAACGGACCAATCCTGCAAACTTTGGAAGCCAACCTTAGCCAATCAGGATGGCATATGGAAAAACGGACCAATCTGTGTTGATCACATGACTATAGAGATACTGTGTACTGATTTGCGTGAAGTTTGGATAAAATCTGTAGGAGTAATGTCAAAAAAATTGTTTTGCAAAAAGCGGCCTCCTGGTGGCGCTAGATTTGGGGCAGAGGTTCTGCTCTGGCATCCAGGGAGTGTGTGTGCACAGTTTTGTTGTGATCAAGCCAACGGTGGTGGAGATTAGCTGTACACAGAATGACAGAATAACAGACAGGGGGTAAACATACTCTCGCCATGCCTTTCGGCCTGGCGGAGACAATAAAAGTCCCATACATCAATAACAACAATCCACCAAAAAAATAAATCAAAATAAAAGCATCTACATGGTTGCCCACAGATGTAGTATTTTTGTTTTCAAAATAAAAGCCATAGATATTATCCTTTGTAAATATAATACAAATCCAGTTTTTCTAAATATAAACTCTTTGTTTAGTTTGAAAGGAAAAAGATACCATGACATTTAGTTTGACATATTAACCTTATATTCTCATTAAATACCTGCAATATCCCCACGGCCCACCAGGGGGCGCCGGCCCACAGGTTGAGAAGCGGTGCTATAGAGAAGCAGGTCTGTGTGTCATGTTCTTTTTTTTCTACTTTTTTCCTTTTAACCCTTTTGTCCCCAATTTACTGTGTGTTGTCACTGTGTTGTTTCCTACTGACTCACCTACCAGTGAGGAGCCCCTACCGAGAGGACCTAGAGCCTTCATCCTACTCCTCCCACCCAACACTCCCTGCTGACAGGCTCCGCCCACCCCACCCCATAGGAGTACATACAGTGACAAATACCCCCCACCCCCCCCACCCCATAGGAGTACATACAGTGACAAATACCCCCCCCCCCCCCCCCCCCCACCCCATAGGAGTACATACAGTGACAAATACCCCCCCCCCCCCCCCCACCCCATAGGAGTACATACAGTGACAACCCCCCCCCCCTTCCCCTCCTCTCCTCACACAGGTCAGTCATGTAGACGTAGACGCTCCACAAAGCAGACACACGGCGCTGGATTCAAACCCACAACCTCCAGGATGTTTAGGTTGAGCGGGGTTTGGTCAAAGCCTCCAAGATCATGGACACACACAGTAAGAACAGCATAAAGGTTTAAACAGAACGGTGGACAACATGTGTAGTAAAGTGTTCTATGAGGATTCATTACAGATCAAACAGAACAATGCTTATCCGTAGGAACACACACTGAGGAGAGAAGAGCTTTGAATCAACATCTGAACCTTACCTTGGTCTCCAAAGCTCTCTGTCTCTGGTCAAAGTCTCTCCGCTGTGCAGTGAACTGTTCGGTCAGTTGTTTTTCCATTCTGTCCACTCTGCCAGAACACACACAGATTGATTGATTGATTGATTGATTGATTGATTGATTGATGTTGAAGTAACACACATACATGTAAAGAATGTACAGAATAGTGACACAATGTATGACAATAGTGATACTAATCTAGTAAACACTAGACTAGACCATACCCGTGGGGGGATATGCGCACTAGACCACCCACCAGTCCCGACTCACGAAAATGCTCTCACATAAGCGCTCGTATATTTCTAAAATAGCAGACCTACAAGCTCACAATGTGTCGTGATGCGACGCGTTATGAGCTTGTAGATCTGCTAGTTT
Organism: Gymnoscopelus microlampas; assembly: GCF_963454915.1. Classification (NCBI taxonomy): domain Eukaryota; kingdom Metazoa; phylum Chordata; class Actinopteri; order Myctophiformes; family Myctophidae; genus Gymnoscopelus; species Gymnoscopelus microlampas. Next base: position 51,086,000 of record NC_139951.1, read on the forward strand.
CAAACAGCCAATGCAGCCAGATCTGCAATCGTATCTAAATGAATGTTAAAGCAGTTTGTTTAAATGAGTTTATAAAATGTTATGTTTTCACAGGGATTATTTGTCTGTCAAACAGTCAGACATGCTGCTCCACAGGTCTATGATGGAACAAACTGGTTCAGACAAAGTCTGCACGTCCTCAGACCTGACGTGAGATCTGAGCGAGCCTTAGGCTGAAGACAAAGTCAGGATATATTGATAAATGCCGAAAACTGTACAGTAAGTGATCTCACCGTACGGACATTGGTCATATTTGGTCTACACCACGTTGATAAATGAGGGCCACTGTGTATAGTTTCTCATACACGCACGCACACGCACGTACACACACAGGCTGGAAAGACACCAGACTTTTTTCACACACACGCACATATACGCACACACGCACTTTTAGATCCAGTCCTATTTTAAAGACTGCGTATGCGGGACTCGCATATCCGCGCGCCTGGTGTAGCCGCTATCATTGATATCAATTGGATCCAAACAAACGCGCTCTACGCGCCACGCATACGCGCGCTTAGAAAAGTCTGGTGTAGATCGGCCGACACACACACACACACACTCGCTTGCGCTTGCAAGCGCACGCGCACACGCGCACGCGCACGCACACACACACACACACACACACACACACACACACACACACACACACACACACACACACACACACACACACACACACAGATCCATTCAGTTAGAGCACATCTGTAGTCTGAGGTGAATGTAGTGATTGACATGAAGTCATTGCCATCTCACCTGTCAGTCATCTGATTAAACCTCTGGTCAATTGTTCCTGTCTGCTGTTGCAGCTTACTGTCCACTCTGTTACACACACACACACACACACACACACACACACACACACACACACACACACACACACACACACACACATGTTGTACAACTTCATTCGATTCAATATGATTATGTGTGTGTGTGTGTGTGTGTGTGTGTGTGTGTGTGTGTGTGTGTGTGTGTGTGTGTGTGTGTGTGTGTGTGTGTGTGTGTGTGTGTGTGTGTGTGTGTGTTTCCCTCATTTCATTCAGGTCGGTGCAGCAGAGAGACATTTTACATCACATTTATTATAGTATTTATTATCTTACTTGTCAGAAATCTGCTGAATCCTCTGGTCAAAGTTTCTGCTTTCAGTCAGCTGTTCCTGCACACTGTCCACACACACACACACACACACACACACACACACACACACACACACACACACACACACACACACACACACACACACACACACACACACACACACACTTCAATACAATACAATTCAGTACACTACACTAAACTACACTACAATACTGTTACGAAGGACGCCAGCGATATCCGGTACTACGCCCGTATATGGATACAACGCCAGCGTGACGTTATCTTACGACCGCATGGCATCATATCCTACCTATAAATACTATGGTCGTCAATTAGGATGGTAGTTGGCAATTGTAGTAATAATAATAATTAGATAAAAAATATCAGGGCCTTTTCACTCATATTCAAGGTGTGTGATTAAAGAACCATTTCTAGAACTATATAACCATATAACCTATAGAAATACAGTCCTTATATCTTGCAGTAACAAATATACAAATACAATGCAATAAACAGCCATTGAGTGATTTAGTGATTAACATGCAGTCGTCATCATCATCATCATCTTACTTGTCAAAAATCTGTTTAATCCTCAGAGTCACTGCTTCTCTCTGTCTCCCTCTGAGCTGTCAGGAACTTCTTCTTCTGATCCGTCTCCCATTTCTGAACTGCTTCCTCCGTGTAACGTCTATTAATGTCCTCCATGAATCCTAACCATTGGGGAAAATGGTTAAATGATTATCACGCACCATGAACATAATGCATACAGTATCTCAGCAGGTGTGAGCTGATGTTGGGCTGAAAAGCTTGGCCTGTACACTGTCGAGGGTAAAAAGAGCAGACCAAGTAAAACATCTGAACACACAATTTTAAACAATATAGAGGGGGTCCCTGCTTCATCTCTCTCAGCTAGGGGGTCCTTGGCCTGAAAACGTTGACTTGTCCCACCTCAGATTGCACACCCCCACAGTAGCAGCAGTCCATATGGACAATTCCAGGGGCACTCGCCAGCATCCATGCCCATAAACCCACACCCCACTACATCTGCCTTTATTCGCACAGCTAACGAAACCCCACACCCCACTACACCGGCCTTATTTCACACATCTGACGAAACACCACTCTACAGCAACAATGACACAAGACACCCCACAGCAACAAACATCCTCTTTTTCATACAGAGCACTGTTTGAAGACGACTGAAGCACTGAGCTTCACTTTGTTAAGTACGCAAGATGTTCACTTTATCTGTCATAAAGGACAGCTAACATGGTGCTTATTTGTATTACCTCATTTTATAAGGACGGTCTGGAAGTGGTTGCAGCCATGTTTTATTTTTCATTTAACACTTTGAACATCTCACAACTTTTATAATGGCATAAGCACTGTTTGAAGATGACTGAGCTTCACTTTATTGTGCTGTACTACGCAAGTTGCAGAACAAATTAAGGCCAAAAAGCATTCAAAACAGTACGCTTGAACACTACAATAGTTTTGTTATTCCTAACAATGGCTAAAATGTGACACTATATTATTGTAATGCTGTTATATCATGTATCATACACATATTTTGTGTACATTTACGCATTTGAAATGAATTGCCAAAGAGGAAAAGACAAAAAAGCACTGTTTGCTGTTAAATTGCTATTCTGGAGAATTGTTCAAGCACAGTTGTTGACTTAAGCACAAGGGGTTGTACTACGTACCCCCTCCTGGCCTGTGTGTGTGTGTGTGTGTGTGTGTGTGTGTGTGTGTGTGTGTGTGTGTGTGTGTGTGTGTGTCAGGGATTCCGTTAGCCGGTATTTACCGGCCATTGACGGGTAAAATGTTTAATTGGCCGGTAATTATAATTGTTTATTGATGAAAATGCTGTTATTAGGCTATTTTATCATTTAAGCCTATTATCAATATTATTATTTGCATAAGGTAGTTGGCTACAACCATTACAATCATAATCATTTAAAGTCTTTATCATGATCTGACTGTGTGGTTTAATTCTGAGCTGCTGCTGCTGCTGTGCGCTGCAGTTATAGATTAGCCTATTCGTTGTACGATGGTGTCGCACGTTGAAAATATCAGAGCTACAAGCTCACAGCACGTCTCAACGCGCCGCGTTGTGAGCTTGTATGTCTGCGATTTTTGATACGCCACAACAAAGCTGAGAGACACAGCTGTGTCTCCTCCTAATCCGCGCTGAGTAGGGTGGTTCGCTCGGGTGTTGATAAACAGAACCGGGATTTTCCGAGGTGATAGAATCTGAACCAAACCGGACCCAATTGTCGATAAAGGGACCCGTCCCGAACACGTGTGGGGCGTTGATATTATGCAAGCACAGTGACTGTCTGTCTGCAATGCGAACAGCCTTTTTCCATGCAGTTGAAGCACAAGGGGGCGGGCTATGTTAGTGCAGTGAGTGGCAGTTGGGGCAAACGCAGTCCCCACAACATCATTTACGATTCTGTGCCTATCGATACATAACTCGGACGGCGCTTAGTCGACTAGCAGACCATCGGCCGGTCGGCGCAACTCCTCGGCCTCAAGGTCTGCTGAGTAAAAGGATGGGGCGATACAACTAGATTGACTTACATCAACAGAAAGCGGGTCTTCATCAGAAAGTGATACTTACAGAAAAACAGGCATCTATCTACAGGGTGCAATACGTTAGTCCGACAGCGCATTCCTCCGACAGCGCAGTGCTCCGACATTAAACAGTAAACCCAAACCAAACCCGCACCCTAACCCTAACCGCACGCGGATGCCACATAGTCGGAGAAAAGGTCTGTCGGATTAACGCATGCCTCCCCTATCTACATGGGCTGCACGAAGCTGAAGCGGCATGGTAACACCACAAACTTTGCAGATGGATTCGGCCATCTTGCTGAATTCATGAGCTTCAGGAGAAAGTGGGGAGGTATCCAACTCAGTGGCATCAGTTCAGCAAGAGCTAAGGTATGGCAAGGTTAGGGTTGCCAACTCCCACAGATTTAAATAAGGGACACCTATCCTGGGCGAGCAGCAAAGCCGCACGGACAAACTTTTTTGGCCGTGCGGTGAGCCTCCGTTGTCCACTTCCTCCTTGATTAAACATATACAGTACATATTTTCATGAGGACAAAATGTTGAGAAAATAGTGGTTGAGCAACGGCTTAGAATATAGAGCTATTTAACACTTAACAAAATATATAACTTAACACCTGTTGCTGCCACAGGTTCAACAAAATGTCCACTCATCATACAGATGTCTTTTCTGGTATGTATTCCATCAAAACTCTCCAAACTGACACCATACAAGACACCGTGAAAACTATAAAGAAATAAAACATACATTTGTTCAGTTCAATCATTATGAAACAGTCCTCTAATCAGTAAGTCCACACAGGTGCATTCAATTATTCACATGCAGTTACACTGAAGTCTCTCAAACAAAGTTTAACTTGTACATTACAATAAAACACAACAAATAGACACATAAATCAATGAAAGGCACAAATACAATAAGCATTTACCGTGTGCGCCTCTTGAACCATGTGCAGAATATTATTCTCTCTCTCTCTGGAGTTTCTTAAATGTGACCTCTGTGACCTCTCTGGATCAACTCAGCTTGCTTCTGACTTTGATTGACAGCTTGTCAGCTTCACTCTGATCATGTGACTCTGTGATTACCACAAACCCTCTAAGCAAAGGGCAGAGCATTTTGACCTTAAACCCTTGTAATATAGACCTTTTTAATATATGTATTGTACCTTTTAGAACTATTTATTCACGTTGAAATTAATCTTTTTAACCCAGTGTGTACATGAATTTGACATAAACAAAACATATCTATAATTATCTTCTTCTGGGACAGTTACAACAGCGTTTTTTCACTGGGTAATCATTGCTACAAAGTGATTGTTTAGTAACAGGCATTTCCACATTTCTCCAGCTCTTTACAATTTAGGCATTTGGCAGACTTACAGTCTTTAGTAAACAGAACATACGTGTAGGTCAGAGGTCAGACAGTCAGGACAGAGAACTTGTACAGGAAAAACAAGTTGTGTCAGAAGTGACAACTTTTCTGTTGGAACCCTATAGATTTGAAGCTGAAAAATAGCTTCTCTCCTGATTGAATGAAACTGGTGACCCACCTGATAATGTCAATGGATGCACACACACACACACACACACACACACACACACACACACACACACACACACACACACACACACACACACACACACACACACACACAAAGACATGTTCACGTCGTTACCAATTGTCTGCCGTGCTTCTTCCACTTCAAATGGGGTAACTGAAATGTTAGAAATAGACAAAGAAAGAAAATGATGCTGGAATGTCGACAACCAAATAACTTATGAGTTGCAGGGTTGTATGATAATAATGTAAATCATCTACAGCATTTAAACACCACACAACAAAACCGGGAATAATTTATCATCCAGATGTCAAGGAAAGCTTAGGGAAACATTTGGATAAGAATTGATTCCTGGTTTTGATATCTTTCCACACTAGCATCCCTCCCAGTTTCAGACACATGCAAATAATATTGTTTACCCTCCGTTGATGTGCTAGCACGGGCATCACGATGCTTGGGCTTTAATTGAGATGTTGTTCGGGAACCTGACAGACAAAATATCATAAGGTCATGGTAATTATTTAGTATATCAACCTTTCAGTGGGCTGCAAGAACATCAACTGCCCCTTTCATGCCTGGTTATACCCCACACACACACACACACACACACACACACACACACACACACACACACACACACACACACACACACACACACACACACACACACACACACACACACACACACAGCAGGGCCCGAGACTAAAGGAATTCTGACGTCCCAGGGACATAAACATATGGATTTTGGCACAAATTAATGTCCCCTGGGACACAGACGGGACAAAGAGGTTTATTTGCCGATATCAATGTCACTGCGCAAAATCGCAGCACGATAAAAATGCTTAAAAAGGTTAACGGAGGCAGTACTGATCCGCTGCACTATTTGAAGAGGTTAACACAGAGAACATAGGTTCATAGGTTATCAATTGTTTTTATTATCCTATCAGCAATATAATTATGTTTAAATGAATACATTTTCAACAAAAACAAGATACAAACACATACACAACTTGAAAACAACACAGAAGGTTAAATAAAATAATAATAATAAACCCACCACCCCTCCCAGGACCAACAATGTCTCGAAATGCAAGGGCCAAACAGCATGCCTATACCTGGGTAACCGCCTTCCATTCCGACATCTCACTACTCCGACTAGTGGCTTCCGCGTGCGGTTAGGGTTAGGGTTAGGTATAGGGTTTGTTAACGTCGGAAAGGCGACATGTCGGAAAGGCGACATGTAACCCTATACCTGTGCAAAGATCACAACACTGTATACAACACTTAAACCAAGCCCTTAAGCTTATCTGCCACGTTAGACCACATATCAATGTTCCTCTCACTTGCTCCATGTAATACTCATTGCAAACTTAATCAGCACACTAGAATATGCATCTGAAAACATTTTAGGTTACAAATGCAACTTGGTTAGACAAACATTCTCTCTCCCTTGAGCAGCGTATAGTCTCTCAAATGGTCTTCATGGTTCCACCTGGTTTTGCCACTTTCTCCATCTACAACCCGTACGTCTTCATAAACGTTCAGATTATCAAATATAAAGTGCTTACCCCACGGCCATGGATGTAACAAGTTGAATCGGGTGTGTCTGAGTATCCGTATATTCCGTATTGTTCAATAAAAAGCATTTTAATCCAACCGGTGGCCATTTGTCCCAATTGTCTCCATAAGCTTTCGACTACGCGACCCTATCGGTTGGGAGGTGTATTGCACTATTGATACATTATCACTTTATGAGAAAATGGCCGGCGATCGGATTAAAATGCTTTTTATTGAACATTACGGAATATACAGGTACTTAGACGCACCCGATTCAAATTGTAACATCCGTGGCCAGGGGGTCAGCACTTTATATTTGAAACATGAACGTTTATGTAGATGTACGGGTTGTAATGGAGAAAGTGCCAAAGCTATTTTAGGGCTAAAAAAAAATGGTCTCAGCAAGCTTTAAGTAGTAACCTTTATGTCCGTGTTGTTTCAAAACAGCAACCAACTCATAATGACAGCAGTCAGTCAGATACACACATTCACACTAGATACACACTAGACTAGATACACACTATACACACATTCACACTAGATACACACTAGATGCACACATTCACATTAGATAACCCTTCGTTACCTTATTGACCAAATTACTTGAATTAAAGAAATTAAAACGTGTTTCTTCCAAACAAACTTTCAACCAAGCTGTTGCTGATTACTGAGTGAGTCACTTAATTGCGCAGTGTGTATGCTCATATTAAGCCACGCCCAGCTCAAGTGACGTTACAGATCAATATAAAGTGTTCTAAAATACAAATAATAAGTAAACAATACTTAAACCACCGAGCAATTTATGTTTACTCGCTCTTGTAAGTGTTCTAAAATACAAATAATACATCAATAATATTAATCACTATCACTAATTACTTTGAAGATGTTGATTATTATCACAAAACATATGGTACAAAAAGACCTTTGTTATACTTTGTCTATTCAGAAATAGCCGATCTACAAGCTCACAATGTTGTCAGCTTGTAGATCTGCTATTTTCAAAATGTGTCAAATTGGACATTCTGTATAATTTGTACTTTTAGTATATACATTTTATATTATAATGCCATTACTTTTGTACTTTTACTCAAGTATAATTTTGAATACAGGACTTTTAATTAGTACAAGTGAAGTTTACTAATATAAAGTAAAGTAAAGTATAAAGTTCTAAAACACAAGTGCAATTAAATGTTACTCGCTCTGGGCAAGTAAACAAAGATATCTTTACTCAAAACAATAAGTAAATTGTATGTTTTAGTACAGATTACTTGATTAAACCTAGTATTGTAACAAATGAGTAAAGCTAACTCATTTATCTAAGTCTAGATAGATATTGGATTTTACACACACACACACACACACACACACACACACACACACACACACACACACACACACACACACACACACACACACACACACACACACACTCACACTCTCTCTCTCTGTTTCTCTATTTCTCATACTCTCTCACCCACACTGTCTCTCTCTCTCTCTCTCTCTCTCTCTCTCTCTCTCTCTCTCTCTCTCTCTCACACACACACACACTGGGGGTCTGTGAGCCTTGGAGACACAAATAGACCAATGACAGACAGTCCCTTACATGTTTTACTGCCCGGCTGCTACTGGACACCCCACACACACACACACACACACACACACACACACACACACACACACACACACACACACACACACACACACACACACACACACACACACACACACACACACACACACACACACACACACACACACACACACACACACACACACACACACACACACACACACACAGGTTATTTGTGTCTCAGAGCGTTCAGGGCGTTCAGAGACTCAACAAAGTGAAACATTTGAACCTTTAAAACAGTGAGTTTCTTATTCATTCTTTCTGTTTAAACGACCTTGTTTTATCAGAGTGTGGATCTTTATATCTAACAACAGGTGGTTTCTATCAACAGGCGTCTTCAGGGATCAATATTCTACTAAGGATTAAAGGGTTCAACATGGCAGAAGCTTCAGTCACAACACGGTGAGTTCTGAACCTTTTTAATGTCCAGGGTTCAAATTTGATCCCATTGTTTTGTTTCTTTGTTTGTTTTATTAGTCGTTGGGACCCTCCCTCATGTGGGCTGTGTTCATGTGACTCTGAGAGTGTACAAATGGAACCAAATGGACCCTTTGTACACTCTCAGAGTTACAGACCTGTAAGGATCCATTTCGTTCCTATAACTCTGCATGGGGACCCCCTGGAACCCATCAAGGACCGCCTGGGGTCCCCCAGACCTCAAGTTGAAAACCAGTGACTCATGTGATTACGTCACACCGGTTCACTGATGATGTCACACTCATATATGTCCAAATATGGACGTAAAGCCACAACAAAACACACTTGGTTTGATTTTAAAAGTCTATGATTATTATTCTGAGAACCAGATGGTGTTCAGTGAGCTTGTAGATCTATGATTATAATTATTCTGAGAACCAGCTGGTGTTCCAAGTGACTGTCAGTGAGCTTGTAGATCGAATATCTTTATTTATTGTTTTAATATTTTTTAATGCATTGACATGAAAACAAAGAAAACATACTTATAGTGAATTGTATTTCTGAATATGTGGGTATTTACCAGTGGTAAAGTAACTAAGTACATTTACTCAAGTATTGTACCAAGTACAATTTTGAGGTATTTGGACTTTACTGGAGTATTTCCAATTGTCAGTACTTTTACTTCTACTCCACTACATCTCAGAGGAAGATATTGTACTTTTACTCCACTACAATTATTTGAAAACTTTAGTTACTAGTTACTTATACATTGCATTATATTTATGAAACAATCATTAACCACTTCAGCCCTATTTTATACTATTTGAAAATAGCAGATCTACAAGCTCACAACGCGTCGCGATATCTGAGTACTTCTTCCACCACTGGTATTTACTTTGACTTTGTTTACGATTACAATCAGACGCTGTTAATCCAGAGAGAGATATAATAATAATATATAATATAATATCAATAATAATACTTTGTTTCTACCCAGACTTTACTGTATCATAAACAATGCTTTGGCTCCACATCACTGCAGTAGTGTAAAGTAACTAAGTACATGTACTCAAGTACTGTACTTACAGTACAATTTGTTTTTGTTTTTTAACTTACTTCAGTATTTAAAATTGTCAATACTTTTACTTCTACTCCACTACATCTCAGAGGAAGATATTGTACTTTTACTCCACTACAATTAAATTAAAACGTTAGTTACTAGTTACTTTGTAGATTTTGATTATTATTACAAAACATACATTAACCACTTCAGCCCTACAGTATATACATGTATATACATTTCGGCCATTTGAAAATAGCAGATCTACAAGCTCACAATGCACATTGTAAATCGGCTATTTTCAAAAGATATTTTTTAACTTGTGAAATGGGACATTCTGCACTTTTGGTACTTTAAGTATATTTTGATGGCGATACTTTTGTACTTTTACTCAAGTATTTTTTTTCGGGAATTCTACTTGTAACAGAGTAATTCTACATTGCAGTATTGATACTTTTACTTAAGTAAGTACTTTTCCCACCACTGTGTATCATGTAAGACCTGGAGTGGATCTCAGACAGAGGAATGTGTTGGCTGAGTAAAAGTACTAAAGTACTGAGTACTAAAGGCTGAGTAAAGACCTGGAGTGGATCTCAGACAGAGGAATGTGTTGGCTGAGTAAAAGTACTAAAGTACTGAGTACTAAAGGCTGAGTAAAGACCTGGAGTGGATCTCAGACAGAGGAATGTGTTGGCTGAGTAAAAGTACTAAAGTACTGAGTACTAAAGGCTGAGTAAAGACCTGGAGTGGATCTCAGACAGAGGAATGTGTTGGCTGAGTGTCTCCACAGAACCTGATCCGCTTAGCAACACCACCGGTACTTTCCCACAGCATCTGCTAGCATATTTATACACTCAACTACTGAGTGCTTCTACTCTAAAGTATTTATACTTTAAAGTACTGACCGTAGCACACTCATCAGCTGGGGGCACACCTGGGCTGCCCCGAGTGCCAGAGGTCAGCTCCACGGCCTAACCAACGCAGCCCGCTGGTCCCCCTACCCATCACTGGCACTCCTTAGTCGAGAGGTTGAACCACACACTTAAACAAATGCTGAAAAAACTGGTAGAAGCTGATGGCAAGAATTGGGACCCGCTGCTGCCCTACATCCTGTTGGCCATACGGGAGGTGCCCCAGGCGTCCACGGGCTTCTCCCCGTTTGAATTAGCCTGATTATCAGACTTAAGCTGCGTGGAGCTTCAGTCTGACATTGGCTCCAGTGTAGGCGATCACAAGGGGGAGGTGATTAGAACTTCCCTAAACCAATGATAATTGGTTTCAAATTTCCCTAAACCAATCACAAGGGACCCGCATCCCCACCTCTGATTCGGTACGTTTTGTACCAAATAAATCCTAGGCTCACATTACAACACCAGACCAAGAGGGGCAGGTCCTCTCAGAGAGTGGGCGGGGTCTATGGTCTGGAACCAGGCTACGTTTGAATTGCTCTACGGCCGAAACCCCCGGGGGGGCTACTGGACCCGGCCAAGGAGGCGTGGGAGAGCCAGCCCTCGCCCCACCGCAGCGTAATAGAACAGGTTGACGTCTTACAGGAGAGGGCGAGGCGCGTCTGGCCCATCGTCCGGGAGCACACGGAGAAGGCACAGGCGGCCCAATGTCTCACCTACAACCGGGGGGCCTGCGTCCGGGAATTCCAGGTGGGGGAGAAGGTCCTGGCTCTAATGCCTTGCAGTGAGTGTAAGTGGCAGGGACCCCATGAAATCGTGGAGAAGGTGGGTCCCGTCAACTACAGGGTGAGCCAGCCGGGCCGGCGAAAAGGTCATCGGTTGTACCATGTAAACATTCTTAAAAAATGGACCCCGGCTGGACCTCTGCCCTCCCCGGCCCTGTTAACGTCCGTTTCTCCCCAGGCCCCACCCCCAGTCGTCAGAGGAGAGGACCTCGCACACTCACAACTCCGGGACATGAAGGAGATGCTGGGTCGGAGCCGGGATGTTTTATCCGGCCTCTCCGGCCAAACCGGTGTCATCCAGCACAATATCCAAACCTCGCCAGGGGAGCTGGTGAGGCCACGCCCCTACCGCATCCCGGAGACCGGAAGGGAAGCGATCAGAGAGGAGGTCAAGATGATGCTGCAGCTAGGCGTCATCCAAGAGTCCTTCAGCCCGTGGTCCAGCCCAATAGTGATTGTGCCGAAACCAGACGGCTCACTAAGGTTCTGTAATGACTTTCTCAAACTCAATGAGGTCTCCGTCTTCGACGCCTACCCCATGCCCCGGGTGGACGAGTTGATCGAGCGGTTAGACCCCGCCCGATTCGTCAGCACCTTAGGCCTGACCAAAGGCTATTGGCAGGTGCCCCCGACCGAGAGGTCCAAACCAAAGACGGCTTTCACCACCCCAGACGGTCTCTTCCGATACACCGTCCTCCCATTTGGCGTCCACGGAGCCCCCGCTACATTCCAGCGCCTGATGGACAGAGTGCTCCGGCCCCACCGTGCATACGCTGCTGCTCATCTTGACGACATCGTCACAGCGCCACCTGGACTGACCATCTGCTGCACCTGGAAGCCGTCTTGGGGGCGGGCTGGCTGCTAATGCAAAGAAGTGTCGGGGGGGGGGTCGCCTGTCTAAGGTTGTTTGAGGTCAAGTTGTTATTGGCTACAACGTTTATGCACCTGCTTGTCAATTCATGCATTAAAAATGATTGTCTGTTATTTTTAATCAGATGTCTGATACTTTGATTGTTCAGGGGCCACTTGAACCCCTTCCAGGACCCCTGGGGGTCCCTGGACCACACATTGAGACCCTCTGGCCTACTGTACTGTTTATGGACTGTAGGAGTTCAGCCTCATAAACCCAGACACCCTGCATGCTTTAAAATAGACACACTGGCATGCGTGTGTGTGTGTGTGTGTGTGTGTGTGTGTGTGTGTGTGTGTGTGTGTGTGTGTGTGTGTGTGTGTGTGTGTGTGTGTGTGTGTGTGTACACAAAGGTCAGCACAGCACTGACCTAGTTCAAAACCCATTTATAGTAATGATTCATAGCTGGCAATTAAAGGTTGTTTTTTAACCCAACGCCAGGATCAATAGTGGACCAGCCCACCAGCAGTAGTTCATTATATACATATATATGTGTGTGTGTGTGTGTGTGTGTGTGTGTGTGTGTGTGTGTGTGTGTGTGTGTGTGTGTGTGTGTGTGTGTGTGTGTGTGTGTGTGTGTGTGTGTGTGTGTGTGTGTGTGTGTGTGTGTGTGTGTGTGTGTATGTAGCTAATATCAGATGGAGATGTGCATTCCACAGTGAAACTCCTCTATATTTTATGAGGAACTGCCCCCTACTGGTGGGACACAGTGGGACATGCTGTTGTTGTTTGCTTGTCTGGTTGGATGGTGGTGAAAGCTGGGATTTGGCTGGAAATACAGTTTGAAATGATCTGGGAGGTGGGTGTACTGGTATTTAGTTTTATAGGTGAAGAGACATGTTTGGAGTAAATTTATATTGAAAACAGAGGTGAGGACGGGTCCCGTGGACTGGAATTTGTTGCTAATCTGACAAACCTTTTTCATATTATATATCATTTATGAAGAGAAGGAGGATAGGTACTAGACTACTAGCCCACACAATATTACAGTAGGGTTAGGTAAGGATGTATTAGGCTGTAGTAAAGGGTTTTTAGACAGGCATTTAGAAATGGACTGATTTCTCTAATAATCCTCACTGATTTTGAAACCTTTTTTGTTGCCTGTTCCATGTGTTCTTTCCACCTGTATTTTTCATCAATCATTATTCCCAAGAATGGGGTGGAGCCTAGGCTACTCTACTTATTTCCATACCCTCAATACTGAGCTTAGCTTCCTCTTTCTTTATTGAAATTTATTGAAATTTATTGAAAATGTTCTGGCACAGGATGCAATCCTCTACGCCAGACTCAACACAATATAAAAATATTTCTTTTCAAATTGCGACATTCACAATTCACAATGTACAACCCTTCAACCCACCCCACCCCACATACAATCCCCCACTATACATACGGTACACACAATTTCATTTTCATTTTTTTTTTTTTTTTTTTTTCCCTCAATTACAAATTTCATTTTCACATAAAAAATGTTTTAAAAATCTGTTGGTTAACCAGTCTATGAAGTTACAAGCCAGCCCTATAATTGTACAGAAAGTCTTTTGATGACCAGAATTTGTCAAGTCTATTCTTGAAGGTATTGACTGAAGGAGCCTGGACCACTTCCTCTGGAAGTTTGTTCCATGTTCTTACAGCTCGAATTGTAAAGAAATTCTTTCTCTTTTCAGAGTTACAGTTTAGTGGTAGCAATTTTAGGGAATTCCCTCTTAACTCGTACCTATTATCCCAGAAGTGGACAACAGGCTCGGCTGTGAAGTCATATATCTGGTGAACAAGTTTATAGACCTCAATCATATCTCCTCTGTGTCTCCTATATACTAACGTTGGTAGCTGTAAATGTCTTAACCTTCCTTCATATGACATTTCTTTCAGACCTGGAATTAATTTCGTAGCCCTTCTCTGAACCTTCTCGATTTTCTCTATATATTTGATTTTGTAAGGACACCAGACTGAGCTTGCAAATTCAAGATGAGACCTCACCAAGGATTTGTATAGTGGTATAAATAGTTCTTTGCGTAAATTTAAAAAGGTTCTTCTGATTATCGCCAACATGGAATTTGCTTTTTTTACTTTTTCAGAGATGTGTGTTTGAAATTCTAATGAATTGTCAACGACAACACCTATGTCCTTTTCTTCCTCTATTTGATGAATCACCAAATCTCCAACTGTATAGTTGGCCAAGTTGGCACTTGTTTTCCCAATGTGTAATTGTTTACATTTGTCTGGATTTAATTTCAATAGCCACCTATCACACCAGTTGCTAGTACTCTGGAGATCTGCTTGAAGTTGAGCTATGTCAGTGTCCTTGGTAATAATTCTAAATATTTTCGTGTCATCCGCAAAAAGGTAAGCATCAGATTGTATCACACTTGGTAAATCATTTATGTAAATAACAAAAAGCACAGGGCCTAATACGGATCCCTGTGGGACTCCAGAGGTCACTGCCTTCCAATCTGAAGTAGCTCCATTAACCACCACCTGCTGTTTCCTGTTACTAAGAAAATCTTGAATCCAACTGATAACTCTGTCATCTATGCAGTAGGACCTTAATTTTGATATTAATCTCTTATGGGGAACTTTATCAAAAGCTTTTTGGAAGTCCATATATATGCAATCAACTGACTCTCCTCTATCTAAAGCTGCTGACCATTTATCAAGAACCGTGAGAAGTTGGAGTGTGGTCGATCTTCCAGATATAAAACCATACTGTTTATTACTTAAGAGCTTATTGGACTTCATATGATCTACAATGTATGCCCTAATTAATTTTTCCATTGTTTTACATAACACAGATGTCAGACTAACAGGTCTGTAGTTCCCTGCTATTGCCTTACTTCCTTTCTTGAAAATTGCACTGATTTGTGCCTCTTTCCAACCACAAGGTACAGTTGCTTCCTCCAAAGTGTTATTAAATAGCATTGTTACTGGTTCAGCAATCACACTAGCTAGTTCCTTTACAATCCTAGGATGTATTGCATCAGGCCCTGGAGATTTGTAAATGTTCATGCTCTGTAGCAGTTTTTTTGTGTCCTCAGTGGTTATTATAAGACATTCTGTGTGCTGAACTTACACTCTTGGCAGTTCAGGTATCACATGCCCTTCAGGTTCATTCACAAATACACTGCTAAAATAATCTGAGAGTATTTCAGCTTTTTCCGAGTCCTTCTCTGTTTTGGGGGAGTTCTTGTTTTCCTGGTTAACATATAGATCTCCTACTGCTGTTTTAATTTTTGTCCTCTTATTAATGTAATCCTAAATAACTTTTGGTTTGTGTTTAGATTGTCTTGCTAAGTCTTCTTCATATAGATTTCTTAAATTCCGGGTTCTCGATCTCACACAATTTCTAACTCTCCGATATTCTTTTTGTACCTCTGGGTCTTTACTTTTTATAGCCTTTCTTGCAAGAGAGTTTTTTTCCTTAATTTTTGTTTTTGTAATAGTGTCTAAGGGAAAGTTGTGCTTCCTATTCAAAGGCCTGCTCTTGATATTTGGCACATATTTGTCCTCTGTTTCTTTCAGCTTCAACTTTAATAATCTCCATTTATTGTCTACATCATAGTCAGAGAAATAATTTTTCCAATCAAATATTTCCAATTCTCTAATTGCTGCCTCAAAATTCCCCTTGACCTTAAACAGCAAAACACAGTGATCGCTTTTACCTAATGGGCCTAGATATTGAACATCCTCAATCAAATTTTCCTCGTTTGTGAATATAAGATCCAACACATGTGGTGTGTCACACCCTCTCCACCTTGTTGGTTCAAGAACATGTTGAAACAGCAATGCATTCTGAACACAGTCCAAAAACCTATTGTCTAGTGTAGCTCCATCTCCCTTTGCATCAAGCAAATTCCAATCTATATTTGGCAAGTTAAAATCTCCCATAATTAATTCATGTAAATACTTCCTAGATGACACTTCCTCCATTAAAACCAGAAGGTTTTCGTTATTAGTCTCTGTACCACTGTCAGAAGGTGACCTATAGATAAAACCCACAAGCATAGACTCTTTGTTGTTACATTTTATCTCCACAAAAATATTCTCTTGGAACTCTGTCACTAATGTAACTTCCTTGACTTCTAATGACCTATGAATATAAAGCAACAATCCTCTCCCTACGTCATTGTCAATATTCTTGGAAAAAATATTATAACCTTCTACGTCATCCAAATTAAAATCCACTGGATTCATTCTGTGCTTCGATTTTTTTGGTTTAACTTCAGTAATACCAATAATATGAATAAGTGGGAGCACTTTCAAACGAGCAGTAAATTCATGCATTTTGTTATGGAGTTGGTCCGCATTTGTATATAAACCCAAGATATTTTCTAAGGGGGGGAAATTACCGTCCTGATGAGTCTGGGGTGCAAGTTCATGTTCATGATCAAGTCAATCCGTCTTGGGGATTCTCACCACTCTCCTAGCCCAGGGGGGGCCTCGGACTTTGTAGGTGGATTCCCCAGATGATTTTCGCGTCTTTTCTTTCGCCTCTTCATACAGCTCCTTCTCTTTCTCTCTCTCGGTCCTTGTAAGGTCATTTGCAATCCTTATGTTTTGATACTTCTCCGTTTGATGTAATGCGGAGATCTTCCTGAACAAGTTTGTCTTTAGTTCCATGCTCTGCAGCGTGACCAGAACGGGTCTCCCGGATCGTTCTGGGTCCTCCGTGCCTCCGCTGTTGTGTTTTCCAAGCCGTATCACTCTCGCAAATGAATCTGCATTCATACGGACTTTGCAAGTTTTGAAAACGTCCCTTACAATTTCCATATCTTTTTGTTGTCGCTCTTCTCCGCTGTCCTCCAGGCTTTGTTCCTTTATACCAAACACCACGATATTTCTTTCCCTTGATTTTCGCTCGTCTATCTCCGTCAGGACACTGTTAAAGGCAAGTGATTTTTCCTTTGGATCGGCATTTTTAACAATATCAGCCCAGCTTGGCGTGGCCTTTTCCTCGTCTTTCAGATGCTCCTGGATGATATCAAGAACTCTCTTCTCCAACTTCGACTCAAACTCACGCAGCCGCTCCTCGAGTTGTTGAGTAATTAGTTGGCATTTCTCTTCCATCATTTGTTCCACCGCAATGCTCTTTTCCACGCTTTCTTCACAATGTAGACAAAACCACATTATGCCTGTGTCTTGTTTCTGCAGGATCGCATACTCCATTTCATCCTTCTTTAAGCACGTTATGCAGTAGTTTTTCTTACATCGTTTACAGATCAGTGACTTTTTGTCCTGTCCACCTGTGGGGGTTTGGCAAAGTTCGCAGGCACTGTTCACCTGTGCTCCACAGCCGACCAGTGACTTCTCCCCCACGCCATTCTCCGTATTACTTGATCTCGTTCCAATGTGATTACCACTTGCACTTCCTTTTACTTTGTTTTTATCGCCCATATTTCTCCTTCAGATCTAGTGAAGTGCTTAGTTATTCAACTACACTTATTTCACTTTTAAGCTGAAAGAATTAAAGCCCCACTCAGCCAAAAAACCTCCCGGCCGCCATCTTGATATACGAGATGTAGACAGACATGTTTAATGATAGTGTTTAATGATAGTTTATTAAGTTGGAACCATTTGGAGAGTATTTGCAAACCTTGATTAGCTTCATTGATGAGAGAATTGTTTTTTTTTGTGGGAAAGGATGGCACTTGTGTCGTCGGCAAATAGGATTGAAAACAAAGTATTTGAGGCTTCGGGTAGATCGTTTATATCAATTAGAAATAGCAGTGGGCCAAGAATCGATCCTTGCGCCACTCCACATGATAATATTGCTCTGGATGATTCAGTATTTTTGACTGTCTGTCAGTGAAGACAGGACCACCAAACCCATATATGTAACATATATAATATATAATATAATATATATAATATATTGACTGTCTGTCAGTGAAGACAGGACCACCAAACCCATATATATGTAAGCAGTATATTATAATTGACCGTGTCAAAAGCCTGGGAAAGGTCTAGAAAAAGTCCTAGTGCATTTGATATTTAAGTAAAGCCATGTAAGCCGCGTGTTTTTTACGGAAGCCATATTGATGATTATAAAGTATATTATATGAGTTTATATGTTGGAGGATTCTTTTGTAAACAAGTTTTTCTAGGATTTTTGAAAAAGACGGTAATATTGATATAGAGGGCGATAGTTGGTAAAGTGGTTGTGATCCTCTGATTTAAAAATAGGGACGACTTTAGCGATGTTTAGGTCACTTGGTACCACTCCAGTTTTCAGTGAGATAACAGTACAGATGTTACAGATAACAGTTAGTGGGTCTATGATAGTTTTTTTTTTACCTCCTTAATGAGTGAAGTTCTGATTTCATCATGGCCGGCTGCAGTTGGTTTCAGCTTGTCTATGATGTCCAGTACCTCCTGTGGGGCAGGGCATTCACAGTTATAGAACATGGAGCAGAAGAAGAAAGAGAATAGAACAGGAGGAGAAGCAGAAGAAGGAGAAAAGAAAAGGATCAAGTCCACAAGCCTCTACTTGCAAGCATGTATTGCTGAACACAAGAACGTAACAGGTTTTGTCTCCTCTCCTCCCATTTCGTACACTTCATTTTGGAGGAATTTCAAACCCTAGGGTCAGAAAATAGCAACGAAGTCTGACGTCATTGCCACTAGAGGGCGCTGTTTCACGGGTTTGTGGCTTTATTTTTTGTGTTGAAATCCCCATTTGTGAATGTTAGATCAGGTCATATAAGAACTGTGTTCTAAACATAAACACACCACCCTGGCGTTTCTGTCAGGGGGCGTGGCTCTGCATCGTTTATGATATTCATTCATATTTGATACAGTCTGTTTCTCCTTAGAAGTCTGAAGAACTTTCCGGGTCTGATATCACTGTCCCTACAGCAGCCGCGTTCATGGGAAATGTAGTCTTTGTTTCTAGTGTTTATATTGTGTTACTCTTTGGGTAAATGTGTACATTTACACCTTCAGTCGATGCTTCATATCATATGAGTAAAACACCAGGGTGGTGTGTTTATTGTTGGAACACAGTTCTTATATGATGTGATCTAAGATTCTCCAATGAGGATATCAACACAAAAAGTAAAGCCACGAACCTGCGGAAAAGCGCCCTCTACTGGCAGTGATGTCAGGACTTCGGTGCTCTATTGGGTAAACAAATAATATGTTGGGTACAAAAATAACCCAATACCATATAAATAACCCAGAATGGGTTAGACATTTCATAACCCCATGGTTGGGTAGATGAAATAACCCTACTGTTTTTTTAGAGTAACTATTAACTGTAGGTACTTTTACTAGTAGGCTACCATGGTGCTCATGTCTGGGTTGAGACTGTCCTCCATCACCTTCAATAATAATTAGACCTATTTGATCCCATGGGAGAAATTCTGTTCTCAGTTACAGTAGGTGTCCAGTGTATTGCATAGGGACACAGTTACAGTATAGTCTAGGACGTGTGGAGCGTTGTCCAGAGTGTTTTAGAGAAGAGAGAAGAGTCTAGGACGTGTGGAGCGTTGTCCAGGGTGTTTTAGAGAAGAGAGAAGAGTCTAGGACGTGTGGAGCGTTGTCCAGGGTGTTTTAGAGAAGAGAGAAGAGTCTAGGACGTGTGGAGCGTTGTCCAGGGTGTTTTAGAGAAGAGAGAAGAGTCTAGGACGTGTGGAGCGTTGTCCAGGGTGTTTTATAGAAGAGAGAAGAGTCTAGGACGTGTGGAGCGTTGTCCAGGGTGTTTTAGAGAAGAGAGAAGAGTCTAGGACGTGTGGAGCGTTGTCCAGGGTGTTTTAGAGAAGAGAGAAGAGTCTAGGACGTGTGGAGCGTTGTCCAGAGTGTTTTAGAGAAGAGAGAAGAGTCTAGGACGTGTGGAGCGTTGTCCAGAGTGTTTTAGAGAAGAGAGTAGAGTCTAGGACGTGTGGAGCGTTGTCCAGAGTGTTTTAGAGAAGAGAGAAGAGTCTAGGACGTGTGGAGCGTTGTCCAGAGTGTTTTAGAGAAGAGAGAAGAGTCTAGGACGTGTGGAGCGATGTCCAGGGTGTTTTAGAGAAGAGAGAAGAGTCTAGGACGTGTGGAGCGTTGTCCAGGGTGTTTTAGAGAAGAGAGAAGAGTCTAGGACGTCTGGAGCGTTGTCCAGAGTGTTTTAGAGAAGAGAGAAGAGTCTAGGAATTGTGGAGCGTTGTCCAGGGTGTTTTAGCGAAGAGAGAAGAGTCTAGGACGTGTGGAGCGTTGTCCAGAGTGTTTTAGAGAAGAGAGAAGAGTCTAGGAATTGTGGAGCGTTGTCCAGGGTGTTTTAGCGAAGAGAGAAGAGTCTAGGACGTGTGGAGCGTTGTCCAGGGTGTTTTAGAGAAGAGAGAAGAGTCTAGGACGTGTGGAGCGTTGTCCAGAGTGTTTTAGAGAAGAGAGAAGAGTCTAGGACGTGTGGAGCGTTGTCCAGGGTGTTTTAGAGAAGAGAGAAGAGTCTAGGACGTGTGGAACGTTGTCCAGGGTGTTTTAGAGAAGAGAGAAGAGTCTAGGACGTCTGGAACGTTGTCCAGAGTGTTTTAGAGAAGAGAGAAGAGTCTAGGAATTGTGGAGCGTTGTCCAGGGTGTTTTAGCGAAGAGAGAAGAGTCTAGGACGTGTGGAGCGTTGTCCAGAGTGTTTTAGAGAAGAGAGAAGAGTCTAGGAATTGTGGAGCGTTGTCCAGGGTGTTTTAGCGAAGAGAGAAGAGTCTAGGACGTGTGGAGCGTTGTCCAGGGTGTTTTAGAGAAGAGAGAAGAGTCTAGGACGTGTGGAGCGTTGTCCAGATTATTTTAACAAAGGTCCTGTGTTATCTTATCTGATATGCAGACAGTGATGTGGCCCGTTTTTCACGTTCCCAAAATTTAAGCTGTTTATTAGCATTTTTGTGTAAACACCGGAGATTCAGAATTTGGGCTATATACATACATACATACATACATACATACATACATACATACATACATACATACATACATACATACATACATACATACGTACACATACATGTATATGTGTGTGTGTGTGTGTGTGTGTGTGTGTGTGTGTGTGTGTGTGTGTGTGTGTGTGTGTGTGTGTGTGTGTGTGTGTGTGTGTGTGTGTGTGTGTGTATGTATGTATGTATGTATGTATGTGTGTATGTATGTATGTATGTATGTATGTATGTATGTATGTATGTATGTATGTATGTATGTACGTACCTACATACCTACCTACCTACATACATACATACATACATACATACATACATACGTAAGTACATACGTACATATCTATATATATACAATTTGAATCCTGCGCCATGTCGGTTGTCAGTATGTTTGTCAGTATGTTGTATGTACGTTGCATCACTCCGAATATGGACACAACGCCAGTGTGACGTAATCTCACGACAGCATGACATCACGCATGACATCACATCCTACCTATAAATTCTAGGATGCCGTCAGATCGCACCAGTTCGACGGCTTCCATAGTGGGTTTTGGTCATTGGAGAGGTGATGCACGTCACCTCTTTCTGA
Organism: Gymnoscopelus microlampas; assembly: GCF_963454915.1. Classification (NCBI taxonomy): domain Eukaryota; kingdom Metazoa; phylum Chordata; class Actinopteri; order Myctophiformes; family Myctophidae; genus Gymnoscopelus; species Gymnoscopelus microlampas. The sequence goes on from NC_139951.1 coordinate 51,108,020, forward strand.
AGTGGGTACTTTCAAAGCCTGCCGTGGATTTAGGAGAGCCGTCAGATCGCACCAGTTCGACGGCTTCCATAGTGGGTTTTGGTCATTGGAGAGGTGATGCACGTCACCTCTTTCTGAAGTGGGTACTTTCAAAGCCTGCCGTGGATTTAGGAGAGCACAAAACTCTCTCTCACACTGTGAGGTGCCTGTAAGGTGGCACTGCAAAGTGAACGACGCGTCACGCTAGACGTTCGGGCCGCGTAGCGGCCCGAACTTCTAGTGTATGTACATTTGTACATGCGTACATACATATGTATGTACATAGACAGATATTCCATGCTTTTACTGTCATATTAATGTGCCTGTTTTTTTCAGGAATTTGACGTTTCCCCACAAACTTCCAGACGAGCAGCAGGGGGCAGCACTGAGCGTCTGATCGCCCTCAGACCAGACGAGAGAGAGAGAGAGACCGGCGATGCGAGGGTCTCCCCGCCCACACGGCCTGTGACATCATCCATGACATCATCATCATGAGCTGCGTGGTGGAAAAACGCCACGGTGGTTACCGTGGTTATGCGGCTGGGGGCGGAGCCATGCTGCACCACCGTTTCCCCAACGGCTTTGCCGACCTGCTGATGGACGAGATGGACCGTGAGGTCATTATTATTGTCTCCGCCAGGAGACATTGTTTTCACTTTCCACATGTCAAGCTAACATTGGTCAAGCCTCACGTGACACGTGACAATACGGTGAAATAGTGTGATCTGATTGGCTAGTGACGTATAGCGGCCTATAAATACATGTGTCACTTTGAAAGAGTCTTTGCCTCTTTCAAAGTGAGGTAAGACAGGAATAATCACGAAATGGCTGAGAAATGGCGGATACTGTAACAATTGGATAGGACACTTACACAGACAGGACAGATAGGACACTTACACAGACAGGACGGATAGGACACTTATACAGACAGGACAGATAGGACACTTATACAGACAGGACGGATAGGACACTTATACAGACAGGACGGATAGGACACTTATACAGACAGGACGGATAGGACACAACACAAGTCTGCTGGCGGAGACTTGTGCTCCGAGGAGCACTTTTTCTAGTTATCTTTATTATCAATTTAATTACATTTAATTCTCTTCTCATCTGTCCAGGTCAGTACACTCACCCTGCTTAATTATTGTAATTATTGTGAGATTATGAGATTATTACCCCCTGTCTATCCGTCCGTGTGTCATTCTGTCATTCTGTGAACAGCTAATCTCCGGCACCGTTGGCTTGATCGCAGCGAAACTGTGCACACACACTCCCTGGATGCCAGAGCAGAACCTCTGCCCCAAATCTTTCACATGGGCCTGTTATAGCGCCACCAGGAGGCCGCTTTTGCAAAACTCATTTTTTGACAGTACTCCTACAGATTTCATCCAAACATCACGCAAATCAGTACACAGTATCTCTGTGGTCATGTGATCAACACGGATCTGTCAGATAATATTTCATCCTGATTGGCTAATAAGGTTGGCCTCCAAAGTTTGCAGGATTGGTCCGTTTTGAACAAAATGCCTGAAATCATGAAAGCAGCATGCAATTTCTGTGAAATTTCACACGCACATTCCCACTAGGCAATTTTCATATCAGCCTCATGGTGGGCCTATAAAAGACCGATTTGCGTTTTTAACTATAACTGCACCGATCTGCGTGAAACTTTGCGCACACACTCCCTAGAAGACATTTGCCTTTTATAGCCACCAGGAGGCCGACTTATGTTAAACACATAGTTAGATATTAAGCCTTCAGATTGTATAAAAATTGTATGCAAATCGATACACATGATCTCTATAGTCATGTGATCAAGACGGATCTCTAAGATCTAAAGTTTGCAGGAGTGGATCATAAACGCAGCGTCCGATTGCGGTGAAACTTGCCACGCACATTCGCACTACGTTGAGGAACAAATGCCACCAGGAGGCCGATATTTGCAACACTTTTCTTTTTCATATTACTCCTACAAATTTTGTCCAAACATCATGCAAATCGGTACATATTATCTCTATAGTCAAGTGATCAAGATGGTTGCGTCCTATTTTTCATATTCCATGCTGATTGGCAAATTCCGAACATTGCTGGCCCACAATAACCTACCTGACCTGGCGGAGACCTTTGCTCCGCCAGCACTTTTTATAGTTATTATTAATTTAATTTAATTTAATTTAATTTAATTTAATTTAATTTAATTTAATTTAATTTAATTTAATTTAATTTAATTCTGTCCAGGTCACCCAGCTTCATTATTATTATTAGAATGAATTAAATGATCTATTCCATTGTATTTATTCTCTCCTCATCTGTCCAGGTCAGCACGCTCACTGACCGGGCGTTCCGCAGCCTGTGCGTCGGAGACGATGCCGTTTACAACGATGAGTTGACGTATGGCGGTTACTCCCCGTTCAGCTGCACCAAGCCGCTGGTGGAGGAGCCGGTCAGAAAGGCCTCATCCAGGAAGCAGGGGACGCATCAGGGCCCCAACCCAGCGGCCAAAGACGCAGGACGGTCGTCATGGAAACAGACGCAGGAGAAGCGTGACGACGTGTCCGACGTGTCGTGTTTCCTCCAGGCACTCGGTGACGCGGCTAAGTCGCGTCGCCGCTGCGACGACGGGATGCCGATCAGAAACGGAGACTTCTGTAACGAGGACTCCAACGGGGAGTCCTGGGACAAGTCGGCGCTGCGCAGCATCCGCCAGGAACTCTCAGAGTTTTCCTCGGACTACCGCGGCGATCTAGCGGCCGCAGCCGCGGACGGACACTTCGGCCGCGGTCACAACCGTCACCACCGGGGGGCGGGGCCTTCTTCTGGCGACGACTCGGCCGGCAAGGCGGCCAAGGTGAAGAACGGGAAAGCGGCCGTCAAACTGAAGAAGCTGAACATTAAGAACTTGTTCCTTCACAGCGAGCTCAGCCCCTTCCAGGCCTGGAGAGACTTCAACCGCTTCCCTTTCAGAGGAGAGCCTGTGGCCTCCATGCTGCCCACAGACAGCGCCCCCACATGGTAAGTACAAGTACTACGGAATTGGTTTTAACCTTAAACCGAATGCATGGTTTAATACGCCTTCATGAACCGTGGATTTAAATGTAATATGAGCGAGCTGGACTCTCTCACAGGATCCCTGCTAAACTCTTTGTGACAGTACCTCCCTCTTCCCTGCAGGGGTGTGAGGCGTAGTGAGCATAATGAAAGGAAGAAAATACTGGAATGTGTCAGAATATATAAAATATAAAATTTAAATAGATGTTTGTTTTTTTACTGTACCGAAACGTGACCCAAAAAACTAAGGCGTGGCCAAGACTGATTTCGCGCCTGTCCGTCAGTGTGTGTCCATCTGTTAGTCCGTCCGTCTGTCCGTAGCTAATCTCCGGTTGCGTTGGAATGATTGGCTCGTACCTCTACCCCAAATGTCTCTCCTGTTATAGCGCCACCTGGAGACCAATGTTTGATCATTTTGTCCAAACATCACGTACATTGGTACATCATCTCTATGGTCATGTGATTCATTTTGTCTGTGAACAGCTAACATCCGGCACTGTTGGACCGATCGACGTGTAACTGTGCACACACCCTCCCTGGAGACCAGAGCAGAATATCTGACCCACATTTTCCACGTTGGCCTGTTATAGTGCCACCAGGAGGCCAATTAAAAAAAAACCTATATTTTTTTGTTACTCGGTACACATTACTTCTGGGGTCATGTGATCAAGACGTATGAGTCAGATTTTTCAGATCCCTTTCCAAGTGTCTATGACAGCCCTGGGTAGGCAACCCGGCCTGGCGGAGACCTGTGTTAAGAGGAGCACACTTTTCTATTTTTAGTTTTTTTGCAAGCTGATGATTTTCACTACATTTCTAATATAAATGTTGTACTTTTGACTCCACTACATTTCTAATATAAATGTTGTACTTTTGACTCCACTACATTTCTAATATAAATGTTGTACTTTTGACTCCACTACATTTCTAATATAAATGTTGTACTTTTGACTACATTTCTAGGAAGAGACTCTTGGGACCCAAACTTAAAAACATTGAATGAACCACTTATGCCTATTTCAAATGTAGTGAAAATAGCCAATTTTCAAGCTCACAAGCTATTTTCACAATTTCTGAAAATGTACTTTGTAATTCTCACCATTTGAATACTTGAGTATTTACTTGAGTACTGTATAAATATGTTGTCCACCACAGGTACGACTCAGCGTTCTACAAAGAGCTGACCGATCAAATAGAGACTCACCAGCAGGGGGCGACAGAGGCCCCTCCTCCTCGTAGTGCTGCTGCTGCTAAACCGGCCCCTCCCCCTCCCCCGCCCAAGCTCCTCCCCAAACCGTCCATGACTCCCGCTCAGAAGAGATGCTCGTCGGACGTGGGCGAGGCCTGCAGCGCCCCCTGGAGGAGACACAGAACCAGAGCGCAGAGCGCCGTGCCGGCCGGCCAGTCGGGGATACTGTCTCCTCCTCGAGGAGGTGGAGCTACGGGGGAGGAGAGGAGGAAGGGGGAGGAGGTGGAGGCCAGGGAGGAGATCAGCTCCTCAGCCTCCACTCCCTTCAGTATCTGCCAGCTGATGACTCCTCTGATCCCCTCCCGACAAAACACCCAGACCTCTGAGATACTGGAGCTAACGTACAGGTAGGATTACATATGATCTACTGTATCTAATGCTATACAGTATCTATACTGTAGGAATATATATGATCTACTGTATCTAATGCTATACAGTATCTATACTGTAGGAATACATATGATCTACTGCCACGGTTCTCAAAGTGGGGTCCGCGACGCATAGCCAGGGGGTCCGTGAACTAATTCACAGATTTAATTTTTTTTTTTTTTTTGATTAAAAAAAAAAATTGATCCTTCTTTTTTTTGGTTATGGGGGGGGGGGGGGGGGGGGTAGTGAAAGTTGCTTAAGTTCTAACTGTATGGTGTGTGTGATATGAAATGTGAGTTTACCATAATCACAGTAATCCTTAATCATATTCCATCATATTCAAAGGTTTTTGCAGAGAAATGAGACAGACTCCACTCACTTTCAAATTAGAGCACTGCAGAGGGCAGGTGTGTGTGTCTGTTTCCAGCTGACGCTCGTTGACGCTCGTTAATGTTATAGGCATCTGAGGCAATTATGCTTTTGCACTGTCAAATAGGCCAACATCTAATCTAAGATTAGTGGACTCATTCAAATGACCACCAGTGAGTCCCAGGACTAATTTAATTGAAAACCTAACAACATCACTGTATACATATTAGATGTATTAGATATTTATTAGATATTACATTTTTAATTACATGATTTTATAGCTATTTTATCTGATTAAATATGTGATGTTGTTACCTGACAATTAGTTGACTTTTGGTGAAAAGATATGGTACCGCATATATCGGTATCGGTTGATATGAGATATTGCCAAAAAAGTCAATATCGAATATCCCTAACAATACGTTTATTTTTAAATTGAAGCACCTACTAAAAGTCACCAGACTGGTCATTTTACATGTCTGTTTTTATTAGGACTAAAGAAAGGTTCATTTTCTGAAGTCTGAACCATTAAGATCAGTTACTTGAAAACTGTGCAGTCAGGTTTTGCACAAAAGCAATTTGAATAAAATGACTATTGGCACATGATTCATATATAGTAGTAGTGGTTTCTGTTTATGACTATGAAATGCGTCTGAATGATTTCGATTGACACGTTTTTTAATACAAATAGTTCCAATGGCATCTGAATGTACACATGTGGTTGTAAGTATATGCTTATCGGTGCTGCGAGGGTGAGGGGGTACCTGGAAAAAAATCTCCCCTCCAAGGGGTACCTGGGCCAAAAAAGTTTGAGAAACCCTGATGCTATAGTTAGTATCTATAGTATCTATATAGATACCATATAAAACACCCAGACTTCTGAGATACTGCTGTACAGCTACAATTACATAGTATCTTTGTTACAGTATCTTATCTAATCTGTCTGTCTGTCTGTCTGTCTGTCTGTGTAGGCCGGACTCTGAGCCCAAAGTGACCCCGGAGCCTCCGGTGGTCAAGCGTGACAACTACAAGTCCCTGGCCTCCAGCGTTCTGTTCAACCTCAAAGACAACAGGAAGCGGGTGAAGAGTCGCTACACCCCCCCGAGGTTCAGGACCTCAGAGCTGCCCTCAGAGCTGCCTGATCGGGGCACTCAGTCTCCCACGTTGGATCCCCCGAAAACCACCCAAGCTGAGGAGGGCAGCGCCTCGGGCCTCAGCACTCCGGCCATCCTGATAGATGGACAGGCCGTCTGTAGCCCTGTTTCATACCCGTCCAACCCACCAACGGTCGTACTGAACAGAGGCGATAACGAGTTGCCAACAGCTGACGATTATTTGATATCAAATCTGTTACAAACTAAAGGAGAGGCTGCAGGCAGCAGGAGCGTCGGGGAGGAGAATCATTACCCCTTGTTGTTGCAGTCCAGAAAAAATAAGAGTCCCAACAAACAGAGCTACCCATCTCTGAACCTGTACAAGAAGGCCAGTCCTATTGACAATGAAATTAAACACTTTCTAGTTCCACCACTAGGTGGTGCCGATTCACTTTCCCCCCTGAACACAGACGATTCTGTGGCACAAAATAAAGGTCTTCCAACATACAGCAAAACACTTTCACCTCACGCAGTGGCCACCAACACAGGACTGTCCCCAAATACTGCACCAAATAATGCTTCAAATATTGCTCCAAATACTGCATCAAAAACTGTGCCAAATTCCACTCCCATCCACAAAGTACTTTCACCAAAAACGAATACTTCACCCATCCAGAAAGGACTTTCACCCAACGTTGCACCCATTGAGAAAGGACTTTCACCCAACGTTGCACCCGTCCAGAAAGTAGTTTCACCAAACATTGCAGGGGGCAGTAAAGTACTTTCCGCCTATGGACTGGAGGAGAAAGATGGAGTTTCACTCAATTTGCCAGGAAACAAAAGACATTCAGCAGGTTTAACAGACTATGATATTGGCCCGCAGAGTGTTTCTAGTAAGGAGAAGGATGTGAGTGTTCTGCCTAAGAGTACGATGGATGTGATACGGGCGGCGAAGGAAGCGATTCATGCAGTGAAAAACAAAGCCCTGTCTGCAACTCAGTCAGAGAGCAACCAAAACACTCTGTCAGATGAAATAACAGAGACCAGAGAGAGAGACAGTAACAAACATGGCGGCGATTCAACAGAAATGTTCATTAATAATAAGGAAACGTCAGTAACAGAGATAAAGCACACCCTGTCTCCAAACAGAACCCAAGAAGCAACTACAGTCAGTAAGAATTGTGTCAAAAAAGATCCCCCGCCAGTGCCAAAGAGAAGTTTTGCTAAATCCGATATTCAACACTCACTCGAAAATCAGCCAGTTCTCAACGATGAACTGGACGACACAAAACAAGACGTTCCGGTGCCAAACGCTAACGATAAGGAGCCTAACGTCAATCCTGGGCGATTCAAACACGTCTTCTCAGCGCGACAGAACAATTACATCAAGAGTCAACGGTACGTGACGACTGAAGACGAACAGGAAATAGATCGCGAGGAAGGTGGGCAAAAAACCAACACGAAAGTGGAGAGGCGGGAGGAAGTGACAACACCGCGGGAAATAAACGACAGCGACCACATCATCAACGACCTGCAAGCTCTGAAAGAGCTGGAGAGAGCCCGCTTCAGTGACCGCATCATCGAGAACGCCAAGAATAAACTGAGCGCGGTAAACATTGAAGAGGAGACGAAGGCCAAGAACGACCTGATCTCCAGAGAGCTGAAGAACATCAAGAGGGGCATGATGTCCATGAGAGGAAACACCTTCACCAAGAGAGACGCCACGTCCAAGAGAGAGGAGAGCAAACACCAAATGTTCTCCCAGATCGACAGCAACGTGGTCGTCAACAAAGCACTTATAAACAACAACTACGACAGGGCTAAGATGGCGCTCGAGGAGATCATATCAGAGAGGCTGAAAAACAAATTTGTGAAAGAGGAAGAAGGTGAGGGAAACTCCCATGAGGACAGTTACGTGGCGAGAGCAGAGCACCCTAAAAAGGCTTTGCGGGATTCTGCGACGGAGGTTAAGGAAAGACAAAACGGCAGCGTGTCCACGTTACGAGAGAAAGATGCAAGAGGGCGGTTGGGTGATCTTCACCTGAAACAGATTCTGTTGCAGTCCGAGGCCAAACTCGGTGATGCTCATTGGTCCAGCGCTAAGGCAGCTCCACCAGGTGTGGAGAAAGTGAACAAAGAACTGGTCAAACAAACCAACCAAACTAAACCAGATGAACCAGTTGCTAACTTTAACCATACAGCTGTGGAGACTGGAGAAGACAGCAAGAGACATGTGGTCAGGAGGGCAGGCGACGAAAACAGAGAAATTCCAATGAACAGAAAGGAAACTGATGGGAAAAAGAAAGACGCTCCACCGGTTCCTCCGAGAAGCAAGAAAGGAGTCATGAGTAGAGAGGATAGCATTACAGCCGAGGCAGAACATGAACAGGAATTCTTTGTTAAAGATAAAACATATTTAAATGTAGCGACAGACACTAAAAAAGAAACCAAATATACAGAATCAGGGAAACAAGAACAAAAAAGACGTGTGTATGCAAAGGATCTGGAGCAAAGTCAAATCAGTTCCAATAACCGTATTTGGGATAATGAAAATATTGAAAAGACAAAACACGTTTCTGAAACACTTGTACCTGAATATGTTCGATCCCCAGAACTCCATCATCAGTCTAAAAATAAACCTTCACCTTTACCGACGAGGGCTGACAGAAGAGATGAAATAAAAGCAGGTAGCGGGCAGCCAACTGTAAGAACTGCAAGTGAAGCCAAATCAGATCATAACAATAGCTGTAATTCAGAACAGCAGGAGCAGCGCAAAGTCAAACGTAAGGCCCCATTAAAGCCAGACAATTTAATCTCAGCGGAACGGACAAAACAAGACACTACTACGAGTCCGGAAGGCACAGCAACAGCGACTGTAGTGTCAGAGGAGCCGAATGAAACCGGTGAGCGATTCCACGAGGATGAGGAAGTGTTCAACCACCTCCCCGGGAAGACGGTGTCGCCCGTTTTACTATTGAACGGAGTTCACTTCAATCAAAGCCCCCCTGATCAGGGGAGCTTGTCTTCCAAGTCATCGTATTTTTCGGTGGAGAGCGCTCTGCACCGGAACTCAACCACAGAATCCAACATTTACCACTCGCTGGAGAATCTGGACGACCTGGACGATCTGTCAGGAACCCTGAAGAGGGATTCAGACAAGAACGAACAGGAACGTTATTATTCTGTGAGCGATCAGGAAACCGAACCGGAAGTTGGCAAGCAAACGGTGGTCTCTCCTCTCAGAGGGAAAGAAGCGCTGTGGGCTGCGGCCGTTCACGATGGCGAACAAAGCGGTACAGAAATGGACAATGCCGGCGTCAGTCGAAGCTGGTCCGACGACGCCGACAAACGAATAGCGATGTCACCGGCCTCCGGCACCATGTCCCCGCTCACCTCCAGCACTTTCTCACCCGTCCTGGGCGTCCCCGTTTTGTTCAAAGTCAAAGACAACACCGTCATTAACAAGGCGGTGAGACCGGTGCATCCGTTCTCTCCTAGGGAGAACCCGATTGGTTTGGAATGGAAGGGAGAGGCGGAGGTACATCATATGAAGGATAATCCGCTGCCTCCACGGGACAATGAAACAACAACTAGCAGTAGCGGCAGAGCTAAAGGCCGCGTTACCGACACCGCCGACCTCCCAGGCGCTAGTTTTAAACACAACCACACTTTACGACCTCTTCCTCCCCTCGCACCTCTCTCTCCTCCACAACCTCTAAACCTCTCTCCTCCACAACCTCTAAACCTCTCTCCTCCACAATCTCTAAACCTCTCTCCTCCACAACTCAGCGACAGCCAGAAGAAAAGCCCGTTGTGCGGAGTGTTCCTCACGGTACCGCGGTGCAACAGCGGCAGAGTGTCAGGAGAGAGCCTGCTGTCGGAGGGGGTGGAGAGTTCTCTCGACGCCTCTGACGGAACGCCGCTCCTTCCCGCCACGCCGGCGGACGAGGTCGACGTTTCTTCCAAGGTCCCTAGCGAGCGCTCAGGGTCTCCCTGCAGCACCGGGAATGACAGTCAATCAGGACTCCCCAGACCACCGGTGGTCCTGCCCAAGTCGGAGAAGGCTCTCCTGAAGGCCATGAAGCTAGCCAATAGGAGGATCAGAAAGGAGGAGGCGCAGGCCAAGTCATCCAATCACAGGTCGTCCCGTGTTGGCGGGAGACACAGAGGGGATAAACACACACGGCCAGACGGCTCCGAGCAGAAATCGTCAGAGCAGAAATCGTCAGAGCAGAAATCGTCAGAGCGTAAAAGCAGCGGCGGGAACCACAACGAGAGAACGACCCAGAGTCCTCATGATGGAGACAAGGTAACGGTACATCTGTGCAATTATGATGTAAAAACAACCAGCAGGTAGAACATGAGAAAGGATTGTCTTGGAACTAAAACATATATAAAGATATGAAAAAACAATGTCACATTTTGTTCTACCCTGGGTAGGGGTATGTCCTAATTTCGGGGTATTGGTTCCTGCACTAATATTTACATACCACAATATGACATAAATGTAAGGCGCTATAAAGTAACAATGTAATTCAGGGGTGCCATGGATGAAAACGTTATTTACAGGGATGACCTGAGATAAAAACATTTGAGGACCACTGGGGTAGTGTATGTGTATGTGTGTATCTATGTTACAACCACTGCTGTAAGAGACTAATGATCCTTCTTCATTCTAGCAGAGCAGCAACAGGAGCGAGAGGAGAGGCTCTCATGGCGGCGACAGCCACCAGGGCAGCAGACTCGATCTCCCCGAGGAGCAGAGTGGCAGGAGGAGAAGCGGCGACGGCGAACGCCGAGGCCGCAGCGGCGAAAAACATACCCGGGAGAAGCCGGAGCATCGGCACTACAGCACTGAGCGCGTCTTCAGCAACGTTCCCGTCTATAAATCTCACGTCGGCGAGAGACGACCGGCGGCCGAGCGTCCGTTCCAGCGGTCTCAAAGCTTCGACAGGAGTGTCGGCGATAAAAAAACAACGGAGCGCAGGCTCAGCACCGACACGTCCACCAACGAATCGGCGACGGACTCCCGGGCTCGGCGGATCGAGAGATCCATCATGGACGAACTGCAGCTCAGAGGCCGGGCCAGAGATCGGCCGACCGACAGGGACAAACGCAGTCACAGCATCGACACGTCGTACGTCAGCGACGTCTCCTACTCCCACCCCTCCCCCCACCCCTCCAATGTCTCCCGTCAGTCCAGCACCACGGGGGGGCAGCTGTCCCGTCAGTCCAGCACCACGGGGGGGCAGCTGTCCCGTCAGTCCAGCATGGAACCCACCACCATCATGACGCAACGCAAACTCCTCCAGGACCCCGACTCAGGGCAGTACTTCTTCGTGGACATGCCCGTCCAGGTGAGTGGTGGTATAATCACCTGGTACCGATTTTAGGGGGACGGGGGGACGACACCATCTGTGAAGAAGTGCACAGTCTGGTATGGTTAACTTGGAACACATTGGAAATAGAGTTCATATAAAAGGAACTGAGTCGAGCATAGACTACAGGTAAAGTGGCAGTTGTATCTGTAAATAGCAGGTGTACACAACCCGAACCTCTACCAAAGTGGTCTAGCCCTTTTAAGTAAAGGTAACCACACAATCTAAACCTCTACCAAAGTGGTCTAGCCCTTTAAGTAAAGGTAATACACAACCCGAACCTCTACCAAAGTGGTCTAGCCCTTTAAGTAAATGATCTTCATTATTGTCCCCCTACAGGTCAAGACCAAAACCTTCTTCGACCCAGAGACGGGGAGTTACGTGCAGCTGCCGGTGCAGCCGTCCGACGGTTCGATTCCGCAGGCGTCTCCAATGGAGCTGCTGAACACACCGGTGGTGGTGTACCACCACCGCTTCGTCCCCGTGGCGCTGTCTTCCGCCCAGCAGGTGGAGCCAGAGTACGTACCGCTGTCCTCCGGCCATCAGGGGGAGCCAGAGTACAAGAGGTCTGGCGGCAGGCCGATGCGTGGCGCGTCAGAGGGATGCCCGTACCTGGAGCCTGTGTACGGTCAGGCTGACCTTCTGCTGGGAGAGTTCTATGGAACAGAGGAGCTGGACTGTGCAGGATAAACCATGCCCCCACTGTGTAGAATAAACCACGCCCCCCACTGTGCAGGATAAACCACGCCCCCTCTGTGCAGGATAAACCACACCCCCAGAACCACTGTGCAGGATAAACCACACCCCCAGAACCGTGTGGATTAGTGAAGCTGCGTCACCTGGTGGTCAAATCTGGGATTGAAGACTTCCGTTTAAAACGCTACTGCGCGTGCTTCTATTGTCTGAAACCCTAGTGCGCCTGCTCGGTGGTCAAGTCTCCCGCATTTGGGCACCAAAATTTGGTGCTGAAATGCGTAAGAATATGTATTGTTTACTAAGAGTCATAGAAGACAATGTACTGACATTAGTATGTATTGTTTACTATGAGCCTTCATCAGAGCAACAGCTGTGTAAGAGACCCTGTCCATCCTAAAAACGCACACATTTCAGCTCTCAGCAAAAGCACATCAAAACGCTGTGTTGTAAACAATTCAAGAAAAACAACCTCTTAGTGGACACGCCCCTAAATGCTCTCTTTGCCCTGAATGTGTAAACATTGTTGATTTGAGACAAATTCTTCAATGGAAATGTATTTTGTCCACTTTGATTTGAAGTTTTGAACATTTTGGAATTATGTTGACGGTTGGTTTGTTTTTATTTGTTTGTTTGCTAGTTTTTCTTGCTAATTTAACAAATCAGGGGCTTTGAGGAGCTCTGTGGAACTGCCATGGTGCCTTTCATATAAAATAAGAATGAAGTTAAGATGATTAATGTCTGAGGAAAGTGAAGGTGGAGGTCATTTATTCAGTGATTAGTGAAGGTGGAGGTCAAAGGTGAAGGTGCAGAGTGTAAATTCAGGGAATCGTGTACAGCCAATACTGAGGACATATTGAACTTTGACCTTATTCCATTTATTATGGAGCTTAATACTTTTGAACATAGAGGTCATAGAGGTCAAATATACTGTAATAACACCTTGTTGAGTGAAGTGTTACAGAACGCCAAGAGAAGTTTGATGTACATAATGTATTTATACATGTACTGTACATATGTGTGTGTACATATGTGTGTACATATGTGTGTACATATGGCTGCTGTCGGTGACAACCTCCAATGTCCAAAACGGTTACTTTCCGGGATTTAAAAAAATGCAAAAAAGTAGCAGATCTACAATCGTTGTGAGCGTGCGGATTCGCTGACTCACTGCCAGTGAGCAGTATTGGTGGGCAGGCACTTTACCACTGTTCCACATAGTGGTGGTGGGTGGTACTTTACCACTGTTCCACATAGTGGTGGTGGGTGGTACTATACCACTGTTCCACATAGTGGTGGTGGGTGGTACTATACCACTGTTCCACCTAGTGGTGGTGGGTGGTACTATACCACTGTTCCACCTAGTGGCACTTTTTGCTACTTTTAAAAGTTAAATTATGGAGAGAACAGGTTTGTGCCCGACAGCAACGATATGAACATGTATGTTTTCTACTTGTTAACAGAGACAATAAGAACATGTACATGTATGTTTTCTACATGTATGTTTTCTACATGTTAAAGGAGACATCCGGACATTTTAAGTGTTATCTTTGATGTGTCGCTAATCACTCACCAACATTGAAAGGGTCATTGAGTTATTCAATTCAATTCAATTCAATTTTATTAAAGTGTCAAATCACAACAAGTTGTCTCAAGACACTTTACATGTAGAGAAGAGACCCAACATCCCACCCTGAGCAAGCAATTTTACCCAGAGAGTCCCCTTCGTCCCGTCTGTTTCTCTTCCAGAACCTGGCAACTCGGTGTTGCCAGGGAGAGAAACAAGCAACCAGCGTTAGCTCGTTGTGCATTAGCGTTAGCTCGTCGGGGACTTTCAGTGTCTGTTAGGGTATCATGAGACTCCACAATGAGTAAAAAAACAGACTTTGCATTTGTTAAAATAGGCGAATTTCAGCTTTCCACGGGCTCCCATTATGCCAACGGAGGGGGTCGTTAGACGGGACGAAGGGGACTCTCTGGGAATAACTCAACGACCCTTTCAATGTTGGTGAGTGATTAGCGACACATCAAAGATAACACTTAAAATGTCCGGATGTCTCCTTTAACAGAGACGATATGAACATGTACATGTATGTGTTCTACATGTTAACAAAGACAATAAGAACATGTATGTTTTCTACATGTTAACAAAGACAATAAGAACATGTATGTTTTCTACATGTTAACAAAGACAATAAGAACATGTATGTTTTCTACATGTTAACAAAGACAATAAGAACATGTATGTTTTCTACATGTTAACAAAGACAATAAGAACATGTATGTTTTCTACATGTTAACAAAGAAGGATGCTTGAATGTAAATGATGCAGATTTAATATAAATAATAAGAGTTTATTTTATTCACCACCATGATTCAGGTCTGATTGATTTGAGTTTTAGTACTTGCAATGTTTTAGTTTTTCCATTTGCCAGTAGAATCACCGTTAGAACTACTTTACAGACGTGATCAAAACCACGGAGGTTTGGTCTGCGTTTAATTTGGCCACGTTTTAATTTAATCACTAAAGTACACATATTTTGTTTTGTTTTATTGTTTAATTTGGTTACGTTTTAATGTAAAGTACACATTGTTTTGTTTTGTTGTTTCATTTGGTTACATTTTAATGTAAAGTACACATTGTTTTGTTTTGTTTTATTGTTTCATTTGGTTACATTTTAATGTAAAGTACACATTGTTTTGTTTTGTTTTATTGTTTCATTTGGTTACATTTTAATGTAAAGTACACATTGTTTTGCATGCAGACAGCTTAGTGCAGGTTGTGTTGAAACGTCATGTTTTAGTTTTGTAACTCATGATACTTTGTAGGATAATAATTGTTGCATTTGATTCCTAGTCAAGTAAAGCAGGGCTGGTTTGTGTCTGTTTACCATTCCAATAAATAAACTCCTTTAATCCATTCCTCTGCCTTCTGCCTCTTTAAGTACTATAACCATAACCTCTATATACCTACATTACCTATTTTAAAAAAAAGTGAAATATCCCTTTTGAGTTCTCTTTTGGGTCTTGAGCTAAAAAGGTTTGGGAACAACTGATGTACAGGGTTATTGAATGTGAAGAAGATAACATAATGACATGTAGAACCATATAATATATCTTCTCTTCTCTACAGAGTTGTTGAATGTGGGGAAGATAAACATAATGACAGTGTAGAGCTCCTCCGGGAGCAGATGGGTTAGTGCCCCAGCCTGTGTCTTCCGTGAGGAAGCAGCCCAACAAAGCCACGGTGAGGCCTTTAAAGGGCAAGACCACTTTGGTAGAGGTTTGGGTTGTGTGGTTACCTTGCCATGATGTAACTCCAAAGGTGGGCAAGAAATAAAAAATAATTGCTCCATTGATTAGAAATTGATAATTCAAAATATGCTCCTCATTGACTTAAATTGTACGGTAAAACTGCTCTCAAAGTCACTCTTTTAGCACAGAAACGAACGCAAACAAAGTTGATTCAGACAATATAGAACATCACCAAACCAAGTACTGTTTTTTTTTTATAAAAATGTCAACTTCCTGTTGATTTTGCCATTTTTAACAAGTAGAAAACCCGGACTGGATCGGCGGATCCGGATCCAGATCTCCAAATAGCAAAATCAACAGGAAGTTGACATTTTTATTAAAAAAAAAAACAGTACTGGGTTTGGTGGTGCTCTATATTGTCTGAATCAGCTATGTTTGGGTTCATTTATGTGCTAAAAGAGTGACTTTGAGAGCGGTTTTACCTTACAATGTAAGTCAATGAGGAGCATATTTTGAATTATCAATTTCTAATCGATAGAGCAATTATTTTTGATTTCTTGCCCACCTTTGGAGTTACATCATGGCAAGGTAACTACACAACCCAAACCTCTACCAAAGTGGTCTTACCCTTTAAGGAGGGCCTTTCAGGCAAGCCGCAAGTGGAGCCTGCAGTACCACCACGGCCCAAGAAACCATCAAGCCAGAATGAAATGTTTGGAACGGGGGGAATCTGGTGCAACGCTCAGGTCCTGGACCTGGTGAGACGAAGGAGGAGCCCGGCCAGGAGGCCATCCACAGAGCCTAGTCCCTCCACGTGCCAGAGCATCTCCTCTCCCCCAGCCCCAGCAGAGTATTTCCAGAGAAGCGGACTGAGTGGCTCTGTCTTTCCCTAAAGGACTGACCGTGGGTACAGTAGCTACTGGGACGTAAGTCTGTCTTTCCCTCAGAAGACTGACCGTGGGTACAGTAGCTACTGGGACGTAAGTCTGTCTTTCCCTCAGAAGACTGACCGTGGGTACAGTAGCTACTGGGACATAAGTCGGGGCTTGATCAACCCCGGCTGGGTCACCTGGGTGGGGGGGGGTTCTCCTTCTATTCCGACATCTCGCCACTCCGACTAGTGGTTTCCGCGTGCGGTTAAGGTTAGGGTTAGGGTTAGGTATAGGGTTCGTTAACGTCGGAAAGGCGAAATGCACCCGGGTGGGGGTGTATGTTGTTGTGAGACCCCAAACACCCGATGACCACAGGCTACAACACTAATGATACGTCCCAGTTGCATCCAGTGGTGGAAAGTAACTAAGTACATTAACTAAGTAAAATGTTGAGTTATTTGTACTTTACTTGAGTATTTCCAATTTCCAATACTTTTACTTCTACTCCATTACATCGCAGAGGCAAATATTGTACTTTTACTCCACTACAATTATTTGAAAACTTTAGCTACTAGTTACTTTTCAGATATAAATTATTTGTATATTTTGAAACATACATTAACCACTTTAGCCCTATTTTTTATGCATAGGCTATCGCGATGCTCACAACGCGTCGCGACACGTTGTGAGCTTGTAGATCTGCTATTTTCAAATATTTTAGTACTTTTACTTTTGGTACTTTAAGTACATTTTGATGCCAATACTTTTGTACTTTAACTGAAGTAAATTTAGAATTCTGGACTTTTACTTGTAACAGAGTATATTTCTATATTGCAGTATTGGTACATTACATCAAGTAAAGAATTTGAGCACTTTTTCTACCACTGGTGCATCTTTCTCCTCTCTTCTCTTCTCTACAGGGTTATTGAGTGTGAAGAAGATAACATAATGACATGTAGAACTCATATAATATCTCTTCTCTTCTCTACAGGGTTATTGAGTGTGAAGAAGATAACATAATGACATGTAGAACTCATATAATATCTCTTCTCTTCAGGGTTATTGAGTGTGAAGAAGATAACATAATGACATGTAGAACTCATATAATATCTCTTCTCTTCAGGGTTATTGAGTGTGAAGAAGATAACATAATGACATGTAGAACTCATATAGTACTCTTATAGCACTCTGCTTCGTCCAGAGATGGAGTCGGCCAACATCACCATGCACATGGTGTTCCAGAACCAGAATCTCAGCAAAAACTGAGATCATTGTGTCTTGTAAATAGAGATAGCATATTTATGCTGTACATTTGCTGGAAATGCACATTTTCCTTCTAATAAAAGTAACTTTGTTAAAAAAAAAGGAATAGGAGTGGTTGCTCTGTTGAAAATATGTCCTACTTTTTGTTTTCAAAGTGTAAATTGATCTGTGGAAGGGACTGTAAACTTCACAGGTGATTTGTTGGCCTGTGAGTTTCACCCCAGCTTTAACTGTTTACAATGATGAACAACTAAGTACAGCTTTAACTGTTTACAATGATGAACAACTAAGTACAGCTTTAACTGTTTACAATGATGAACAACTAAGTACAGCTTTAACTGTTTACAATGATGAACAACTAAGTACAGCTTTAAGGATAAGGATAATTCCTTTTAACAGGTCGTTCATGAAAGTCCTTGCGGTCTTGTTTCCAATGAGAACCTGTGAGCAATTAGGGGTTAAGAGTCTTGCTCAGGGACAAATTTAATTTCATCGACACATATGCTGGCCTGGCCGGGAATCGAACCTGGGGCAACCAGGGCCTCTGGCTCCCTAGGCGGGCTCACTAACCACTCAGCTATGGCCGCCCCAGCTTTAACTGTTTACAATGATGAACAACTAAGTACAGCTTTAACTGTTTACAATGATGAACAGTAACTAAGTACAGCTTTTGTGTCACCTCATTTTCTTAGCAGTATTCAAAATATGTCAATTATGTAGTTATTGTAAAACATCTATACGTTTTTTAATTAACTAATTCTTATTTTTGCCCTCAAAATATTAAGTGTCTTCTCGCACGCACGCACGCACGCGCACGCACGCACGCACGCACGCACGCACGCACGCACGCACGCACGCACACACACACACACACACACACTCATTTTGCTAGGATTGGACGGCTTAGGGTTGAGGACAGAGTGCAACGTGCTATGGGCCTGGTCTTCAAGATACACCACAACATTGGGATCCCCCTGTATTTGTCAAAATACTTCCAAAATGTTAATGATGTCCATGATCACAACACCAGAGGCAGCTCCACAAACCTTGTCCAACCCTTTTTTGGCTCAACAAAGGGAAGTAACTCGTTCTCATGCTATTCATCAAAAATGTGGAATGCCCTACCAAAAGGAGTAAAGGAGTGTAAAACCCTACTCTCTTTCAAAACTGCCCTAAAGATACACCTTCAGGAGGCTGCAATTGAAAAATGGCCCCTGTCCAAGTCCTAACCTACCCCATGTCCTAACCTAACCTACCCCCTACCCCCCCCCCCCTCTCTTTCTCCTTTTGTACATATTTTTCACTCTTCATACCAGTAACCTGTAAACTGATTGTATGACATTCTATAGTAGTGTGTATATCTGTATGTCTCTTATATGTATAGTAGTGTGTATATCTGTCTGTCTCTTATATGTATAGTAGTGTGTATATCTGTATGTCTCTTATAGTGTGTATATCTGTCTGTCTCTTATATGTCATCATGATTTGTGTGCATGGGGATCTCATTTGAAACAAGCCCAGTGCTCTAATGAGTCTTCCAGTTTAGTAGACCTTGTATTGCGAATTTGTACTTCCATGTACTGTTGTTCTCATGTCTTACCAAATAAAGTACATCAATCAATCAACACACAGGCAGTTCAGGCCGTTGTATTTGTTCAGAGCAGATGTTTTCCACAGAGCAACACTGCCACTCTGTGGTCAGTGTGATGAACTGTTTGTTAATGACCTGTATTATTGTGTTATTTTGTTTTATGTTGATGAATTGAATACATGATAGGACCACAATGGAAACAAGTCCCCTGGTGTTATAATGGAAAGTTGTGAGTCAGTGAATATGTATTATTCATTCATACTATATTTACTATATTAATTATTATATTAACTGGTGACAGCCAGTTAATATGAAGATAGATGCATATTATGTTTTTTTACTGTGTCAACTAACTAACACACAAACAAACAAACAAACAAACAAACAAACAAACAAACAAACAAACAAACTAAATCAAAACACAGAACATTAATATTCATGAAAAAAATCTATTCATTAAGTTCTAATATAAAACAACTAGTTTATTCACATCCATTCATAAAGTCACTTTCCACCACGTGCTGGTACATTGATTTATCCACCGTCGTAGGACGGCGTGCGCCTAAATTAGCAGATCTACAAGCCCACAACGCGTCAAGGATGCGACGCGTTGTGGCCTTGTAGATCTGCTATTGTTTTCACCAGAAAGCCCGTTTCCTGGTTCCTCTTCTTTGACACTCAGAGAAAGGGACGAGGGCTCAGTGTCGCCCTCCTGTGGTTCATCATTACCTCCACACTCTGTGCTTTGAGTTTGTAAAATTGTGATGTAAAATGCATTAAAATGTGGATGATGGCGCCCTCTGGTGGTAGATTTACCAAGTCTATGTAATATAAAGTAAACACAGTCAGCTGACTTATTAGCTAGATAGCAAGTTAGCTAGCTTAGCTAGCTTCTTAAATGATGTAAAAAAAAAAACAAGTCCTGCATTTGTTGTAAAACGTTCTTTATTTCAATCGACAGTTGTGTTAAATAACCTTCTGTCCTTTAGTGCAATAATAAAACACATAACACCTGCTAATAGATATGAAGATAAAATAAAGCTGACTGTAGCTAAGGCTAACGCATACTGCGCAAAAGCGGAAATGCTTGCGTGACGTTAGACTTTGGACGCTTAACTTGACGTGCAGACCATGATTTTATTTTGAAAACCCTTCACCGGAAGTGGCCAAAGGACTGCTCACTTTTGACAGAACATTTGACTTGACTCATTGTGTTTACATCCGGTAGCCTCATATGAAGATAAAATAAAGCTGACTGTAGCTAAAGCTAACGCATACTGCGCAACAGCGGAAATGCTTGCGTGACGTTAGACTTTGGACGCTTACCTTGACGCGCAGACCATGATTTTATTTTGAAAACCCTCCACCGGAAGTGGCCAGAGGACTGCTCACTTTTGACAGAACATTTGACTTGACTCATTGTGTTTACATCCGGTAGCTTGTTAGCCTGTTAGCCTGCTAGCTTCAAAAATGAAGTAAAAACGTCCTGTATTTGTTATAAAACTGTTCTTTGTTTCAATGAATCCAACAGTTGTGTTAAATAATCGCCAATCTTGTACTATAAGAATAAAAAAACAAGTTATTATGAAGCTAAAATAACACTAACAATAAATAAAGACAACGCTTTATATTACATAGACTTGGTAAATCAACCGCCAGAGGGCGCTATCATTCACTTTTTAATGCATTTTGCATCACAATGCAACTCAAAGCACAGAGTGTGGAGGTAATGATGAACCACAGGAGGGCGACACTGAGCCCTCGTCCTTTTCTGAGAACCAGGAAACGGTTTTCTGGTGAAAACAATAGCAGATCTACAAGGCCACAACGCGTCTCATCCTTGATGCCTTGTGGGCTTGTAGATCTGCTATTTTAGGCACGCGACACCGTCATACGACGGTGGATAAATCAATGTACTGGTGGTGGAAAGTGACTTTATGAATGGAAGTGAATAAACTAGTTCTATTAATGAATAGCATTAGAATAGATTCTTTTTAATTAATATGTTTTGTGTTTTCATTTAGTTAGTTAGTTAGTTAGTTAGTTAGTTAGTTGACACAGTATAAAAACATAATATGCATCTGACTATCTTAATATTAACTGGCTGTCACCAGTTAATATGAATTAATATAGTAAATATACAGTATGAATGAATAATGCATTGTATTCACAAATTCACTGACAAACGGGTCCATTTGGTTCCATTTGTACACTCTCAGAGTTAAATTAACATTGATTTTACATTATGAATTGGGGTCCCAGAGGTATGAATGCCATTAAATGGGGGTCCGTAGCCTAATGCATGTTAAACTGGGAGTCCTTGAAATTAAAATGGTTGAGAATCACTGCTAGAGAGCCGTCAATACCTTCTCTTATTGGGGTCCCTGGCTTATCTTTTCAAATGGGGGTCCGCAGGCTAATAAGTGTAACTTTGGGGGTCCTTGACATGGAAAAGTTTGAGAACCACTGGTCTAGTGCCCACTCTTCTCTAGTGCCCACTCTTCTCTAGTGCCCAGTCTTTTCCCCAAAACAATGGTGCCCAGATGTCCCTAGTGCCCACCTATCCTGATGTTAGGGGCCCAGGTGTCCCTAGTGCCCACCTATCCTGATGTTAGGGGCCCAGGTGTCCCTAGTGCCCACCTATCCTGATGTTAGGGGCCCAGCTCCCTAGTGCCCACCTATCCTGTATTGGTGAGGACCAATTACATGAAGATAAGGTTGAAAATGAGCAAAGTGCTCCTTTAAGTATTTAGGTAAATGTACTCAGTTACTTTCCACTGCTGACATCATCAGTGTGCGTCACTGGGCTTCCCTTCAAGACTATCTGTGTTCAGCACATGGCTAATGTAAACATTACACACACACACACACACACACACACACACACACACACACACACACACACACACACACACACACACACACACACACACACACACACACACACACACACACACACACACACACACACACACACACACACAGTAAATGGTTCATTTATATAGAGTACAGAAGTCCTGACGTCACTCGTTCATCCCCTGAGTCGTAAAGTAATGTCTCTATGGAGAATAACATTGGGTCATCTTAGAATCGTCTCATATAAGAATTGTGTTCCAAACATAAACAAACTGTCTCTGTGATATTGTCAGGGAGGAGGTTCTGTATCGTTTATATTATATATAGATATAGATATTGTCAGGGAGGCTCTGTATCGTTTATATTATATATAGATATAGATATTGTGCTTCAAATCCATAAGAGACAAACCGCTGGGGTCATTTGTTTATTTTTGGAACACAGTTCTTATTTGACGTGATATTAAACACGTCTATGGGGATTCAGAATGGGGGAAAAAACACGACCCAGGTAGGATGTGTAAATTACGTCAAACTTCGGTGCTCTATAGCGCTTTTATCCAGAGCGCTATACATAGATTGTGCATTACATTCACCCATTCACACACACACACACACACACACACACACACACACCCATTCACACACACGTTAACACACACACACACACACACACACACACACACACACACACACACACACACACACACACACACACACACTCACACCGATGGAGGAGGAAACCATACAAGGCACCAACCTGCTCATCAGGAGCAGTTAGGGGTTCAGTGTCTTGCTCAAGGACACTTCTACACTAACTCTGGGGGAACCGGGGATCCAACTGGGAAGGCTGCTCTACCACTGAGCCACTGCCGCACACACACACACACACACACACACACACACACACACACACACACACACACACACACACACACACACACACACACACACACACACACACACACACACACACACACACACACACACAATCCAGAGTGATTTATTGTAACATGTTAACATGTTGGCTGGTTGAGGCAAATTGTTGTGGTTTGTCAAGTTTAGTCTGGGATGCGTGCGTGCGTGCGTGCGTGCGTGCGTGTGTGTGTGTGTGTGTGTGCGCGCGCGACGGTACGGGACGGCAACGGGACGCACGGGACGGGACGCCGCGGGGGGTTGGCGAGACACGCAATAACCCCACATTTGCAAGACCACTTTGGTAGAGGTTTGGGTTGTGTAGTTACCTTGCCATCATGATGTAACTCCAAAGGTGGACAAGAAATAAAAAATAATTTCTCCATTGACTAGAAATTGATCATTTAAAATATGCTCCTCATTGACTTACATTCAGTGAAAAAAAAAAATCTGTTATATGTTATCAAACATCTAACAACAATATGAACTATAGTGTTAACAGAGTGACAATGACATCCCATGAGTCATTGTGAAACAATTATGATTCATGGTCACACACTATTTCAGTAATATAATTAATTTGATTATATCTGATTGTATTTATTTCATTTTATTTGAATGCAAGGTCATTAAAATGAGTCCATATTCAAACACATGTGTAGAATTAACTGTGGAAAAACTTGAAGAACAAGGCACTGGATTAAGTAAGCTTGGCTGTTAGCCTGCTCCTGACCAGGCTAACTTCACAGCTAAATTGCCATGGTAACTAAGGTAGGATTGCTTCAATTCTCTTTTGAGGAATCGGCTCATGGCTAAACTTAGCCCGGGTGAACTGGCTAAACTAATCTTCAAGCTAATTCAGCTTTTGAGGAACCGATTCAGCCCTAATCCTGGCTAAATTAAGCCAGGATAGGTGTTAAAGCCAGGCTTAAGCTTTAATTCTCTTTTGAGGAACAGGCCTCAGGTTAAGTTTAGTTTAGTCTGGGATGACTCAGGATAGAGGACAGGGTTAAGTTTAGTCTGGGATGACTCAGGATAGAGGACAGGGTTAAGTTTAGTTTAGTCTGGGATGACTCAGGATAGAGGACAGGGTTAAGTTAAATTTAGTCTGGGATGACTCAGGATAGAGGACAGGGTTAAGTTTAGTTTAGTCTGGGATGACTCAGGATAGAGGACAGGGTTAAGTTAAGTTTAGTCTGGGATGACTCAGGATAGAGGACAGGGTTAAGTTAAGTTTAGTCTGGGATGACTCAGGATAGAGGACAGGGTTAAGTTTAGTTTAGTCTGGGATGACTCAGGATAGAGGACAGGGTTAAGTTAAGTTTAGTCTGGGATGACTCAGGATAGAGGACAGGGTTAAGTTAAGTTTAGTCTGGGATGACTCAGGATAGAGGACAGGGTTAAGTTTAGTTTAGTCTGGGATGACTCAGGATAGAGGACAGGGTTAAGTTTAGTTTAGTCTGGGATGACTCAGGATAGAGGACAGGGTTAAGTTTAGTTTAGTCTGGGATGACTCAGGATAGAGGACAGGGTTAAGTTTAGTTTAGTCTGGGATGACTCAGGATAGAGGACAGGGTTAAGTTTAGTTTAGTCTGGGATGACTCAGGATAGAGGACAGGGTTAAGTTTAGTCTGGGATGACTCAGGATAGAGGACAGGGTTAAGTTTAGTTTAGTCTGGGATGACTCAGGATAGAGGACAGGGTTAAGTTAAGTTTAGTCTGGGATGACTCAGGATAGAGGACAGGGTTAAGTTTAGTTTAGTCTGGGATGACTCAGGATAGAGGACAGGGTTAAGTTAAGTTTAGTCTGGGATGACTCAGGATAGAGGACAGGGTTAAGTTAAGTTTAGTCTGGGATGACTCAGGATAGAGGACAGGGTTAAGTTTAGTTTAGTCTGGGATGACTCAGGATAGAGGACAGGGTTAAGTTAAGTTTAGTCTGGGATGACTCAGGATAGAGGACAGGGTTAAGTTAAGTTTAGTCTGGGATGACTCAGGATAGAGGACAGGGTTAAGTTTAGTTTAGTCTGGGATGACTCAGGATAGAGGACAGGGTTAAGTTTAGTTTAGTCTGGGATGACTCAGGATAGAGGACAGGGTTAAGTTTAGTTTAGTCTGGGATGACTCAGGATAGAGGACAGGGTTAAGTTAAGTTTAGTCTGGGATGACTCAGGATAGAGGACAGGGTTAAGTTAAGTTTAGTCTGGGATGACTCAGGATAGAGGACAGGGTTAAGTTAAGTTTAGTCTGGGATGACTCAGGATAGAGGACAGGGTTAAGTTAAGTTTAGTCTGGGATGACTCAGGATAGAGGACAGGGTTCAGGTATTTAAGATACTCTATAATCAATACCTGTATACACAAATCAGCGGAGCGCTGCCCTGTAGGGGGCGCCGCCATTGCTGCGGTGTCAGACTCAGTCAGCTGCTGCTGTGGTTCTGTCCGTCTGTTGACGTTACTGTTTACCTGCTTGGCTATTTCTCTGTACATCTTCTGTATTCTACATCTTTGTAAAGTTAGTGTTAGTAAAAGTTAGTAAAAAGCAGGTGAAAGAGTAACGTGAGCAGGCAGTCAGTCAGTCAGTCAGTCAGTCAGTCAGTCAGTCAGTCAGTCAGTCAGTCAGTCAGTCAGTCAGTGACTGCAGCTCACTGACACCTGCTTATGGATCCCACCAACGCTCCAGGATTTAGACCCGCCCTACCTGTCTGATTGGCTCCCTGGCAGGCATAGTTTTACTGAGGTTAGGGTCAGGGTTAAGGTTAGGTATAGGCATAGTTGCAAAAACGAGAACTGTCAATCACAGCGACTACTGACCAATCACAGCATAATAACGCCTCACTGACACCGAGCAGCAGCAGCTGACAGAGTCTGACACACCGCAGCAATGGTGGCGCCCCCTACAGGGCAGCGCTCCGTGGATTTGCGTATAACTACATCTCCACAGTGACACCCAGACACACCACTAGGGGGAGCCACTACGATCTGATAACACCTTCTAGAACAAACATGTGACCTTCTCATTCATTTAGACACCAAACTCCTACAAAGTGTTTCTTTTACAGTCTGTTAACCCTATGGTGGCCTTAATGAACAGCTCTCCCTCAGTGCTGCCTCTAGAAACTCTGTATTTCATTTATTTTATATGTTGTAATGTTTTTTGAAAAAAAAAATCAGAACATTTTATTTTTCTTTAAATAAAATGTTATTCTCAAAATGTTTTTTTCCAGCTTGTAGATCTGCTATTTTCAAAAGTTTTTTTTCTAGCTTGTAGATCGGCTATTTAAAAAAAAAAAAAAAAAATCTAGCTTGTAGATCTGCTATTTTCAAATGGCCGACATGTATATAGGTCTGAAGTGGTTAATGTCGGTTTTGTAATAATAATCTACATCTACAAAGTAACTAGTAAATAATTATAATCGAGTAAAAGTACAATATTTGCCTCCGAGATGTAGTGGAGTAGAAGTAAAAGTACTGAAAATTGGAAATACTCCAGTAGTAAAGTAGAAAATACCTCTCAATTGTATTTTACATGCAGTACTTGAGTACATGTTCTTAGTTACTTAGAGTGTGTGTGTGTGTGTGTGTGTGTGTGTGTGTGTGTGTGTGTGTGTGTGTGTGTGTGTGTGTGTGTGTGTGTGTGTGTGTGTGTGTGTGTGTGTGTGTGTGTGTGTGTGTGTGTGTGTGTGAGAGAGAGAGAGTATTGGTGTTAATGGGGGGATCATGGGATTAATTAATTTAATTAACAATAGAACTCATTGATCATGTGATCTGACGCATTTCTGATCCCTTTTGTTCTCTGATTGACGGCTGATGATCCTTAATTACCCTGACTGTCTGGTGTGTGTGTGTGTGTGTGTGTGTGTGTGTGTGTGTGTGTGTGTGTGTGTGTGTGTGTGTGTGTGTGTGTGTGTGTGTGTGTGTGTGTGTGTGTGTGTACCAACTCCACTGACGCACATGATCGTTTGTTTTTCTTTTTTTCTCAGCCCTTTAATGAATAATATTTAAAGTCACAGAAACGCTTTAAATACATTATATATATATATATATATATATATATATATATATATATATATATATATATATATATATATATATATATATATATATATATATATATATATTATAAATGTATTATTTATATAATCCTTTATTTAAGTTGTTTCTATTCATTACTCTCAGCATAATCTCTTGTTTATTATTGTATGTTATTGTAAGTATTTAAACGAGTTAATAGTTACTTTGTAGAATTAGATGATCATTTATTAAGCACTTTGCAGACTTATATTTCGGCCATTTGAAAATAGCAGATCTAAAAGCTCACAATGTAGATCTGATATTTCCAAAAGATTGTTATATGTTTCAAGCAGAGATATTTAAAGTGAAACTTCTAAACAGACAGAAGTTCATTTAAAACATAAAGATGGATGAAGTGGTCCATGGACTGGAAGGTACAGTAACTGTATATGGAATACAAATAAATAAATAAAACCCCTCAAACTTCTACTCAAGTATTCACATTATATTCACATATATTCACATATATGAGGGCCCCCCTCATGGCCATTAACACCATGAGGGGAGGGGGGGGGGTAATATGTAATTCATGTTAATGATACATATTCATTATTCATAACGCTTTGCGTTGATCCGACCTATTAATCACTTGATCCAGGCTGATCCGACTTCAAAGGCGGAGCCGTGGCTTTATTAAGAGAGAGAGAAGGTTCTCTGTCCATCATCTACACTTCTTATCACAGAGCAGAGAGGAGAGGAAGGGTCTCCATCATCTACATCACTTTATCAGAGAGAGAGGAAGGGTCTCCATCATCTACATCACTTTATCAGAGAGAGAGGAAGGGTCTTTATCAGAGAGCAGAGGAACTTAAGGGTCTGATCTCCTCACATTAAGGATCTCCTCATCATGTCAGGCTATCTGTGGAGGATCTTGTTCTTCTCGCCGCTCCTCGTCCAGATGATCATCTCACACGCGTCTCCGCTCGTCATCCCGCATCCAGACAGCGGGACGCGCGGAGAGGATTACCCGGAGAAAGAGGCTCTAAAGCCGGGCAGAGCAGCGCTGTTTGACGGGAAGAACATGGAGGAATTCAGGGAGAAAGACGCTCCGTTCCACATGGAGCAACATAAGGTTATTATTTATGATTATTATTATTATTAATATTATTAGTTTTAATTGCTTTTAAAGCAGGTTGGGTCTATAGTTTTTAAAGTGTGAAAAGTCTTCGTTTAGTTTAGTTTCTTTTAAAGTTTTTTTAGTGTTAATTACATGTTTTTTTTTATAGTCAGGGGTCTGATTCAACTATAAACATAGCCGATCTACAAGCTCAAAACTGTCCCATGTAATGAGCTTGTAGATCTGCTTTTTGTTTTTGTTATATTTGAAGATGTGTGAAAGAAAAGGACATTTTTCTCAATGGGTTTAGTTCCTTTTAGTTTTCTAAACACGTCAGTTTGATGTTAAATATTATGTTTGTGTTAAAACCTGATTTATGTTTATTTTTAATTCAACTTATAATTATAATATTATAACAACACAAGTTTTTCAGAAAACTGTTTTAAAACGGATTTAGAAGATATGTATAGAATCTGCCTCAGATCTTAATGGGTTAAATTACTGTGTTTTCTCTTTATGTAATAATAATATTATTTTCTTCATGCAGAGGTCCATGCATCTTATTATAATAATTATAATAATATTATTTTCTTCATGCAGAGGTCCATGCATCTTATTATAATAATTATAATAATATTATTTTCTTCATGCAGAGGTCCATGCATCTTATTATAATAATAATAATAATAATAATAATAATGTTTTCTTCATACAGAGTCACAGGAAGGCTCTATATTACATATATCATATGTAATATATTACATATATCAATATATTACATATTGTAACATATGTAGTGTTTTCTTCATACAGAGTCACAGGAAGGCTCTATATTACATATATCATATGTAATATATTACATATATCAATATATTACATATTGTAACATATGTAGTGTTTTCTTCATGCAGAGTCACAGGAAGGCTCCTCTCTTCATGGTGGATTTGTTCAACACGGTGCAGCAGGCTGGGGGTCTCAGGGGGTCCTCAGGCTCCGGCCGGGGGTCCCTGAGGAACCCCAGGACCCCCAGGAGCCAGAAGGACATCCTGCAGGGTAACATCGTCCGCAGCCTTCAGGATAAAGGTGAGAACAACACTCTCTCTCTCTCTCTCTCTCTCTCTCTCTCTCTCTCTGTCTCTGTCTCTCTCTCTCTCTCTCTCTCTCTGCTGTCCTGGTCCCAGTGTTGTCAAAGCCTTTAAAAGCCTTTAATGTATTTAAAACATAAAGCCAAGACATACAGGCTGAAACAAGGCTGAAAACCACGTGAGACTGCAGAGCGTTGTGACGTCCACTTCAGTCCAGCCGCTACGACCCGTTAGGGTCCATTTGGTTCCACTTGATGCCCACTCTGAGTACACAGAGATCATTACAGGGTTCTAAAAGGACCCTTAAGGTCTGAGTGTTTAAGTCTGAACTCAACTGTTCCTTTTTTTAAATGTATTTTTCACTTCATGTTTGAGCTCATTTTATCGTGTTTGAACCTCAGACCTTCACTTACTATTTACATATTTGATATTATATTATCAGACACGCACCCTTCCTATAGACACACATTGTGTGAATCATGTTAGATTCATTTATCTCTAATATTATCCTTAAATTGCGTTTTTTCAATCATTATTTTTTAATTAGTTTGGGAAATGAAAAAGATTTAATAAGGTATCATTAATGTTTTATTGACCTACAGGTCCTGGAAGGTATATTTAATACATGTTTTATTGACCTACAGGTCCTGGAAGGTATCATTTCTTCAACCTGTCGTCAGTAGGCAGAGAGGAGAAGGTCATCAAAGCTGAGTTCCGTTGGTTCAGAACCAAACAACCATCTAACCCCAAGAACAAGCACTTCTACAAGGTACACACACACACACACACACACACACACACACACACACACACACACACACACACACACACACACACACACACACACACACACACACACACACACACACACACACACACACACACACACACAGACTAAGTTTTACACTTCCTGAAATGAAAAGTTTTCCACTGACAGAGTGATTTGTACAACATGTTGAACATTAACATGTTATTTTTCATTAATAAGGTGATTTGTACAACATGTTGAACATGAACATGTTATTTTTCATTAATAAGGTGATTTGTACAACATGTTGAACATGAACATGTTATTTTTCATTAATAAGGTGATTTGTACAACATGTTGAACATTAACATGTTATTTTTCATTAATAAGGTGATTTGTACAACATGTTGAACATGAACATGTTATTTTTCATTAATAAGGTGATTTGTACAACATGTTGAATATTAACATGTTATTTTTCATTAATAAGGTGATTTGTACAACATGTTGAACATTAACATGTTATTTTTCATTAATAAGGTGATTTGTACAACATGTTGAACATTAACATGTTATTTTTCATTAATAAGGTGATTTGTACAACATGTTGAACATTAACATGTTATTTTTCATTAATAAGGTGATTTGTACAACATGTTAAATATGAATGTGATATTTTTGGTCATCAGGTGGATTTGTACGAAGTGGAGGGCGGTAGCGCCTCACCGTGGCGAGGAAAACTCATTTCCTCTAGACTCCTCCCACTTCACACCCAAGGATGGGAGGTGTTCAATGTTACACTAACGGTACGACACACACACACACACACACACACACACACACACACACACACACACACACACACACACACACACACACACACACACACACACACACACACACACACACACACACACACACACACACACACACACACACACACACGAATACACATTCTGACTGAATGAATGTCTGTGTTTGATTGACAGGTGTCAACATGGCTTCAAAACAACCAGGAGAACAATGGCTTTCTGCTGGTGTCCAGCCTGCATTCTGCCTCACGGCCACAGAGGGAGCCAGAGAGCAGCCTGCATTCTGCCTCACGGCCACAGAGGGAGCCAGAGAGCAGCCTGCATTCTGCCTCACGGCCACAGAGGGAGCCAGAGTTGCAGCACAGAAATGCATACCTGGTGTTATTCTCTGATGACGCGCCAACAGGTTGGTGACACGTTTACTATTTACTATGTAGCCATTTATCAGCCATTTATTTTACAGTAAACAAGGTAAACACATAGAATACAGAGAGACAGTGTAGTGTCTCAGTAAACTATAGGATCATAGAATACAGAGAGACAGTGTAGTGTCTCAGTAAACTATAGGATCATAGAATACAGAGACAGTGTAGTGTCTCAGTAAACTATAGGATCATAGAATACAGAGAGACAGTGTAGTGTCTCAGTAAACTATAGGATCATAGAATACAGAGAGACAGTGTAGTGTCTCAGTAAACTATAGGATCATAGAATACAGAGAGACAGTGTAGTGTCTCAGTAAACTATAGGATCATAGAATACAGAGAGACAGTGTAGTGTCTCAGTAAACTATAGGATCATAGAATACAGAGAGACAGTGTAGTGTCTCAGTAAACTATAGGATCATAGAATACAGAGACAGTGTAGTGTCTCAGTAAACTATAGGATCATAGAATACAGAGACAGTGTAGTGTCTCAGTAAACTATAGGATCATAGAATACAGAGACAGTTTAGTGTCTCAGTAAACTATAGGATCATAGAATACAGAGACAGTGTAGTGTCTCAGTAAACTATAGGATCATAGAATACAGAGAGACAGTGTAGTGTCTCAGTAAACTGTAGGATCATAGAATACAGAGAGACAGTGTAGTGTCTCAGTAAACTATAGGATCATAGAATACAGAGACAGTGTAGTGTCTCAGTAAACTATAGGATCATAGAATACAGAGACAGTGTAGTGTCTCAGTAAACTATAGGATCATAGAATACAGAGACATACTATACTGTACATCTATAAATGTATACATGTATACTGTATAATCTAAACAGTCTTTTTGGTTGTTTTTAAATCAACAGTTGAACCTGGCGCTCCGGGCGACTCCCCCGACACAAACCCCTCCCCCGCCAGGAGGAGGAGGAGGAGGCGGAGCCCGGCTCCGTGGCCCCACCCCCAGCCCCGCCCCCAGCCCTGCCGGCGCGTGCCGCTCTTCGTGGACTTCGAGGAGATCGGCTGGGGCGGCTGGATCATCTCGCCGCGCGGCTACAACGCCTACAGCTGCGAGGGGGCGTGTCCCTTCCCGCTGGGCGAGAACCTGCGCGCCACCAACCACGCCACGGTGCGCAGCATCATGCACGCGCTCAGGCTGACCCGGGAGGACGCGGGCGGCGCCCCCTGCTGCGTGCCCGACAAGCTGCAGGCCATCAGCCTGCTGTACTTTGACGAGGACGAGAACGTCGTTCTGAAGCAGTACGACGACATGGTGGCTCTGAGCTGTGGGTGTCAGTGACCACATGGTGACGCCATACGCTGTGGGCGTCAGTGACCACATGGTGGCGCCATACGCTGTGACCAGGCACGTTGCACACATAGACATAAAGGGGGTTTGAGCCCCGTCTACAGATCATGAACGCAGCATTTGGTGAAAGAAATGCAAATGCTCGCTTTTCCTTTTTCCTTTCCATGCCGGACCCCAAGGCAGCGTTCAGGGAAATTGCCTTTTTCCGAACTCTCCTGAACTCTGAACTCTGAACTCTCCTGAACCTGAACGCAACATTTCAGTGGCGTGCACAGACATTTTGAGGGGCAGGTGCTCAAGTAAATTATACTTTTTTTTGTTGACTTGGTCTGCTCTTTTTTCCCTCTACACCTACACCTCTTTGCCAAAAATAGCCGATCTACAAGCTCACAACGCCTCGCAGCGCGAGGCGTTGTGAGCTTGAAGATCGGCTATTTTTGGCTAAAGTTCTCCTCAGAAAAGGGATGCTAGGTTTCAAGTGGTTATGGTAAAAAGAAAAATCCTATCACATAAAGATTTGGCGGACCCCCTGTAGTAACTCTGAGGACCCCCTAGGGGTCCCGGACCCCCTGTTGAAGACCCCTGCTGTAAACAGAAAAAAAACACTTTTTTTTTTTTTCAAAAGGGCACTTCTGGTCAAGAGGGCAAAGGGCAGGTGCTCTAGCACCACCTAGAGTCTATCTGTGCACGTCCCTGCAACATTTTACTTTGAAACACCTTGTCGTCCGTGCAGAAATCCATGTCAAAATCTTTCAAACTTTTCCGATATTTTTCAAGGAATGTAAAAAGTAGCAGATCTACAAGCTCACAGCACACTCCTAGTCTACGGGCTGGGGGCGGAGCCTATCCTCAGGGAGTGTTCAACGTGAGGATAACCAGTAGGGTACAACAGCACGTCCTCCCGGTGGAGTGAGCCAGTAATATACAACAGCGGCGGGAGGATTTAATGGGTTAAAACATATTGGTACTAATAAAACAATTACAAATTAAAAAATAAATCAATAAAAAATGTTATCTTTCACTGGAATATTTTTCCCAATAACCATTTCATACTATTTTCCCCCGTTGTTTTTTTTTTTTTTACAACTTCTCCACAATATTTATTATCATAAGTGTCACTCGCCCCAAAATGCCACACAGACATGTATGTATTTACTTATTTATTTATTCAATCATTTATTTATTTTATTTATTTGTCATTTTATTTATTTTAAGCATTTTCTGAAACCTCCTGGGCACCAGGACCCATTCTGAAACCTCCTGGGCACCAGGACCCTGCAGCATTGGTTTTGTAGTGGTTTTGTTTTGAACTGAATTGTAGGAATCGCAGTTCTAACAGACAGACCACTGTAACAGAGCTGCCAGTATACACTCCTGAAATGAAAGTCACACAGTTAAGTTCTATACTAGGTAGTACAATGGTGTTGCTCAAAAGCACAGATCTACAAGCTAACAACGTGTCGCATGGCGACACGTTGTTAGCTTGTAGATCTGTGCTTTTTTGGCGAGACACCATCGTGTGATGTAATATAAAGTCCTTTTTTGGGGGGCGACTTGATGTGAAATGAATGTTTTATTTGAGTCGACAAATCACTATCTATTTTGGTGGAATACGTTTAAATACTATTTTGAGAAATAAAATGAAAAGAAAAAAAACTGTACAACATATTTTGTGGTCTGTTGTGTTTGTTTTACAAGTGTGTGGCAAAGTAGAGCAAATAGCTGATCTACAAGCTCACCCTGCAAGATCAGTAGACTTGTAGATTGGATGTTTGCCATTTTTAGAATTTCTTTCAAAGTGAATGTTGTTTAAAGGCATAGAATGTAATCTCTCAAGAACAGATTCTGCTCTCCGCTTGAATCTGTCGGGGGGGTTCGTCATATCGGCTTACAAGTGGGCGTGCCTTCAGATCAGGAAGCAGGCCACGCTTTACCCAATCAAATGTAGTGGCCGGGATTTACGTGTGTGCCGATCCTTCCCCACTAGAAACAAACCTAAACTCATTTAACAATAGCGTCCTCGGAGCAGACAAAACCACAGAAAGATTTTCACATTTTAACTTGCTCTTTCATCATAGAAACAAGTGGGCTTATGACCAAAACCATCCATGTTCTCTGGGAGAAGTGGTGTTAGTGTTCCGTGTAGAAATATTGTTAGTGGGAATGAAAACATAGTCGCACCACCGGAAGTGAAAGGCTGAAGGCAGACCAAAAACCCGGTTTCCTTGTGCACGTGTGCTCCATTTTGCTCCCCCCAGAGCTAAGTGAAAATGTAAAAAACAGCCTTTTTTATTTAGGGGCGGCCATAGCTGAATGGTTAGTGAGCCCGCCTAGGGAGCCAGAGTCCCTGATTGCCCCAGGTTCGATTCCAGGCCAGGCCAGCAGGCCACACAAATCTACCTCTCCACCAAAACCATCACCGCAGCCACCCATTCCACCATCACCGCATGCCTCACTGAACTCAAAACCTGGATGCAAAACAACTTTTTAAAACTCAACTGCAATAAATCCGAAATAATCATCATCGGCCCGACTCCCTCACCCGCTCCACCCAGGACTTCTCACTCAATATCGACGGCTCCCTCATCAAAACCTCCCCCCACATCCGCAACCTTGGTGTAATCTTTGACCCCACCCTGTCATTTCTCCCACACGTCAACAACATCACCAAAATAGCCTTTTTATCACCTCCGGAACATTGCCCGTCTCCGTCCCTCCCTGACATTTTCTGCTGCCGAAACCCTCATCCATGCCTTCATCTCATCCCGGTTAGATTATTGCAACAGCATCCTCCACGGTACCACCGCCAAAACCCTCAATTAACTCCAATATGTACAGAACTCAGCCGCCCGCCTGCTCACCCACACCCGCTCCAGAGACCACATCACACCAGTCCTACACGACCTCCACTGGCTCCCGGTCAAACACAGAATAAAATTCAAAATCCTCATCACCACCTACAAAGCCCTCAACCACCAGGCACCCCAATACATCTCCGACCTCCTTCACAACCACGTTCCCACCCGTTCCCTCAGATCCAGCGATGCCAACCTCCTCAAATTCCCCACCAAAAAAACAAAGCGCACCTGGGGTGATAGGGCATTCTCCGTTGCAGCACCCACCCTCTGGAACCCACTTCCACCTCACATCAAAACCGCCCCCACCCTTGCCGTGTTCAAAACCTCCCTCAAAACCCACCTCTTCAGAACCGCTTTCCCCACCTAACTGTTCTCCTACCATCCTAGTCTCAACTTGTGTTGTATTCCCTGGCCTTCTGTAGCCTTTTTAACTTTTTAATCTCTGTATTTTCTCATTAAAGTTGTTTTGTTTTGATTTTATTCCACTTAGTTTATCCATGTAGAGCGACTTTGAGTACTCAGAAAAGCGCTATATAAATCTCAGGTATTATTATTATTATTATTATTATTATTATTATATGTGTCGATGAAATGAAATTTGTCCCTGAGCAAGACTCTTAACCCCTAATTGCTCACAGGTTCTCATTGGAAACAAGACCGCAAGGACTTTCATGAACGACCTGTTAAAAGGAATTATCCTTATCCTTATTTGGCAATTGGTTCCCAGATTGCATAGAATGTAACTTTTGCCTTGTGTTTACATATAAAGAACGGATACATTGTTTTAACCATCATTGTTATCAGCCACTGGAGTCGTGTAGGAGTGAGCCATTTAGCAGAATCCATCGACACGTCTTTTCTATTAATCATTTGGGGTTTCAACTTATCCAATGTTGGAATCGTTGCAAACAGACCCCTAGGGCAGTGGTTCTCAAACTTTTTCATGTCAAGGACCCCCAAATTGACACTTATTACCCCGCGGACCCCCATTTGAAAAGATAAGCCAGGGACCCCAATAAGAGAAGGTTTTTACGGCTCTCTAGCAGTGATTCTCAACCATTTTAATTACAAGGAGCCCCAGTTTGACATGTATTAGGGCTACGGACCCCCATTTAATGGCATTTATCCAATTCATGTTGTAAAATCAATTTTAATTTAACTCTGAGAGTGTCCAAATGGAACCAAATGGACCCGTTAGGGTCCATTTGGTTCCATTTGTACACTCTCAGAGTTACAGACCCATAAGGGTCCATTTGGTTCCTATCCCTCATTTAGCTGGGGACCCCCTGGAACACCCTCAAGTACCCCTGGGAGTCCCCGGACCCCACTTTAAGAACCAATGCCCTAGGGGGCGAGCCCAACTCGTTTGCAATGGTTTTTGAAAAGCTTATGCCGACACAATGCCAACAATCTAAAACTAGTTACCAAAGTGCACCATGTTACCATGTAAATGATTTTTAACATATCCCCTCCCAGCTTATAGACATTTTAAGCTCCCGGCGGCCATCGTGGACGCCATGTTGAAAACGATGCCTTTCCACAAGTTAGATATTCCTAGATTCTGAGTAGCTTTAGCTGCATGCCCAATAGTAACACAATCCATTGAAACATAATGTTTGATCAATCAACCACCTATCTAATATTGGAGTTATTGCAAACGGACCACCAGGGGGCGAGCCCAACTCCTTTGCCAAGGTTTTTACCATAACACCTTAAACGACCCCATTAGAAACAAGCCGTTAGGCCATAGGGGCCTTCAACGTTTTCAGGCCAAGGACCCCTTGGTTGAGAGCGAGACAAAGCAGGGACCCCCGTTATATATTGTATCATTATTTTGTTTGCCCCATAGATTTCATAGGCAGCTTCATCGTTTCACAGCTCTGTCATGTTGATGTGTATTTCCAGACATTTAACCACTTAAGCACTTAAACAATACTTAGCAAACCTGACCTTTCACTCTGTACTTAGTCTGCTCCCCCCCCCCCCCCCCACACACTATACCAAACCACTTTGCCGAAAATCTACAAGCGCTGCGAGGCGTTGTGCGCTTGTAGATCTGCTATTTTCGGCTAAAGTTCGCCTCAGGATAGGGATGCTTGGTTGGAGTGGTTCATGTACAAATCACACAAAGATTTGGCGGACCCCCTGTAGTAACTCTGAGGACCCCCTAGGGGTCCCGGACCACCTGTTGAAGACCCCTGCGTTAGGCTTTCATGGGCTTTTTAATCCTAATT
This sequence comes from Gymnoscopelus microlampas, assembly GCF_963454915.1. Taxonomy (NCBI): domain Eukaryota; kingdom Metazoa; phylum Chordata; class Actinopteri; order Myctophiformes; family Myctophidae; genus Gymnoscopelus; species Gymnoscopelus microlampas. The sequence goes on from NC_139951.1 coordinate 51,145,599, forward strand.
AGTTGGCCTTGTATTTAAACTGTTCTTTCATGTGCTTTTTCTGTGCAAACTTCTAAATAAAGTATTCAATCAATCAATCAATCAATCAATCAATCAATCAATCAATCAATCAAACACCATACCAAAAATCACAAACTTGTCACCAAGAGACAAATCTTGGTGATTTTCGACGGTTTCCCTCCCAGCTATCACCTAACATTATATATATATATATTATATATATATATATATATATATATATATATATATATATATATATATATATATATATATATATATATATATATATATATATATATATATATATATATATATATTAACATATCTATCACCTAACATTATATATATATATATATATATTAACATATCTATCACCTAACATTACACAAAGGACGAACAGGACGTAACAGCAGTCGCTGTGACAACTAGTCTATGAAATTAATTCAAGGACCCCAATGGAAACAGGCCCGCAAGGACTTTTTTGGCCGGACCTTTTAGACAAAAGCATTATAAATGTAACTGTGTTGTTTTACATTCTTTTGCCTAATAAAAATTTCAATCAATCAAAAAAAACATGATGGGATCCAGCTCTTGTCTGTTAGTCAACACGCCGCCATTTATACCCAGCTGAGCTTAGATTGCACCATGTCGAGCTGTGTTTTATATAAATATATCAATAAACATACAATAAATACATATCCCACATAAATGATCTCAAAACTCTCAATGAACAACAAGTACAATTCAATTCTTCACGCTACTACAACAATTACACCACAACAATATCCTTAGCCATTACAAATGCATATGATATGCATTATTCATGTTATTATTATTAATATAGTGATATGCATTGATTTAGAAGACTGATTGTAGAATCCCCCAGAAGCAAAGATTTGAGTTACAAATGTTCACTTAAAAATATATACATTCAAAGATTTGCACAAAGTTTCACGATTTTTCAAAGATGGCCAAAATAAATCTAAAAATCACAGCCAGTGTGAAGTGGGCGGTGTGGTCATCACAGTGATGGAAGCTCACTTCAAAAAAAGTAGTTAAAAATAACCTATAAATAGTTCCCTATTTACAGGGACGTGCACAGATAGACTCTAGGTGGTGCTAGAGCAGCTGCCCTTTGCCCTCTTGACCAGAAGTGCCCTTTTGATCAGTTTACAGCTGGGGTCTTCAACAGGGGGTCCGGGACCCCTAGGGGGTCCTCAGAGTTACTACAGGGGGTCAGCCAAATCTTTATTTGTCTATATATCTATATTCTACTATTCATCTAAAATGTGGAATGCCCTACCAAAAGGAGTAAAGGAGTGTAAAACCCTACTCACTTTCAAAAATGCCCTAAAGATACACCTTCAGGAGGCTGCAATTCAAAAATGGCCCCTGTCCAAGTCCTAACCTACCCCATGTCCTAACCTAACCTACCCCCCCCCCCCCCCCCTCTCTTTCTTTTTTGTACATATTTTTCACCCTTCATACTTCATACCAGTAACCTGTAAACTGATTGTATGACATTCTGTATAGTAGTGTGTATATCTGTCTGTCTCTTATATGTCAACATGATTTGTGTGCATGGTGATCTCATCTTAAACAAGCTACGTGCTTAATGAGCTATCCAGTTTAGTAGACCTTGTACTGCGAATTTGTACTTCCATGTACTGTTATGTACTGCCATGTACTGTTCTCATGTCTTACTAAATAAAGTACATCAATCAATCAATGCGATATGATTTTTCTTTTTACCATAACCACTCGAAACCTAGCATCCCTTTTCTGAGGAGAACTTTATCCAAAAATAGCCGATCTACAAGCCCACAACGCCTCGCGCTGCGAGGCGTTGTGGGCTATTTTTGGCAAAGAGGTATAGGTGCAGAGGGAAAAAAGAGCAGACCAAGTAAACAAAAAAAAGTATAATTTACTTAAGCACTTGCCCCTCAAAATGTCTGTGCACGCCACTGCCTATTTATAGGTTATTTATTTCATCATGTGGTGTACTAATGTAGAGGGGTGTACTATCATGGGCCAATCACAGTGCAGCGATGTCCCATGTCCCAACCCCACTTATAGGGGTGGCTACACCGCCCAAAAATGATATTATACGTTCCCGCTCTAAATGAGTTAAAAGGCATTCAATAAATACTTCAAATTAATATTAAAGAGAGAGAGAGAGAGAGAGAGAGAGAGAGAGAGAGAGACAGACAGACAGACAGACAGACAGACAGACAGACAGACAGACAGACAGACAGACAGACAGACAGACAGACAGACAGACAGACAGACAGACAGGGAGAGACAGGGAGTGTGAGTGTGAGTGTGTGTGTGTGTGTGTGTGTGTGTGTGTGTGTGTGTGTGTGTGTGTGTGTGTGTGTGTGTGTGCGCGTGTGTAATGTTTACATTAGCCATGTGCTGATCACAGATATACTTGAAGGGAAGCCCAGTGACGCACACTGATGATGTCAGCAGTGGAAAGTAACTGAGTACATTTACCTGAGTACTGTACTTCACTCAATCAATCAATCTTTACGTATATCTTATTTCATACTCAATGCACTTCACATAAATAAACAGGTTATTTAAGATTTAGTTTAAAAATGTCCGCACGCGCACGCACACACACACACACACACACACACACACACACACACACACACACACACACACACACACACACACACACACACACACACACACACACACACACACACACACACACACACACACACACAGACACAGACACACACACACACACACACACACAAAGCTGTCACCTCAACCTGCAGCAGACGATTGGTTGCGATATCGCCCTGACAACCAACAACAACCAATAAAAACCCACGGCTGACTCAGCTGACTGTCCCTTCGGGCTATAGGATCTATTCTAAACTACGGTCTCCTGGGGATGGGATCCTAAAACTGTAGTCAGGCTTTGCATTTTACGTATGAAAGAGAGCAAAATGAAGCCGTAAAGTAAGGTTAATGTTTTACAAAGCTGTAAAAAGAATCCCTCATCTGACTGACCATCCTGTCAGCATCTGATAGCTTAGTGAAAGTAAAGTAAATTAGCTCTGGTCAAACCCCATACATTAATTCATTTTGCAGTTTTAGCGGCCTTGTAACATAAAACCATCAGAATAAACATGTTACATTCTGTTTACGGTTCATCAGTAGAGTTGCAGCTTAATTACATACATTTATTAGATAGATTAGATTTATTACACAGCCACAGAAAACACGCATTTTCCTCTTGGATTGTCAGTGCTCATTGTGTAGGATATAGGCTACTCTTCCATAATTAATTGCACAACTTTGGGTCAGCTGTTTTTACTACATGTTCTGGCAGAAAACGTGTATTTAGTCAAATATCTCCACTTTTCTATGATATTCACTCAGACAACATTCTCTGCGTGATGGGATGACATTCATAGCAGCGCACTCACTCACTCACTCACTCACTCACTCACTCACTCACTCACTCACTCACTCACTCACTCACTCACTCACTCACTCACTCACTCACTCACTCACTCACTCACTCACTCACTCACTCACACACACACACTCACACACACACACACACACACACACACACACACACACACACACACACACACACACACACACACACACACACACACACACACACACACACACACACACACACACACACACACATTATTGTCTCCGCCAGGCCGAAGGCATGGCGAGAGAGTAAGTTTTGCATGTCCATCTGTCTGCGAGCGACTAATCTCCGGCACCGTTGGCCCGGTCGCTGCGAAACTGTGCACACGCACTCCCTGGATGCCAATTCAGAACCTCTGGCCCAAGTTTTTGACATGGGCCTGTTATAGCGCCACCAGGAGGCCGATTTGTGCAAAACCCATTTTTTTTAATTACTCCTACATATTTTATCCAAACATCACACAAATCAGTACACAGTATCTCTATAGTCATGTGATCAACACGGATCTGATTTTCCATATTCCATCCTGATTGGCTAAGGTTGGCTTCCAAAGTTTGCAGGATTGGTCCATTTTTAACTAAATGCCTCAAATCATGAACGCAGCTTGCGCTTTCTGTGAAATTTCACACACACATTCCCACTAGGCCAAGGAAGAAATGGCACTTGAACATTTTCAAATCAGCCTCATGGTGGCGCTATAAAAGGCCAATTTGCATTTTTAACTGTAACTGCACCGATCTGCATGAAACTTTGCACGCAGACTCTCTAGAGGCCAAAAAAAAAACATCTGCCCTGTATTTTTCACATTAGCCTTTTATAGCGCCACCATGGATCTGTTTGATTTTTCATATTCCATCTTGATTGGCTAACATTGTTTGCAGGAGTGGCCCGTTTTGAACAAAATGCCACAAATCATGAACGCAGCGTCCGATTGCGGTGGAACTTTGCACGCACATTCGCACTACGTTGAAGAACAAACGCCACCCTTTTAACATTGCCCTATTATAGCGCCACCAGGAGGCCGATTTTTCTTTTTTATATTACTCCTACAATTTTTTTCCATGCAAATCAGTACACATTATCTCTATAGTCATGTGATCAAGATGGTTCTGTCCGATTTCTTATATTCCAGCCTGATTGCCACATTCCGAACACTGCTGGCCCACAATAACCTACCTGACCTGGCGGAGACCTGTGCTCCGAGGAGAACTTTTTCTAGTTAGCGATGTTGTCACATCACAACAGATGCACAATGTCTTGTCACAACACAACTACACACTGGCACAACTACACAACACAACTACACACTGCTGGACTGCTTCAATGGAACAGGACCTGAAGGCCTGGAATGCCTTGCAGGAGAGCGGAGAGGAGTGTGTGGACATTTAACATGAGAAGAGACATGAGCTGGATCTCCTCATGCACTGAGGACACTAGCTGGAGCTCTCATCCAATGACATCACCTCACGGTCTGTAAAACTACAGACCTCACAGTGGAGTCAGTACTGCTGTATGGAGCTGAGACATGGACCCTCACAGTGGAGTCAGTACTGCTGTATGGAGCTGAGACATGGACCCTCACAGTGGAGTCAGTACTGCTGTATGGAGCTGAGACATGGACCCTCACAGTGGAGTCAGTACTGCTGTATGGAGCTGAGACATGGACCCTCACAGTGGAATCAGTACTGATGTATGAGGCTGAGACATGGACCCTCACAGTGGAGTCAGTACTGCTGTATGGAGCTGAGACATGGACCCTCACAGTGGAGTCAGTACTGCTGTATGAGGCTGAGACATGGACCCTCACAGTGGGGTCAGTACTGCTGTATGAGGCTGAGACATGGACCCTCACAGTGGAGTCAGTACTGCTGTATGGAGCTGAGACATGGACCCTCACAGTGGAGTCAGTACTGCTGTATGAGGCTGAGACATGGACCCTCACAGTGGGGTCAGTACTGCTGTATGAGGCTGAGACATGGACCCTCACAGTGGAGTCAGTACTGCTGTATGGAGCTGAGACATGGACCCTCACAGTGGAGTCAGTACTGCTGTATGGAGCTGAGACATGGACCCTCACAGTGGAGTCAGTACTGCTGTATGGAGCTGAGACATGGACCCTCACAGTGGAGTCAGTACTGCTGTATGAGGCTGAGACATGGACCCTCACAGTGGAGTCAGTACTGCTGTATGAGGCTGAGACATGGACCCTCACAGTGGAGTCAGTACTGCTGTATGGAGCTGAGACATGGACCCTCACAGTGGAGTCAGTACTGCTGTATGAGGCTGAGACATGGACCCTCACAGTGGGATTTTATGTAGAGAATGCGAGTCTGAAAAGACGGGCTTTGAGAGTGGTTTTGAAGGTGGTGAGGGGTGGGGGGGGGGCAGCTCTGATGTGAGCTGGGAGTGTGTTCCACAGTGAGGGGGCGTGGCCACTGAGAAGGCCCTGGCGCCCCAGGTTCGCTTGTTTGTCCTGAGGGAGCGGGAAGGGGCGTGTCTTAGGGACCAGGGTGTCCAGGCGCTCTGCACCAGTGATCCAACTGATATGGCCATATATGGAGATCTCTATCTGTCATTGGTTGCAGGAGAACAGGCTAATTATTTAATGTAACTTACTTGCTTTAATTGCTAAGAAATACTGGTGCTTATTTCAATTCTTCAACGTGTTGCACGCGCTCTCTGTGTGTTTGTTATCAGCTCACTACCCCTCCCCCGTTGTGTACAGCCCTGTATAGGTACTCACGCAAGGTGAGAGAGAGCATTTTATAAAAGTAGGCCAAAGTCGCTTATAATTAGCGGACATGGCAACACTGTGCTGAATCTCGCTCTGAAAAGTAGGCCAAAGTAGCTTATAATTAGCGGACATGGCAACACTGAGCAAAGAGTACAGCAGTGCAGACAGCGTCACTTGCAGTACATAAAACACACTACAGTATGGCCCATCAGAACACAATAATAGACTATAGCAGACACTTGGCACAGCGGCCCATCAGACATAAACACAGTTTGGCCCAGAGGCCCATCAGACATAAACACAGTTTGGCACAGAGGCCCATCAGACATAAACACAGTTTGGCACAGAGGCCCATCAGACATAAACACAGTTTGGCACAGAGGCCCATCAGACATAAACACAGGTTGCCACTGCAGTGGCCCATCAGACATAAACACAGTGGCCCATCAGACATAAACACAGTTTGGCACAGAGGCCCATCAGACATAAACACAGCTTGGCACAGAGGCCCATCAGACATAAACACAGTTTGGCACAGAGGCCCATCAGACATAAACACAGGTTGCCACTGCAGTGGCCCATCAGACATAAACACAGGTTGCCACTGCAGTGGCCCATCAGACATAAACACAGGTTGCCACTGCAGTGGCCCATCAGACATAAACACAGGTTGCCACTGCAGTGGCCCATCAGACATAAACACAGGTTGCCACTGCAGTGGCCCATCAGACATAAACACAGGTTGCCACTGCAGTGGCCCATCAGACATAAACACAGTTTGGCACAGTGGCCCATCAGACATAAACACAGGTTGCCACTGCAGTGGCCCATCAGACATAAACACAGTTTGGCACAGTGGCCCATCAGACATAAACACAGTTTGGCACAGTGGCCCATCAGACATAAACACAGGTTGCCACTGCAGTGGCTAAACATGTTGCTTAATGACAAACGTTAAACACAGCAAGTCAAGTTGCAACACATGTGGAAGTGAACTGCAAGAGTATTGGGTAATAATTAGCTTCATATTAAAGGAGAATATTGGACTAAGGTTTTCTTAACGTTTCTATGATGTTATGATATGTTATCAAATAGCCACTGCTTATAGGGGTTAAAGTTATATCAACCCATTTTGCTGGGGACCCAACTTGAACCCCCTCAAGGACCCCACTTTGAGAAGCACTGATATAAAAGATTAAAATGTGAATCCTCTCACCAGCCTGCAGCAGATTCCTTTGTTTCCTTTGATGTTTGTGTTTGTCTCCATAACTAGATCATAATGATTCATCTAGATTAACATTTACTAGATTAATGATTCTATAAATCTGTCCTTATTTCAGGAGTTAAACATGAAATGCTTTAAAGTTCTGAGTCTGGAAACACTTTCTGATCAAAACAAACCAAACACTCTTTCACCCTCAACCCCATCACTTCCTGTTACTATTACATCACTTCCTGGAACTATTACCTCACCTCCTGGAACCCCACCATGGAGCCAGACTGCAGCCTTGAGTTTGGTGGAATGCATTGGAGTTAATGAGAGCCCAGTGGACCAGCTCATGTTAATGAGGAGTTAATGAGAGCCCAGTGGACCAGCTCATGTTAATGAGGAGTTAATGAGAGCCCAGTGGACCAGCTCATGTTAATGAGGAGTTAATGAGAGCCCAGTGGACCAGCTCATGAACTAAATATATTTCTGAATGACTGAGACCTTTGTAAAGTTGCTTCTGGAAATAAGAAGACATATCACACATTGTTTTCTGCTGTGTTGCTTTTCCATGTGTCCACTGTATAGTTTATTGAGCTATCTAAAGAGCACAACGTATGCGATACTGCAAAGCCAGAAACCAGTGTTGCCATGTCTGCTTATTATAACTTATAAGTGAAGTGACTTTGGGCTTATTTTTCTGTGAAGTTGCTTGTAAATATTGGTTGGGCTTTTTTCTAAAGTGTAGTTGATTATTTGGACTTCACAATTCTAAAATGATTTTAACCAGTGGTTCTCAATAATTCTTATGTCATGGACCCACAAATTAATATATATATATATATATATATATATAATATAACCCCCATCTGAAAAGATTTTGTGCCAGGGAGCCCCGTACCAGATTTGCGTTGTTAGAGTGTTTTCTTCAAATATTTCACATTTTATTTCAAGAGCCACAGAACAGCATAGTGGGAAACCAGTACAAATGAATCTCATCTACACAGCCACAGAACAGCAGTGGGAAACCAGTACAAATGAATGCATGAGCTTTGGACAAAATCTGCAGGAGTAATACTTCTACTAGCCTGGCCCGCACATCGGAGAGAGAGACAACAGAGCGTGTGGACGTTCATTGCAAAACCGGTGCTTGTTTCTCGCACATGATGCCCCCGGACCCCCGCAAATACATCGCAGGGCCGGGGTCTAGCTCACAAAATCACCACTTGTTCCACTGTCGAGGAACAGGCGTCCATAGGTCACCATTGTTGGTGTAACCCAGAGATCCAGACAAAAAAGCCCAGACAAACAAACAGCCGCACATGGATGTAAACAAATACAAGAACTGTCACCCCAAAACACACTCGCCCCGGGTCAAATCTGGTGACCTTGGAATCGTCGCCATGAGGTATTCCTAAACGTAACCTCAGTCTAAACCTAACCTTATTCCTAACCTTACCCTCAGTAAATCAGAATCAGAATCAGGTTTGTTGTCACATCACAGGTTTACAAGGTAAAAAAGTGGGTGAAATTCGTTTTTGTACGTCATTCCCATCGCAACGTTAATTTCCATAGAAAGAAGAGGGGGGGACGAAGAAGAAGAAGAGGGGGGATGGGGGGCAAGTGGGAAGGAGATCAAACAAGAGAACAACAGAAGCCCAAACAAGTTGTCTACATATTTACAAAGTACCTGAGATAAGAAACAAACTAAGGTGCCTGAGCATAGCAGCAATGTGTGTATACTGTGCATGATATATTTAAGGACGTTGAGGTGCTTAGAGAAAAAAAAGAGCACAATAAAAAAAAATACAAAGTCAGTGCGTTATACATGGGATTAAGGTGCAAAAGGTCAGTGCGTGTCCACCTAAGGTGGACTGACCCTGGTATAATCCGCAAGTAGCTCCATGAGGGAGAGCAACAGAAAAAAGTAATTTGTACCTGGTGTAGTCCACAGGTATGTCCGAGGGGGAGCTAAATCCAAGTAATTTGTCCCTGGTATAATCCACAGGTGTGTTCAGGAAGAGCCAGAAAAGTCTGCGACCAGCTGTACAGTACCGCCTGTTGTCAGGTTGCTGAACAAGGCTCATGCCTCATTCAGCATTCTGACAGCAGCCGGATTAAAACTGCACCAGAACCTGGTGGTGGAACTCTTGATACTGCGGTCGGGCCCCTTGCCCGGCCGCGGTTGTTGTAGGCTTTTGAACAGTTTGTGACTTGGGTGGTGCTTGTCCTTGATGATACGCTTAGCTTTGACCACGCACCGCTTTTTGTACAGATCCTGGAGCGCTGGGAGCTCGTCTCCCAATATTCGCTCTGCCGATCGCACTACTCGCTGTTGGCTGATCTTTTCTCGGGCAGTGCAGTTCCCATACCAGGCCGTGACACAGCCTGTTAGGACGCCTTCAACCGAACTGTTGTAATACAGCCTGAGGATGCGATGTCCTACTCCGAGCTTCTTCGGGCGGCGGAGCCAGTACAGTCGCTGCTGAGCCTTTTTCTTCACGTGTGTGGTGTGCGTCTCCCATTTTAGGTCCTCCTCGATGTGTACTCCGAGGAACTTGAACTCGCTGACCCTTTCCACTGCAGCACCGTCGATGAGGATGGGCGCATGGTCTCTCTGCGGCCTCCTGAAATCCACGATCAGTTCTTTGGTCTTGTCGACGTTAAGAGCGAGGTTGTTCCCCCGGCACCAGAGTGCCAGTGAGTTGATCTCCTCCCTGTAGTCAGACTCGTCGTTGTTGACGATTCGGCCTATCACTGTCGTGTCGTCCGCATACTTTATGATGGTGTTTGAGACATGTGTGGCTATGCAGTCATACGTATACAGGGAGTAGAGGAGAGGGCTCAGCACGCATCCCTGGGGTGCTCCGGTGTTCAGGGTCAGGGGGTCAGATGTGATGCTGCCCATTCTCACCACCTGATGTCGGTTGGACAAGAAGTCCTGTATTCACACATGCTTGGGTGTAGCCCTAGGTCTCTGAGCTTTTTGTCAAGTATTGCTGGGACAATGGTGTTGAATGCTGAGCTGTAGTCCACGAACAGCATACGTACATATTTGTCCTTCAGCAGCTTGTTGTCCATGTGCGAGAGGACGGTGTGGAAAGCCATGGCAATAGCGTCGTCGGTGGATCTGTTTTTGCGGTATGCATACTGCCACGGGTCCAGTGAGGCAGGTAGCGTGGAGCTGATGTATTCCCTCACCAGTTACTCGAAGCACTTGCTGACGATCGGTGTGAGAGCGACAGCTCTCCAGTCATTCAGGCATGTCACTCTGGCCTTTTTGGGAATGGGCACAATGGTTGACATTTTGAACCCTGCAGGGACCACAGCCTGGGATAGGGAGAGGTTAAAGATGTCAGCGAAGACACCCGCCAGCTGGTCTGCACATGCCTTAAGGACCCGGCCTGGAATCCCATCAGGTCCGGCTGCCTTTTGGATGTTGACCCGTGCGAAGGCTGTACGCACTTCTCTCTCCGAGATGGTTAGAGGGTTCTCCTCTGCTGGTGCTGCTGATGGCCTCGCGTGGCTGCCGCGGTTGGAGCTGATCTCGAACCGGCCGTAGAAAGTGTTCCGTTCGTTGGGGAGGGAGGCAGGCGGGTTCACCTCGCTTCTGGTTCTTGTTTTGCAGTCTGTCAAGGTGTGTACCGCCTGCCACGTGCTCCTGATGTCGCCATTGCTGAGTTGGTCTTGCATCTTTTCAGTGTAGGCCTTTTTCGCCTTCCTGATGGCGCTGTTTAGGGCCGCACGCGTCGTGTTGCGCGTTTCCACGTCGCCAGATTTGAAACCAGCATCCCGTGCATGCAGATGTACACGTACTCCGCTGTCTATCCATGGTTTCTGATTGGGATAGATCCGAACTGTCTTTTTTGGGACTATGTCGTCTAAGCACTTACTGATAAAGCCAGTGACTGAGTCTGAGAGTTTATTGATATTATTCCCAGCGGCGTTTTTAAACATCTCCCAGTCAGTCTGGTAGAAGCAGGATTGTAGCAGAGCGTCTGTGTCCTCAGACCAGATTCGGATCTCCTTCTCAACGACCGGCTCCCTTTTTAGCCTCTGTTTGTAGGCAGGTAGCAGCTGGATGGCGTAGTGGTCAGAGCTTCCTAGCGGTGGGCGGCGGAGAGCTTTGCATCCATCCTTGAAAGGCGTGTAGCAGTGGTCAAGAATATTGTCACCGCGGGTACTGCAGGTGACATGCTGGTGGAATTTGGAAAAGGCCTTTTTTAGGTCTGTCCGGTTGAAGTCGCCTAGGCAGATGACTGCGCAGTCCGGGTGACGATTCTCTTGTGCACTGATAGCCTGGTGTAATGCCCTCATAGCTGTGTCCTTATTAGCTCCAGGATGAATGTAAACAACAGCTAAAATCACAATGCTGAAGTCACGTGGTAGGTAGAAAGGACGGCAGGCTATGATTAAAAGTTCAAGGTCTGGTGAGCAGTGGCTATCCAGGATTTTAACATCTTTGCACCAGTTGTTGTTGATCAGGGCACAAAGTCGCCCCCCCCACGTTGCTTACCGCTCAGTACACTATGTCTAAACCTAACCTTATTCCTAACCTTACCCTCAGTAAAACTATATCTAAACCTAACCTTATTCCTAAACCTACCCTCAGTAAAACTATGTCTAAACCTAACCTTATTCCTAACCTTAACTTCAGTAAAACTATGTCTAAACCTAACCTTATTCCTAACCTTACCCTCAGTAAAACTATGTCTAAACCTAACCTTATTCCTAAACCTACCCTCAGTAAAACTATGTCTAAACCTAACCTTATTCCTAAACCTACCCTCAGTAAAACTATGTCTAAACCTAACCTTATTCCTAACCTTAAAGGAGACACACCATGAATTAAAAAAATATATTTGATATTCAATATCATATGGTGTATGTCCCTCAAACCATTTTCAAAAGGTTTGAGCCTAAATCAACACTAAGATATACTCACCCCGAGTCAATTCTCTCAGGCTTATAAAGCACTTTCAGCTGCAATACCAAAACATCCTGTTGGGCAGAGGGGTGCTACGGAGCAATTCTGTCTTCTGGGCAGAAAGTTTGGTGATGTAAGCAAACATGCCCATTCTGAGATGGCCTGTTCAGACACGCCCATTCTGAAAATCTCTGAAATGAGAATGAATGACTCAATGTTAAAAAAAAATATTTTTTGGGGTACAAGAGACACTGGGGAGCCAAAAAAATACCAAATAAATAAAAAAAAGTGAAATTCATGGTGTGTCTCCTTTAACTTCAGTAAAACTATGTCTAAACCTAACCTTATTCCTAACCTTACCCTCAGTAAAACTATGTCTAAACCTAACCTTATTCCTAACCTTACCCTCAGTAAAACTATGTCTAAACCTAACCTTATTCCTAACCTTAACCTCAGTAAAACCATGTCTAAACCTAACCTTATTCCTAACCTTAACCTCAGTAAAACCATGTCTAAACCTAACCTTAACCTCAGTAAAACCATGTCTAAACCTAACCTTATTCCTAACCTTAACTTCAATAAAACTATGTCTAAACCTAACCTTATTCCTAACCTTAACCTCAGTAAAACTATGTCTAAACCTAACCTTATTCCTAACCTTACCCTCAGTAAAACTATGTCTAAACCTAACCTTATTCCTAACCTTAACCTCAGTAAAAACTATGTCTAAACCTAACCTTATTCCTAACCTTAACCTCAGTAAAACTATGTCTAAACCTAACCTTATTCCTAACCTTAACCTTAGTAAAACTATGTCTAAACCTAACCTTATTCCTAACCTTAACCTCAGTAAAACTATGTCTAAACCTAACCTTATTCCTTACCTTAACCTCAGTAAAACTATGTCTAAACCTAATCTTATTCCTAACCTTAACTTCAATAAAACTATGTCTAAACCTAACCTTATTCCTTACCTTAACCTCAGTAAAACTATGTCTAAACCTAACCTTATTCCTAACCTTACCCTCAGTAAAACTATGTCTAAACCTAACCTTATTCCTAACCTTAACCTCAGTAAAACTATGTCTAAACCTAACCTTATTCCTAACCTTAACCTCAGTAAAACTATGTCTAAACCTAACCTTATTCCTAACCTTAACCTCAGTAAAACTATGTCTAAACCTAACCTTATTCCTAACCTTAACTTCAGTAAAACTATGTCTAAACCTAACCTTATTCCTAACCTTAACCTCAGTAAAACTATGTCTAAACCTAACCTTATTCCTAACCTTAACCTCAGTAAAACTATGTCTAAATCTAACCTTATTCCTAACTTTAACCTCAGTAAAACTATGTCTAAACCTAACCTTATTCCTAACCTTAACTTCAGTAAAACTATGTCTAAACCTAACCTTATTCCTAACCTTAACTTCAGTAAAACTATGTCTAAACCTAACCTTATTCCTAACCTTATCCTCAGTAAAACTATTGGTGCTGATATAGGGGAAGAAAACACCCCCTCAGTCTTATAGAGAGAAATGTTTGGCCTCGTGTAACATCCTTCGACACGGGTGTATGTTTGTGGAACAAACTTTTCCTAGTCGGTGTGGCTCGCTTTTAGCCAAGATCCGAGTAGGATTAGGGGCTTCTACAAACCGCAAGAGCAGTGAACACTCCACCCAGAGCCCTGAAACCTCTACGGCACCAGTCTCCTGCAAGATGGCGGCAGCAGTTGGGCGCGGGCTGCCAGCTTCTCTGGCCGTACTAAGCCTGAAGTGTACCGAACAACCGATAACAAGGTGATTGTGGAAGATGAACTATTGAACTTCCTTGTCATTAAAATGAAAACTTTGAACCATGATGATATTGTCTTGCTGGCCTCCACTAACTTCACATCTGAGTGGATTGAAGCCTCGAAGAAGACACTGTTTGAGCTGTGTCCACAAACGGTGCAGCGCTGTGTTGCACACAAAGGAGCACAGAAGGATGCTAACAACATAAAAACATGCTTGAAGGTTCTAAATGAATGTGGGGAGAATATACCTAGGTTTGTATCCCACTACTTGGATGACCTCCCACCAGTATCATATGATCACATTGATGTGTCAGCATTGCTGGGGAGGATGGAACAGCTGAATAAAGATATGAGGAGTGTGAAAAAAACGCTCGAAGCTCAAACAGTTGCCTGTGAGGGGCTACGGGCGACGACCACGGCCATCGACGACCGTGTGGCAGTCATCGAGAGATCCAGTGGACCGACCAGAGTGGACCCAGGAGCTGGGTACGTGAGGCCAGGCAAGAGAGCGCGGCCAGCAGCGGAGAACGCCGACCAGGAGGAAACAGAGGCGGGAGGAGGCTCCAGCAGCTCAGCGGGAGTCGAGTCCACTCCTCTGGCACCTAAATCTCCTCTATGGTCCCGGGTCGTGAAGGCAGGACACCGACGCAACAAGGCGACACCTGAGCAAAAGCCAGCTGCACGTCAACGTGGACCACAAGCACCACAGAAACGGGAGAGGAAGAAGGCGACGGGTATTGTTGGAACTGGCCCAGGGAGGGCTGATATACTCGTTGTAAACACGAAGATGGTGAGTGTGTTTTCCACTAAGTTTGCCCCTCAACTGGAAGCTAACATGCTTGCTGTCTACCTGAAAGAGAAACTTGACCGAGCAGTTACTTGTAGGAAGATTGAGTCGCTCCATCAGAGCAGATTCAGCTCATTTCATATCACTGCTGAATGTAAAGAAGTGGCTGAAATGTATGACCCAGCACTGTGGCCTGAAAGGCATATATGTCAGACGCTATTATGAGCCAAGACGGCCAGCTACCAGTAGGTTGCTTGGGGGTGATAGCACAGTTACAAATAATGTGATGGCTCCTGTCTCATCTGTGGATGAAAATGCCCGTACCACATAAACAGTATGATGCGGGTGGTGTCTTATAACACGCGGGGCCTACGTGTGGGGCACAGTGCTGGGGACAAAGCGAGGCGACTGGTTGTTGATAAACTGTTGGAGGAAAGTGACATTCTATGCTTGCAAGAGACATGGTTACCTAAACAAGACCTGGAAAGGCTGAATTCACTACATGCCAATTTTCATGGTGTAGGAGAATCTACTATTGATCTTAGTGATAGAATAGCACATGGGAGAATACCAGGGGGTGTGGCAATTCTCTGGAACAGTAAATATGATCCTCTGGTTACAGTGGTAAGACTAGATGTCAACTGGGCCATTGGTATAGAGATCAAGTATGAAAATAGGTCATTTATTATTGTAAACGTGTACACACCATATGAATCATATCAAAATGAAGATGAATATCGCAATAGAATGGCATTTGTTAATGCATTCATCAAGGAAAATGCCACAACCTGAGTCCTATAAAAGTCCTATAAATTACATTCAGGGCTATATCATATATCAGTAAGTATGATGAATATTTGCATTATTCTTTGGCCGGTTGTGTTATTTGTTCAGAGACATAAGAATGACTATGTTGCAGTGGAATCAGCTGATGTCTTACTCTAGCCGTATGTAAGAAATTGATGTCATTTTTGAGTTTTGAGAGTCATGTAGTTGACCTGAATGCTGATATATCAGATGATAAATCATTGAGAGTCATGTAGTTGACCTGAATGCTGATATATCAGATGATAAATCATTGAGAGTCATGTAGTTGACCTGAATGCTGATATATCAGATGTAGATGTAGATGTAGATCAGATGAGAGTCATGTAGTTGACCTGAATGCTGATATATCAGATGATAAATCATTGTTTGGTAAATGTTTACTGCAATTCTGTAATGATAATAACCTTATATTGTCAAGTAAATCTCTATTACCTGAGAAAAGCTATACATATATCAGTGAGGCATGGCATACTGTGTCATGGTTAGATCACTGTATATGCACAGCTGATGCACACGCTTCCCTGGATAACATAAATATATGCTATGATCTGGCCACTACAGACCATATCCCGATAGTAATGACCCTAAATGTTGAAAATATACCAGTTCTATCTGTGGATGACAGTAAAACATACACAGGGAGGCTGGATTGGACTAAACTAAGTGAGCAGGATATTAATCACTATACCTCACTCACAGACAAATCATTAGACTCTGTTGTTCTTCCAAGGGAAGCCATGCAGTGCAGTGACACTGTAGTATATTAGAATAAGCATATAGTCTTGTAATGAACACACATGAGGAACCCACATGGTCTGAGTTGAACCACACAAAGAACATACCTACAGACCCAGAGACTCTCCTCCCCCGCAGGATGCCACACACAGAAAATCACTGATCACTTGTTAATGAGGAACAGGCATTTAAACAGCACATGGTCCTTGTACTTACTTACATACATCCATACATAATATCATATATCAATATACACTAATGCACTAGTACTTATATTGTAATGCACTTACATTACAATATAACTAGGCATACTACTACTGAAGGTTTAATAGACACAGTCCATTGATTACTAGTTTGCCTAGCAAGGCATTCCTGATTAGGCACAGAAACCTTAAACCCTTCCATAAGATAAAGGCCCATTCTCTTAGGAGGTCCAGATGGCCAGTATCTCCTGGGGTCATCTGACCTTAGTTGACCAATATATTGTTCTAACCAACTCTCACAATAGACTCACACACACACCAAACTACTTAATCTAGCACATACACATTTACACACATAGTCTAACACACACACCTACGTGCACACTGAAGTACATCCAAACATGCCTATACATACACACAGGACACACCCCCTTTAGACATCTGGATCAGAACACATACACCTCGTGCACAAACCTATAGAAAACAGCGTGCATGTGCATACACACAGGGTATAAATATGTTCTCTAAAGTTGAATTCTGTCTCTTTCCTGCTGAAGCTGCGATGTGATGTTAACTCTTTACTCTCCTTGAATAAAGTAACCAAGTAGAAGCCATGCCTGGACTCCTTCATTCTCCTTAAACAAGGGCAAATAGTCTCACAGATTAATGCATTTTACCACAACACTAACTGTAAAAATGTGCAACATGGTAGAGATTTATGTTCAACTTATGATCTTATCATTAATGTTCTAAATGACTCAGGTAAAGGTCTTTATAAGGGAAAGAAAAAAGAGTTTGGTATAAAACCTGGTTGGAATGAACATGTGACTGAGCTACACACTGCTGCTAGAGCTGCTCTTAAAGTATGGTCAGAATCAGGCAGGCCAAGACATGGGTCTGTGTTTGAACAGAAAAAGGCCACGAATGCCAAATATAAGTATGCTGTCCGGTTCATTAAAAAGAATGAGGACACAATGAGGGCTGACTCACTTGCCAGAAAGCTGCGAAACAACAGTTGTTTTGACTTCTGGCAAGAGGTCAAAACTATAAATAGTAGTAAAACTCCTTTACCTTCTTCCATTGAAGGAGTGTGTGGGCCAGGCAATATTGTGGCGGAAACACTACTACGAGTTGTTCAACTGTGTTAAGAGTGACCCTTTTGTGGTGGAAAAAGTTGACCCCACTGAAAATGTGACAGTTAGAGCTGAGGAAGTTTACAACACTATAATGAAGCTAGAAAATAACAAAGCTTGTGGCCTGGATAACATCTCAGCTGAACACTTAAAACATGCCAGTCTTAAGCTTGCTCCGTTACTTGCTCTATGTATTACTGGATTCCTGTTTCATGTCTTACCAGATTCCATGTTATCTGTGCTGCTAGTGCCAGTTATCAAGGACAAAGTTGGGAAAATAAATAGCATTGATAATTACAGACCTATTGCTCTAGCTAGCATTCTATCCAAGGTAATTGAGAAAATCCTGCTGGACAGATTGGACAGGTATATTACCACAGCAGACAACCAATTTGGTTTTAAAAAGAAACATGGTACGGATATGTGTATTTTTGCTTTAAAGGCCATTGTAGCAAAATATAGAAGCCATAATAATGTTTTTGTGTTTTATTGATGCTTCAAGAGCATTTGATAGATTGAACCACTTCAAATGATTTGACAAAATGTGCCAAAGAGGGGTACCCATGTACATTATAAGGATTCTAGCCTTTTGGTATGCACACCAGACTATGCAGGTGAAGTGGGGCAATACTGTGTCTGAACATTTCTATGTAAGTAATGGGGTTAAAGGGTAAGACCACTTTGGTAGAGGTTTGGGTTGTGTATTTACCTTGCCATGATGTAACTCCAAAGGTGGACAAGAAATGAAAAATAATTGCTCCATTGATTAGAAATTGATAATTCAAAATATGCTCCTCATTGACTTACATTGTACGGTAAAACAGATCTCAAAGTCACTCTTTTAGCATGTAAACAAACGCAAACAAAGCTGATTCAGACAATATAGAACCTCACCAAACCCAGTACTGTTTTGTTTTTTTATAAAAATGTTAATTTCCTGTTGATTTTGCTATTTTATTAAGAAGAAAACCTGGACTGGATTTGCGGATCCGGATCCGGATCTTCAAATAGTAAAATCAGCAGGAAGTTAATATTTTTATTTTAAAAAAAAACAGTACTGGGTTTGGTGATGTTCTATACTGTCTGAATCAACTTTGTTCGTGTTCGTTTACGTGCTTAAAGAGTGACTTTGAGAGCTGTTTTACCGTACAATGTAAGTCAATGAGGAGCAAATTTTGAATTAGCAATTTCTAATCAATGGAGCAATTATTTTTCATTTCTTGTCCACCTTTGGAGTTACATCATGGCAAGGTAAATACACAACCCAAACCTCTACCAAAGTGGTCTTACCCTTTAAGCAAGGGGGGATTTTATCTCCTCTATTGTTTAATTTATACATGGATGATCTGTCTAGGAATCTGAACCTGTGTAATACTGGATGTGTCATAGGTGATACTGTTGTCAACCACCTTATGTATGCGGATGATTTAATTATCTTCTCCCCGTACAGTGCAGGCTTACAACAGCTTCTGAGGGTCTGTTCCCAGTATGACATTGAATTTAATATTAAGTATAATGCTAAAAAGAGTAGCATTATGATAGTGCGAAGTAAAGAGGATAAAAAGGCTGTATTCCCAAATTTTATTCTCAGTAGCAACATACTATCTGTGTGCAGTGAGATTAAGTACCTAGGTCACTGTATCTCTGATGATCTCACAGACGATAAAGACATCCATAGACAACGATGTAAACTGTATATGCCCAGGCAAACATACTAATGAGAAAATTTCACAAATGCTCTGTACATGTCAAGGTCTCACTGTTTAAAGCCTTTTGTGCACCCTTGTATACGGCTCACCTATGGAGTAATTACAAGGTTAGTAGCATGCAAAAACTCAAAGTAGCATACAATGATGCTCTAAGGTTGCTGGTGAGGGTACCAAGATGGCACAGTGCCAGTCAGCTGTTTGTTAACTTGGGGGAACCTACCTGTCAAGCCCTGTTAAGAAACTTAATGTACAAATTCATATGTCGTATTGAAGAGTCTGACAATCATGTAATTAAGATTTTAATTAACCCTACCAAGAGTTCTACACGGTTCTCCTCCATGATATGGAGTCATTGGCGCAACAGCCTTTACAGACTGTGAGCAGCTGCAGATGGACTGTTTTTGTTTTATGTTTTGCATTGTTTTATCTCTTTGCTTTTTATAGTTTTAAGCACTGTGTATGTGTCATGTCATACTGTTCTTATGGACCCTGAGTCTGAAATAAAGGTTGAATTGAAATATGTCTAAACCTAACCTTATTCCTAAGCTTAACCTCACCATAGCTGGGTGTACCATTGAAAAGAGAGAACCAAGCACAAGTCAACAGGCTTTTATTGTATTTGAACTCCTTCTCTGTCCCAGTGGTTCTCAAACCTGTTCATGTCAAGGACCCCCAAATTATATATATTCATATGAATTAATATAGATTTATGTAAATTAATAGATTCATATGAATTAATATAGATTTATGTTAATTAATATATGTTTATATAAATTAATATATATGTTTATATAAATTAATATACATGTATATAAATTCATATATATTTATATACACTAATATGTTTTTGGCTGCTGACCCTCATACAAGATGCGTTAAAATGTTTCAAAAATATTTAAAATTGTTCCGATTCTTTCAAGATTACTTTTTGAAAATAGCATAATCTATGATCTTATATATCTGTATATATATATACATATATATTCTATATTAACTCATTTAGCTGGGGACCCCCGGGGGTCCTCAGGCCACACTTTGAGAACCACTGCTCTACACCTGGGTCACCGTGGTAACCAGATCATCAACATCTGTCACTCAGCCCCTCCATGCTCCTCAGGAGGTAGAGCGGCCCGGCTCCTGGTTCGATCCCCATGGGTCAGTGTCTTCCTGTGTGTGTGTGTGTGTGTGTGTGTGTGTGTGTGTGTGTGTGTGTGTGTGTGTGTGTGTGTGTGTGTGTGTGTGTGTGTGTGTGTGTGTGTGTGTGTGTGTGTGTGTGTGTGATGCACATAGTAAAGTGCTTTTACCTCAGTGTCTCTTCCTCTGATAACATTCATTTATATCTGATAACTTTATGTCAATGTAAATAAATACATGTGGTTCATACCAGAGCCATACAAACACACAGTTATGTCTGTGTCCATGTGGTTCATACCAGAGCCATACAAACACACAGTCACTTCAACCCTCTAGACCAGGGTTCCCCAATAGGTGGCGCGTCGACTCCTGTCATTCTTTTTTTCCCCCCCAATTTAAAAAAAATAAATAAATAAATAATAATAATGATAATAATATTTATATATACATATATATATATATATATATATATATATGTATATATATATATATATATATATATATATATATATATATATATATATATATATACATATATATATATATATATGTATATATATATATGTATATATATATATATATATATATATATATATATATATATATATATATATATATATATATATATATATATATATATATATATATATACATATATATATATATATATATATATATATATATATATATATATACATATATATATATATATATGTATATATATATATATATATAAATAACACTGTATCAAATTTGATTAATTAGAGAAAAAAAAAAAAAAAATGTTGCGCAAAGTGTGGGCACGATTTCGGCGCTCCCTCTGGCCCTCAGCGAGCACCATGCCCCTGGCCCTCAGCGAGCACCATGCCCCTGGCCCTCAGCGAGCACCATGCCCCTGGCCCTCAGCGAGCACCATGCCCCTGGCCCTCAGCGAGCACCATGCCCCTGGCCCTCAGCGAGCACCATGCCCCTGGCCCTCAGCGAGCACCATGCCCCTGGCCCTCAGCGAGCACCATGCCCCTGGCCCTCAGCGAGCACCATGCCCCTGGCCCTCGGGACATTATTTGGCTCTTGGGGAAAAGTAATTGGGGAACCCTGCTCTAGACTTAGTAAACTGGACTTGAGTTGTCTTGTTTCCTGTCTACACCAAATCTCTTCGCCAAAAATTGCCGATCCTCAGCTCACAATGCGTCACATTGCCACGCGCTGTGAGCTTGTAGATCTGCTACTTTGTGGCTAATGTTCCCTCCAGAATATGGATGCTGAGGTCCAAGTGGTTTAGTGTCAGGGTCCGTGTTGGTCAGTCCACACTGTGAAGTTAGTTTAGTGTTGGTCAGTCCACACTGTGAAGTTAGTTTAGTGTTGGTCAGTCCACACTGTGAAGTTAGTTTAGTGTTGGTCAGTCCACACTGTGAAGTTAGTTTAGTGTTGGTCAGTCCACACTGTGAAGTTAGTTTAGTGTTGGTCAGTCCACACTGTGAAGTTAGTTTAGTGTTGGTCAGTCCACACTGTGAAGTTAGTTTAGTGTTGGTCAGTCCACACTGTGAAGTTAGTTTAGTGTTGGTCAGTCCACACTGTGAAGTTAGTTTAGTGTTGGTCAGTCCACACTGTGAAGTTAGTTTAGTGTTGGTCAGTCCACACTGTGAAGTTAGTTTAGTGTTGGTCAGTCCACACTGTGAAGTTAGTTTAGTGTTGGTCAGTCCACACTGTGAAGTTAGTTTAGTGTTGGGGTCCACACTGTGAAGTTAGTTTAGTGTTGGGGTCCACACTGTGAAGTTAGTTTAGTGTTGGTCAGTCCACACTGTGAAGTTAGTTTAGTGTTGGGGTCCACACTGTGAAGTTAGTTTAGTGTTGGTCAGTCCACACTGTGAAGTTAGTTTAGTGTTGGTCAGTCCACACTGTGAAGTTAGTTTAGTGTTGGTCAGTCCACACTGTGAAGTTAGTTTAGTGTTGGTCAGTCCACACTGTGAAGTTAGTTTAGTGTTGGGGTCCACACTGTAAAGTTAGTTTAGTGTTGGGGTCCACACTGTGAAGTTAGTTTAGTGTTGGGGTCCACACTGTAAAGTTAGCTTAGTGTTGGGGTCCACACTGTAAAGTTAGCTTAGTGTTGGGGTCCACACTGTAAAGTTAGCACCACAGATTTATTTTCTCCACAACATGGACTCCATGTGAACTTTGACCTTTTGAACAATACTCTCTTCCTTAGTTTTGAACCACGCTGTTGCATCACCGCCAAGGATGTGACATCACTCCACTCAGGAAGTGACATCACACAAGGATGTGACATCACTCCACTCAGGAAGTGACATCACACAAGGATGTGACATCACTCCACTCAGGATGTGACATCACACAAGGATGTGACATCACTCCACTCAGGCCCCCGGTCCACCGTCCCATTGGCTGAGCTGGCTGTCAGTCTGTCTCGGTTTAGGAGCAGGGTGAGCTGGGATCATGTGACCCGTTCTCCTGACTGGGACGGTTGCTGGTTCCATTCCCGCCGGGCTCAGGAGGCAGAGAGGCTGCAGGAGACAAACATCATGAAGAAGACATGTTGAGTTCTATTAACTCAGGAGACAAACATCATGAAGAAGACATGTTGAGTTCTATTAACTCAGGAGACAAACATCATGAAGAAGACATGTTGAGTTCTATTAACTCAGGAGACAAACATCATGAAGAAGACATGTTGAGTTCTATTAACTCATTGACTGCCTTTGACGAGTAATACTATACTCGTCCTTTCACCCAAGGCTCACATGCACCGCCATTGATGAGTCACTCGTTCTGTTGGTACGGATGGCTTCACATTGCAGTGTTCCGTACCCGAGTATGCAGCAATCGGACCCGAGACTACCTCCCCAACGTTCACACTGTCACAGAGACTACCTCCCCAACGTTCACACTGTCACAGAGACTACCTCTCCAACGTTCACACTGTCACAGAGACTACCTCCCCAACGTTCACACTGTCACAGAGACTACCTCCCCAACGTTCACACTGTCACAGAGACTACCTCTCCAACGTTCACACTGTCACAGAGACTACCTCTCCAACGTTCACACTGTCACAGAGACTACCTCTCCAACGTTCACACTGTCACAGAGACTACCTCCCCAACGTTCACACTATCACAGAGACTACCTCTCCAACGTTCACACTGTCACAGAGACTACCTCCCCAACGTTCACACTATCACAGAGACTACCTCCCCAACGTTCACACTATCACAGAGACTACCTCCCCAACGTTCACACTGTCACAGAGACTACCTCCCCAACGTTCACACTATCACAGAGACTACCTCTCCAACGTTCACACTGTCACAGAGACTACCTCCCCAACGTTCACACTATCACAGAGACTACCTCCCCAACGTTCACACTATCACAGAGACTACCTCTCCAACGTTCACACTGTCACAGAGACTACCTCCCCAACGTTCACACTATCACAGAGACTACCTCCCCAACGTTCACACTGTCACAGAGACTACCTCTCCAACGTTCACACTGTCACAGAGACTACCTCCCCAACGTTCACACTATCACAGAGACTACCTCCCCAACGTTCACACTATCACAGAGACTACCTCCCCAACGTTCACACTGTCACAGAGACTACCTCTCCAACGTTCACACCATCACAGAGACTACCTCCCCAACGTTCACACTATCACAGAGACTACCTCTCCAACGTTCACACTGTCACAGAGACTACCTCTCCAACGTTCACACTGTCACAGAGACTACCTCCCCAACGTTCACACTGTCACAGAGACTACCTCCCCAACGTTCACACTATCACAGAGACTACCTCCCCAACGTTCACACTGTCACAGAGACTACCTCCCCAACGTTCACACTGTCACAGAGACTACCTCCCCAACGTTCACACTGTCACAGAGACTACCTCTCCAACGTTCACACTGTCACAGAGACTACCTCTCCAACGTTCACACTGTCACAGAGACTACCTCCCCAACGTTCACACTGTCACAACATCTGCCAAGTGGTCCAGGGTCTGAATCCGCCCTAACATGCAAACAAGGTCCACTGGGCTTATGTAATTCATCTTTAATAAGAGTACAGTATATTCATATTTATGTGATTCAGCTTTAATAAGAGTACAGTATATTCATATTTAGTATCATGTGACATAAGCAATGTGATTGTGATGGTTTGTACAAACTGTTAGTAAACAAACACGGTTGCTAAGCAACTCACCACGTTGTCTCTAGGACCACAGGATGAAGGCCAGAGAGAAGAATAAAAACAAAAATAAAAACTGAAAGAGAAGAAGAACAAACAGTTAGTGTGTGTGTGTGTGTGTGTGTGTGTGTGTGTGTGTGTGTGTGTGTGTGTGTGTGTGTGTGCGTGCGTGCGTGCGTGCGTGCGTGCGTGCGTGCGTGCGTGCGTGCGTGCGTGCGTGCGTGCGTGCGTGCGTGTGTGTCAGGACCCTGACTGAAAACCTAACCTAATCTGAAACCCTCACAAGGTCCCGAGGGAGAGCACACTTTAAGAAGCGATGAGCTGAATATAACCCCTTGGGCATTATTAGTATTATCCACCCCCCCCACACACTCACACACTGATCATAAATTATTATTATCTACAGTGTAATAATAACATTAATGTATATGAATGTGATAGTATGATGTAAACACATTATCTGTGATCATTTTATTATTCATATATTGAGATGATTCATGATAATATATCAAATCTGTACCTTCTCTTCCAGCTCTTTGATCTGTCGCTTCTGTGCTTCAATCCACTCCTCTAACTCCTTGTTCCTCTGTAACACACACACACACACACACACACACACACACACGCACACACACGCACACACACACACACACGCACACGCACACGCACACACACAGTAACTACAGGGGGTCCGGGACCTCTAGGGGACCCTCAGAGCAGACGCGTCGCTAGGTCTCTACTAGGTCGGGGGCTTAGCCCCGCAGGCAACGGGCACATGCACGCGCGCACAGCGCGCGTGCATGTGCCCCTCCTCCCGCGCGCGATTTTTTTCGCGGATTTCGCGGATTAGGGTGCTTTTCCCCCCGTTTTTTGTTACTTTATTTCGGTTTTAGGGTTAGGGGTAGGGTTAGTTGAGGTTACTTGAGGCAATTTCAGGTAGAACAGGCCACTTAATAGCCCTGTGCTAAGTGGCTGGGTGGGGCAGCACAGCTCCAAGGATTTAAAAGTCAGGCTGCTATAGTTTCACCTCAGTGTGCGTTTCAACATCTGGAGTGAACATAGCTCCTGGCTGCTGGGTAGTGAGTATAGCATATTTCTTATCTAGCAAGTTACTAGCAGTGTAGTTTAAGTGCTTTGTTACTGGTGCTGTATTCTCAGCTTGTGTTAGTCTGTAGTTTCTATTTTTGTATTTGTGCTATAAGCTGTAGGCCATTGATACTCTGTGTGTGCCTCACAGAGCACTTGAGGCAATTTCAGGTAGAACAGGCCACTTAATAGCCCTATGCTAAGTGGCTGGGTGGGGCAGCACTCCCCGGCAGACAATTAGCAATCAAGCTAAGTGGTTTTAAACCAGCGCTGAAAGCGGCAGCTTGCAAAGCGGCCAGCCGAACGAAGGCTAGACGAACAAAGGCAGCTGCAAAGGCAGCTGCAAAGGCAGCTGCAAAGGCAGCTGCAGGCGACTTTGTCAAAGCGCGACTTAGTCAATGTAAGACCTGGACCATTGAGTGCTTCTTCTAGATATAGTAGTGTGTATATGTTTAGTGATCTACAATGGGCTTTCTTCCTATTCCTGTCCTCTCCTCTTTCTGGCGGTCGCAAAAACACTGGGTTACACCCAGATGTCGCGAGACCGCTAGTCTAATATATCCTACTATTTCAACTCACGTCGAGCAAGTGGTAACAGGGGGGCTCTGGAATTGCCGATCGGCTGTGGTGGAAGGCAAAGCTGCTTTCATCACAGGCTACGCATCCGGGCTCTCCCTTAACTTCCTTGCCCTGACTGAGACCTGGATCCCACCAGAAAACACTGCTACACCCGCGGCTCTGTCAGATGTGTTCTCTTTCTCTCACACTCCCAGAGGCGTGCGGATAGGTGGTGGTGCTGGTCTGATAATTTCCAGAAAATGGAAATACTCTCCTGTCTCACTGTCACAATTCTCTCCTAACTCTTTTGAATATCACATGGTCACGGTTTCTCATCCAGTCAAGCTCACCATTGCAGTTGTTTATCGCCCACCGGGCTCTGCTGGTGGCTTCCTGGAGGAACTCGACCATCTAGTCTCTCACTTCCCGGTCGACGGCTCTGGAATCATCCTTCTGGGTGACTTCAACCTCCCGACCGAGAAGCAGCTAGACCCACTACTGTCGTTTCTCGCCGCCTTCGACCTAGTCCTTTCCCCATCTCCCCCTACCCACGAGAAGGGCAACCAACTGGACCTGATCTTCACCAGAGGCTGCTCTACTGCTAACCTGTCCGTCACTCCTCCTCCCAGTGAAAAGGGTAAGAAACTCTCTGATCACTACCTCATGTCTTACTCTCTCTCTCTCTCCTCCCCCCCCCACAGCCCCTCCCTACCCACATGATTTCCTCACGTCGCAACCTTCGCTCACTATCCTCCTCTGATCTTTCCTCCTCTGTCCTCTCTGCTCTCCCTGCCCCCGAATCCTTTGCTCTACTATCCCCCGATACTGCCACTGATCTTCTTTTCTCTACTCTATCCTCTTCCCTGGACCATCTCTGTCCCCTCACCACCAGGCCTGCACGCCAAACTCCACCCGCACCCTGGTTGTCGGACTCAGTGCGTACTGAGAGACGGAGCCTAAGAGCAGCTGAGCGTAAATGGAGAAATGGCAACCTCCCGGAGGACCTTCTTACCTTCCAATCTCTCCTTTCTACCTTTTCCTCCTCTCTATCAGCTGCTAAAGCTGCTTTCTTCTGCACTAAAATTCAGGCTTCTGCTTCTAACCCTAAAAAACTCTTTGAAACTTTCTCCTCTCTCCTGCAACCACCTCCCCCTCCTCCCTCCTCGTCCCTCGTCCCTGACGATTTCGCCAACTTCTTTGACAAGAAGGTGAACGATATCCGATCCTCATTCCCTCCTCCCCCGGCTGGTGCCCTGCGCACTACCCACACCCGTCCCTCTTCCACCCTCCCCTCTCTAGCTTCATCTACTCCTCTCTCCCCCCCCTCCACCTCTCTATCCCACTTTTCTCCCCTTTCCCCTAACGAGGTCCTTCTCCTTGTTACCTCTAGCCGCCCCACCTCATGCTCTCTGGACCCTGTCCCATCCCCTCTGCTGCAGTCCACTGCACCTGAACTTCTTCCCTTCTTAACCCACCTTATTAACACCTCTCTGACATCTGGTTACTTTCCCTCTACTTTCAAGACTGCCAGAGTCACCCCCCTCCTCAAGAAACCGACACTTGACCCCTCTGAAGTCAAGAACTACAGGCCGGTTTCCCTTCTATCCTTCCTATCTAAAACTCTCGAACGTGCTGTGTTCAAACAACTGTCCTCGTATCTCCACCAGAACAACCTCCTGGACTCCAACCAGTCTGGGTTCAAAGTGGGTCACTCGACAGAGACTGCCCTCCTGGCAGTGGCGGAGTCACTCCATGCCGCTAGAGCGAACTCTCTCTCCTCTGTCCTGATACTCCTGGACCTGTCTGCAGTGTTCGACACAGTGAACCATCAGATCCTCCTCTCCACCCTCGAGGGGATGGGTGTCTCAGGCTCTGCACTCTCCCTGTTTGCATCCTACCTGACGGGTCGCTCCTACCAGGTGAAGCTGGGAGGGTCTGTGTCAGAACCACACAGGCTCACTACTGGGGTTCCCCAAGGCTCGGTTCTGGGTCCTCTTCTCTTCTCTCTCTACACTACATCTCTTGGTGCTGTCATCCGCTCCCATGGCTTTTCCTACCACTGCTATGCCGATGACACCCAGCTGATCCTCTCATTCCCCCCCTCTGACACACACGTGGAGGCACGCATTGCTGCTTGTCTGGCTGACATCTCGGAGTGGATGTCGACGAACCACCTGAAGCTCAACCTGGACAAGACCGAGCTGATGTTCATCCCGGGGAAGGGCTGTCCTCACCGAGACATGGCCATCACCATTGAGAACGCTGTGGTGACGTCAACTCGGACTGCGAAGAATCTGGGTGTGACCCTGGACGATCAACTGTCGTTCTCGGCTAACATCGCATCAGTGACACGGTCCGGCAGATTCCTCCTCTACAACATCAGGAGAATTCGGCCCTTCCTCACGGAGAAGCCAGCCCAGGTGCTCATCCAGGCTCTTGTCATCTCCCGCCTGGACTACTGCAACTCCCTCCTGGCTGGCGCTCCGGCATCTGCCATCAGACCCCTGGAGCTTGTTCAGAAAGCTGCGGCTCGTCTGGTGTTCAACCGCCCCAAGTTCTCTCACACAACTATCCTTCTCCGTTCCCTGCACTGGCTCCCCGTAGCGGCTCGCATTCAGTTTAAAACCCTGGTGCTAGCCTATAGGGCAGCGAAAGGAACAGCTCCCTCTTACCTCCGGGTATTGGTCAATGCCCACAACCCTTCCCGACCACTCCGGTCGGCCACCAAGGGGCGACTGACTCCCCCGCCACTCAACGGTCCTTATGGTCGATCGACACGGTCACGACTTTTTTTCTGTTCTGGCCCCACAGTGGTGGAATGAACTTCCCACTGATGTCAGGACAGCAGAGTCACTGCCCATCTTTCGCCGCAGGCTGAAAACCCACCTCTTCAGGAAACACTACCCTTCCTCTTTGCCTGGCCTACTTGTTGTTAACTAGTTGTACGAATGCTTGTTTTATTGTTGAATTGTTTATTGGATCTTGTTTAGTCAATACAATTATTTGTTTTTAGCTCCTGCTCATTTGACTACTTTGTCTCATCTGTTTAAGGAAATAGGTAGCTGATATATTGCACTTTTACCTTAGCGCTAGGTATGCTCTTGGTTGCTTGTCATTGCAGAAAATGCACTTATAACCTCTGGTGATTAGTAGCTTTCGTTCCCTACCTTTGTTGATTGCACTTATTGTAAGTCGCTTTGGATAAAAGCGTCTGCTAAATGACTGTAATGTAATGTAATGTTAGGTTAGGGTGATAGATATATAATTAAAAAAACAAAAAAAAACTTTTAATTTTTAAATTAAAAAAAAAAAAATATTGGTGGCTTTGGACAAAACATTGGTGGCTATAGCCACCGAAGCCCACCCCTAACGACGCCACTGCCTCAGAGTAACTACAGGGGGTGATGGGGAACATCAGCCTCATTATGAGCTTGTAGATCGGCTATTTTCGGAGAGATGGTGTAGAGAAAAAAGAGCAGACCAAGTACAGAGCCAACAGTGGAGCTGGCTAAACATTGAGGGTTTAAAGGGTTACTTTTATATTGCTATGGATATAATATAATATAACCCTAGGGTAAATATGGATATAATTTAACCCTAGGGTAAATATGGATATAATATAACCCTAGGGTAAATATGGATATAGTATAACCCTAGGGTAAATATGGATATAATATAACCCTAGGGTAAATATGGATATAATATAACCCTAGGGTAAATATGGATATAATATAACCCTAGGGTAAATATGGATATAATTTAACCCTAGGGTAAATATGGATATAATATAACCCTAGGGTAAATATGGATATAATTTAACCCTAGGGTAAATATGGATATAGTATAACCCTAGGGTAAATATGGATATAATTTAACCCTAGGGTAAATATGGATATAATATAACCCTAGGGTAAATATGGGTAAATATGGATATAATTTAACCCTAGGGTAAATATGGATATAATATAACCCTAGGGTAAATATGGATATAATATAACCCTAGGGTAAATATGTATATATTATAACCCTAGGGTAAATATGGATGTAGTATATTACCTGTTGTGCATGCTGCAGCAGGTCCATTCTCTCCCGTAGAATCTGCGAGTCTCTCTCTCTCAGCTCGCCCATAACGACCCTCTTCCATTGGTCCATGGACCTCTTAAGCCCCTCCCTCTCTTCGTCTGTCAGGACGTCAGAGAGGCGTTGTGTTTTCTCTTCCTCCGTTTTCCATCCCTCCATCCGGAAGCTCTCATCGTGACGCACCGCTTCAAACAGCATGGCCTCCAGCTCCAAGATCCTCTGAACACATAGAAACACATGTAGAGAACTACAAACACATGTAGAGAACTACAAACACATGTAGAGAACTACAAACAGCATGTCCTCCAGCTCCAAGATCCTCTGAACGCATAGAAACACATGTAGAGAACTACAAACACATGTAGAGAACTACAAACACATGTAGAGAACTACAAACAGCACGGCCTCCAGTTCCAAGATCCTCTGAACACATAAGCTGAATTCCAATCCCCAAAACTCGGTCACTCGCTCACACTCCTCGCGTCCTCCACTCGTGCCTAAGCCCCGCCCCTGCGAGGGGGAGAGGATTAAATGTGAGGACGGAGTGGTCGACCCGTTGGCCTCACAGGATGGGAACGCACTCTAGCGTAATTTCAAAGCAACGGCAAATTCCACGATCACTTCTGACGTCTCAAACAGCTGGACCAGAGCCGTGGATGAACATATACATGAATAGAATAATATGCAGGTGTAGAATAATAAAGAATATAAGAATAAATGGTAAAATGGTAAATGGTGCATTTATATAGCGCTTCTATCCGAAGCGCTTTACATTGATTGTGCCATTAACCCATTCACACACACATTCATACACCGATGGCGGAGGAAACCATGCAAGGCACCAACCTGCTCATCGGGAGCAATTAGGGGTTCAGCGTCTTGCTCAAGGACACTTCGACACTAACTCAAGGGGAGCGCCCCAGCCCGGGATCGAACTGGGAACCTTGCGGTTTTCCAGTTCACTCTACCCGGCCACTCTACCCCTGAGCCACTGCCTTCATCAATGTGGCTGATGGCCACATTGTTATCTTTATAGTTAACATTGTTGTGCAGTGTGTGTGTGTGTGTGTGTGTGTGTGTGTGTGTGTGTGTGTGTGTGTGTGTGTGTGTGTGTGTGTGTGTGTGTGTGTGTGGGGGGGCCTAGATGTGAGATCAAACCTCTAGTTATTATCATTATTATTATGATTACAACCTAACTAACCAACTAACCCTAACCTTATTATGATTACAACCTAACTAACCAACTAACCCTAACCTTATTATGATTAAAACCTAACTAACCAACTAACCCTAACCTTATTATGATTAAAACCTAACTAACCAACTAACCCTAACCTTATTATGATTACAACCTAACTAACCAACTAACCCTAACCTTATTATGATTAAAACCTAACTAACCAACTAACCTAACCTTATTATGATTAAAACCTAACTAACCAACTAACCCTAACCTTATTATGATTACAACCTAACTAACCAACTAACCTAACCGTATTATGATTACAACCTAACTAACCAACTAACCCTAACCTTATTATGATTACAACCTAACTAACCAACTAACCCTAACCTTATTATGATTAAAACCTAACTAACCAACTAACCCTAACCTTATTATGATTAAAACCTAACTAACCAACTAACCCTAACCTTATTATGATTACAACCTAACTAACCAACTAACCTAACCTTATTATGATTACAACCTAACTAACCAACTAACCCTAACCTTATTATGATTACAACCTAACTAACCAACTAACCCTAACCTTATTATGATTACAACCTAACTAACCAACTAACCCTAACCTTATTATGACTACAGTTACGTTTCTACTGACCTTATGAGCCTGGTCTATATACTGACCTTATGAGTCTGGTCTATACACTGACCTTATGAGTCTGGTCTATACACTGACCTTATGAGCCTGGTCTATACACTGACCTTATGAGTCTGGTCTATACACTGACCTTATGAGCCTGGTCCATAGACTGACCTTATGAGCCTGGTCTATACACTGACCTTATGAGTCTGGTCTATACACTGACCTTATGAGCCTGGTCCATAGACTGACCTTATGAGCCTGGTCTATATACTGACCTTATGAGCCTGGTCTATATACTGACCTTATGAGCCTGGTCTATATACTGACCTTATGAGCCTGGTCTATACACTGACCTTATGAGTATGGTCTATACACTGACCTTATGAGCCTGGTCCATAGACTGCTTCCTGTAGTCCAACTCTTCATCCAGATAACCTTTCTGTTTACTGAACAGGTCCTAATGCACACACACACACACACACACACACACACACACACACACACACACACACACACACACACACACACACACACACACACACACACACACACACACACACACACACACACACACACACACACACACACACACACGTTACAGTGCATTAGTACTAAACTAACATAAGCCATACTTATGCAGTGTTTTTTTTACTTTCTGTCAAACCAGAATACATTAACATTATAATGAATTATAATATAATTACATTAACATTATAATGAATTATAATATAATTACATTAACATTATAATTCACAACTTAATCATATTATGATTAAATAAACATTGTTTACCTTTTCACTCTCAATGTCCAACATCTTCTGTTGCAGAGCTGACTTTGTTACTTCAATGGACTCCAACCACTACAACCAGACATACACAACTAGTTAATATGGTTAACCTAGTTAAAAACACTAGACATACACATAGTAGTTAGGTTGATAGGTAAGTATTTAGTTATTAAGGTAGTAGTTAGGTTGATAGGTAAGTATTTAGTTATTAAGGTAGTAGTTAGGTTGATAGGTAGGTGTTTACCTTCTCCGCTAAGGTCAGTACTGTCCTGGCATGAATGATCACCACCTGCTCATCATTGGTCAGATTCTGTAGGAAATAAAAAATAAAAGAGTATAAAAAGGTTTATACCGAATCCTACACACGAAGTCACCTCCTACACATGAAGTCACCTCCTACACATGAAGTCACCTCCTACACATGAAGTCACCTCCTACACATGAAGTCACCTCCTACACATGAAGTCACCTCCTACACATGAAGTCACCTCCTACACATGAAGTCACCTCCTACACATGAAGTCACCTCCTACACCTCCTACACATGAAGTCACCTCCTACACATGAAGTCACCTCCTACACATGAAGTCACCTCCTACACATGAAGTCACCTCCTACACATGAAGTCACCTCCTACACATGAAGTCACCTCCTACACATGAAGTCACCTCCTACACATGAAGTCACCTCCTACACATGAAGTCACCTCCTACACCTCCAACACATGAAGTCACCTCCTACACATGAAGCCACCTCCTACACATGAAGTCACCTCCTACACATGAAGTCACCTCCTACACATGAAGTCACCTCCTACACATGAAGTCACCTCCTACACATGAAGCCACCTCCTACACATGAAGTCACCTCCTACACATGAAGTCACCTCCTACACAGACTAGTCACTTATCTGGATTACATCTAATATGAGTAGATTTCTCTGGATTACATCTAATGTGAGTAGATTTATCTGGATTACATCTAATATGAGTAGATTTATCTGGATTACATCTAATGTGAGTAGATTTATCTGGATTACATCTAATATGAGTCGATTTATCAACCCAATCAAAGTACGTATACAGGATATCAACCAGGTTAAAGTACATTTCATAGTACATGAAGACTAAATAGATCTACCAGACTATCCAGGCTAAATGTGTTAGTACAGCATCACAAACATTTGAACCACTTTATCCATGTATATGTGGTATAAGCCTAAGCCACCCCCTATTTATTTTTGTTTATTGAGCTATATTGTGTTGTTTATTTCATTGTAATTCATTGCTTTTCGAGTTCATAGTATATTTCATGGTGCAAGTTAAATAGTTAAAAAGAGAGAGTTCATGCTTAAGTGTATTTAATTTCTGTCATATTGTTATCTGTAATGTTAGTCTTCACTAAAATAGTCACTGTGTTCCAATCCTGCCAAAGATAACACATACAGAGCAATAGCTCCGCCGCGCCACAAGGGGGCATTACACTCCAGTGAGCGCTACAGGTTTCTGTCTGTCAAAGAGAAGGATCCAGTACATCCTGTCATAGTAATGACAGAAACGTGTCTAATTCATGTTTATGTGTTTTAAACTGTCTTGTTGCAGTAAAAAAGATCAAGAACTCAAATCACACTGATATGGACTCTGTGTAACATATACGTTGGCTAAGTATTCAAACATAGTAGATGGTAGGAGCTCATAGAGCTTGTACATCTGCTGTTAGATGAAGAGCTTGTACATCTGCTGTTAGATGAAGAGCTTGTACATCTGCTGTTTTAAAACATTTTTGAAAAATATCAAAAGCTTTTCAGATGGGGGTCCGGGGGTCCTTGACTTGAAAAACAACCACTGAGTTATATTATTAAAGTTATGATTTATAACCCACCCTGTGAGAACATGTACTACACATGTAATGTTCAATTTATAACCAACACTCCGATAACATTATTAACTCTCTCAGTGCCACACAACGAGATATCCCGATTTTTTTCTGAATGCCAGAATGTCTGAGTGCCAGAACGAAAAATCCAGAGTAAGAAAAATAATTTAAAAAATATATATTTTTGGAAAAAAATGTTCAGAACCCAAGATATCATTATCTGAAGATTTGCAGCTCCATCCACTCCTTGTTTAACTTATAACTGAAAAAGGCTGTATCTCGCTTCCTAAGCACTTTTTTTACTTTGAAAAAAAAAATTTGCTGGCACGGTATGAACATATTTTTATATATATATTTCATTGGCACTGAGAGAGTTAAAAAATACAATATTTACCAAAATATGTAAAAAATATAAATCAATGTACAACAAACCCTGTGAAAACATAGATTACAAAGAAAAAGCAACATACACTTACGGCGTTATCTCCCAGAATATCTAGCTTCTTCATCAACTCACAGATCACAATGTCCTGAAAAACACAAATAATAATAATAATAATAATAATAATAATAATAATAATAATAATCTGTTACTGAACAAACACTCTATAGTAATGATTACTATCACAATATAGATCTATTAACACTGTTAATAGCCTAATAGCCTAATAGCCTATAAAGACAGTTTTCTTACCGTCACTCCTTCAGCCTCACAGTACAGCTGCAGAGGACTGAGGCCTTCTGGGAAATGTAGTTGTTGGAAGTTGATGGCTGGAGACCTCCTCTCTCTCTCCTAAACAACACAATGTTTCCACAGAAACACATCAGATCATAAGAAACTAGAGAAAGCGCTCCTCGGAGCACAGGTCTCCGCCAGGTCAGGTACGATATTGTGGCCTCCTGGTGGCGCTATAATAGGCCAATGTGAATAAATGGCACACACACACACACAGACAGACAGACAGACAGACAGACAGACAGACAGACAGACAGACAGACAGACAGACAGACAGACAGACAGACAGACAGACAGACAGACAGACAGACAGACAGACAGACAGACAGACAGACAGACAGACAGACAGACAGACAGACAGACAGACAGACAGACAGACAGACAGACAGACAGACAGACAGACAGACAGACAGACAGACAGACAGACAGACAGACAGACAGACAGACAGACAGACAGACAGACAGACAGACAGACACACACACACACACACACACACACACACACACACACACACACACACACACACACACACACACACACACACACACATACACACACACAGAGAACGTGGGACACCAGGCCAGCTGGGGGCAGCTTCTTTGATCTAAGCGACCACGTGAGCAAACAACATGTTGGAGCCTCTGTAAACAAACGAACCCCGAAATCGGGCGATCACTGACTGATCATAACAACCTGTGTGAACCTCCTATCATCAGAGGACCACCACCCACCATGTGATCAAAACAGAAGTTGATAAAAGTTAATGGGACACGATGGCCATGTGGAGAAGCCGTCAGAGTGCTGGAGAGAGAGAGAGAGAGAGAGAGAGCGCAAGCAATCGATCGATCAATCAATCAAACAAAGAGAGAGAAAGAGAGAGAAAATGCCAGACCCTAAAAAGTCGGACAATGGGAAGCGCCCCGGCAAGCGCAAACGCGCTGTTGTGTCACGTCGACCCGTCGGTGAACAGGTCGCTGGGTCCAGCAGTGTGGATTCCGCCGGACAGCATCGCCAGCGACAGCAAACGCTGTATGAGACGCAGACGTTCCGTCGTGTCGAGGTGCCCGTGGCCGAGACAGACTCAGAGAGTGACCACTGCCCGCGTCTACGACGCAGTGGCAGGGCGAAGAGGCGTCGGGTTTTGGACACTGAATCCGAGCTCTCTGGTGCCGAGGAAGAGGAACAACACGCTGAACCGATCGATTTGGGGCCAGCTCCACGTCGCAGTGGCAGGAGGGTTACTACTCGTCGTGAGATCATAGAAAGTCCATTCAACTCCCAAACTGATCCGTCTGAGACGGATCAGGAGTCAGATGGAGAAGAATGGTCTCCCTTCTTGAGAGAGGACGACGCCGGGAAAAGACCACGTTCTTCAGATACCAGTTCTTCAGGTAAGAAGTACATTTTTATCGTGTTTGAGATGAAAGGAAATTAATGTTTTTAGTATACGGGGTCCATTTGGTTACATAAGACTTAGGCTACACTCAGAGTTGCACAATGCACATCTGCATGGGTCCATTTGGTTCCGTTAGTACACTCTCAGAGTTACAGACCTGTAAGGGTCCATTTGGTTCTATTGTATACACTTTACATACCTGTAAGGGTCCATTTGGTTCCATTAGTACACTCTCAGAGTTACAGACCTGTAAGGGACCACAGCGTGGCAAGGGGCGTCCACAACGTGTGCGTGGTGGCCAACCTGATCCTCTGAAGTGGTATGACCAGGGTCAGATGGAGTGGGAGCCAGAGGCATTTCCATTTACTGCAGAGCCCGGACCTCTCAACGGAGCTGCTCATCTAGATTCAGATCAACCAGCAGACTTTTTGGAGCTCTTTCTGACCGATGAGGTCCTCCAACTCATCGTTGATCAGACAAATGTCTATGCCACGCAGTCAATTGCGAGAGTCACAAACAAGCCACATTCCAGAGTCCATCAATGGAAACCACTCAAAGTTGAGGAACTGAAAACATTCTTAGGGCTCCTCTTCCTGACTGGTATAGTTTCAAAGACTGAACTGAACGAGTACTGGTCCACGGATGAGGTGTATGCGACCTACTATTTCGGCAAGGTCATGCCCCGTAATAGGTTTCAACTGATCCTGAGGTTTCTGCACTTTACTGACAACAGTGTAGCTGACGAGGAGAGAAGAGCAAAAGACAAAATGTACAAGGTACGTCCTGTTTGTGACTATCTAGTCAACAAATTCAGTGAGTTGTATCAACCAGATGCATCTATTTCAATAGATGAAGGCACACTGCTATGGCGCGGCCGTCTATCCTTCCGGGTTTATAACCCTCAAAAGCCTGTAAGGTATGGAATAAAATCCTACATTTTGTGTGACTCAGCTACAGGGTATTGTCATAATTTGAAACCATACTGTGGAAAACATGAAACCCAAGAGCAAACAGTAGTCTCTCTCATTGGTGAACTAAAAGGTCAAGGGTATAAATTGTTTATGGATAATTTCTATAACTCCGTCAAATTATGTCATAAACTCCTTGATATGAAGATGCATGTCTGTGGTACACTCAGAAAGAACAGGGGTGAACCAGAAGCCATTCACTCTGCCTCCACTTCCTCCCTCGGTGCTGGGAAGAGAATTGTTCTTCACAATTCAAGGGTGATGGTAACGGCATGGAGGGACACAAATGTAGTGAGGATGGTCACAACGTGCCATCAGGACAAAATGGCGACTGAAATGGTGTGGCGGAGACACCATATCCATCGCGTGCCAAAAGAAAGACCTGCCTGTGTGGTTGAGTACAACCACTCCATGAATGGAGTGGACAAACTCCATCAGAACATTTCTTATTATTCGTTTGCCAGAAAGACCATGAAGTGGACGAACAAATTTATCATATACATGCTTCAGATTTTGCCCCAATTCCTTCATATTGTACAAGGCCAAAAATCAGCAGGGCAGGTATAAAACCATGAAGAAATTCATGCACGGCGTCATCAAAACATGGACCAGCCCGAGACAGCCTAACCAGGATGCTAGGGCACCACGCATTGACCCCCAGAGCAGGCTGTCTGACATGGGCATGGCAGACCATTTCCTTGTTCGCCTTAGGCCCACCGCCAAAAAAGCGAACCCAGGTAGATGCAGGGTCTGTTATAGGAAAGGTCAGCGGTGTGAGACAAAGTTCCAGTGTGGTTCCTGTCATGTCCCTTTATGCACACCGGGGGAATGTTTCCTAGACTACCACACAGGTTTGAGCAATGTGAACTGTTTTTTCTTTTCTTTTTTTTGATCGCTTGGTCCATTTGTTACACTCTCAGAGTTACAGACCTGTAAGGGTCCATGTGGTTACACTCAGAGTTACAGACCTGTAAGGGTCCATGTGGTTACACTCAGAGTTACAGACCTGTAAGGGTCCATTTGGTTACACTCAGAGTTACAGACATGTAAGGGTTGTACGTTTTTTTTTAATGTTATTACTCATTTATCACTTACAATTGTACAATTACATTTGTTTTTTATTCAATCTTATTTTTTTTGTCATTTGTTTGTAAATGACTATGACTATTAGGGTTGTCCGATATTGGCTTTTTTACCGATAACCGATATACCGATATTGTCCAACTCTTAATTACCGATACCGATATCAACCGATACCGATATATGCGGGGATTATTGTGATTAGGGTAAGCTCAAATTTCATATCACACACACCATATACAGTAAGAACTCCTGTAACTTATTTATAAAGCAAAAAAAAATAAAAAATAAAAATCTTTTTTTCAAAAACCGATACCGATATTTTCCCGATATCAATTTATATGCTAATATCGGCCGATAATATCGGGAGGCCGATAATATCGGACATCCCTAATGACTATGCAATGTCTGATGCATCACAGGAGCCAAAATAAAATGCTCAAGATTGATTTCTGCCTGAGAGTTGTCACTTTTACTCGTTTTTTACTGTTTCTATTCTCAGAGGGTTGTTTTTGAAGAAAAATAGTTTTATTCAACTGCCTATAAATAAAGAGCGGAACATGCTAGCAACTCTATTTTTTTTCCTGGGCAAAGAAGAGAGTCTCATCTTTCTTTTGAGATATGGTACATCATTTTAGTCATAGCACAAAAAAATAGTTAGTAGTATTTCTAAACACTGACCTCCAGACTTGTAGTTAGTTAGTCAGTACTAGTTAGTACTAGTTAGTAGTATTTCTAAACACTGACCTCCAGCTCCAGGATTCTAAACTCCAGCAGCTCGTTCAGATCTTTGACGTCTTGAATGTCGTCTTGTAGTCTGAGGTCATCGGAGGTCATCTGCTTTACCTAGGAGAAGAAACATCTGTTAAAACATCTGTTTTAGTCTGAGGTCATCTGAGGTAATCTGTGTCCATCTTTTTCACATAGGAGCAGATAAACATCTGTTAAAACATCTGTTTTAGTCATCTTCGTGATTAGCAACCATCAGATGAAGCACAGTGAAACCCTCAGTGATTAACAACCATCAGATGAAGCACAGTGAAACCCTCAGTGATTAACAACCATCAGATGAAGCACAGTGAAACCCTCAGTGATTAGCAACCATCAGATGAAGCACAGTGAAACCCTCAGTGATTAACAACCATCAGAAGAAACACAGTGAAACCCTCTGTGATTAATAACCATCAGAAGAAGCACA